>NC_090437.1:380561122-380869256 GCF_031143425.1 Pleurodeles waltl | reverse complement strand
TTGCGCTTTGGGGCATTTCCTGTTGCGGGCGCTAGGCCTACCCACACAAGTGAGGTATCATTTTTATCGGGATTCGTGGGGGAACGCTGGGTGGAAGGAAATTTGTGCCTCCTCTCAGATTCCAGAACTTTCTGCCACAGAAATGTGAGGAACATGTGTTTTTTTTTGCCAAATTATGAGGTTTGCAAAGGATTCTGGGTAACAGAACCTGGTCTCAGCCACACAAGTCACCCCATCTTGGATTCCCCTAGGTCTCTAGTTTTCAGAAATGCACAGGTTTGGTAGGTTTCCCTAGGTGGCGGCTGAGCTACAGGCCAAAATCTACAGGTAGGCACTTTGCAAAAAACACCTCTGTTTTCCTTCAAAAATTTGGCTGTGTCCACGTTGCGCTTTGGGGCGTTTCCTGTCGCGGGCGCTAGGCCTACCCACACAAGTGAGGTATCATTTTTTATCGGGAGACGTGGGGGAACGCTGGGTGGAAGGAAATTTGTGGCTCCTCTCAGATTCTAGAACTTTCTGCCACAGAAATGTGAGGAACATGTGTTTTTTTAGCCAAATTTTGAGGTTTGCAAAGGATTCTGGGTAACAGAACCTGGTCCCAGCCACACAAGTCACCCCATCTTGGATTCCCCTAGGTTTCTAGTTTTCAGAAATGCATAGGTTTGGTAGGTTTCCCTAGGTGGTGGTTGAGTTACAGGCCAAAATCTACAGGTAGGCACTTTGCAAAAAACACCTCTGTTTTCCTTCAAAAATTTGGCTGTGTCCACGCTGCGCTTTGGGGCATTTCCTGTCACGGGCGCTAGGCCTTCCCACACAAGTGAAGTATCATTTTTATCGGGAGACTTGGGGGAACGCTGGGTGGAAGGAAATTTGTGGCTCCTCTCAGATTCCAGAACTTTCTGCCACAGAAATGTGAGGAACATGTGTTTTTTTAGCCACATTTTGAGGTTTGCAAAGGATTCTGGGTAACAGAACCTGGTCCCAGCCACACAAGTCACCCCATCTTGGATTCCCCTAGGTCTCTAGTTTTCAGAAATGCACAGCTTTGGTAGGTTTCCCTAGGTGGCGGCTGAGCTACAGGCCAAAATCTACAGGTAGGCACTTTGCAAAAAACACCTCTTTTTTCCTTCAAAAATTTGGCTGTGTCCACGTTGCGCTTTGGGGCGTTTCCTGTCGCGGGCGCTAGGACTACCCACATAAGTGAGGTATCATTTTTATCGGGAGACGTGGGGGAACGCTGGGTGGAAGGAAATTTGTGGCTCCTCTCAGATTCTAGAACTTTCTGCCACAGAAATGTGAGGAACATGTGTTTCTTTAGCCAAATTTTGAGGTTTGCAAAGGATTCTGGGTAACAGAACCTGGTCCGAGCCACACAAGTCACCCCATCTTGGATTCCCCTAGGTCTCTAGTTTTCAGAAAAGCACAGGTTTGGTAGGTTTCCCTAGGTGGCGGCTGAGCTACAGGCCAAAATCTACAGGTAGGCACTTTGCAAAAAACACCTCTGTTTTCCTTCAAAGATTTGGCTGTGTCCACGTTGCGCTTTGGGGCGTTTCCTGTCGCGGGCGCTAGGCCTACCCACACAAGTGAGGTATCATTTTTATCGGGAGACGTGGGGGAACGCTGGGTGGAAGGAAATTTGTGGCTCCTCTCAGATTCTAGAACTTTCTGCCACAGAAATGTGAGGAACATGTGTTTTTTTAGCCAAATTTTGAGGTTTGCGAAGGATTCTGGGTAACAGAACCTGGTCCCAGCCACAAAAGTCACCCCATCTTGGATTCCCCTTGGTCTCTAGTTTTCAGAAATGCACAGGTTTGGTAGGTTTCCCTAGGTGGCGGCTGAGCTACAGGCCGAAATCTACAGGTAGGCACTTTGCAAAAAACACCTCTGTTTTCCTTAAAAAATTTGGCTGTGTCCACGTTGCGCTTTGGGGCGTTTCCTGTCGCAGGCGCTAGGCCTACCCACACAAGTGAGGTATCATTTTTATCGGGAGACGTGGGGGAACGCTCTGTGGAAGGAAATTTGTGGCTCCTCTCAGATTCCAGAACTTTCTGCCACAGAAATGTGAGGAACATGTGTTTTTTTAGCCAAATTTTGAGGTTTGCAAAGGATTCTGGGTAACAGAACCTGGTCCGAGCCACACAAGTCACCCCATCTTGGATTCCCCTAGGTCTCTAGTTTTCAGAAAAGCACAGGTTTGGTAGGTTTCCCTAGGTGGCGGCTGAGCTACAGGCCAAAATCTACAGGAAGGCACTTTACAAAAAACACCTCTGTTTTCCTTAAAAAATTTGTCTGTGTCCACGTTGCGCTTTGGGGCGTTTCCTGTCGCGGGCGCTAGGCCTACCCACACAAGTGAGGTATCATTTTTATCGGGAGACGTGGGGGAACGCTGTGTGGAAGGAAATTTGTGGCTCCTCTCAGATTCCAGAACTTTCTGCCACAGAAATGTGAGGAACATGTGTTTTTTTAGCCAAATTTTGAGGTTTGCAAAGGATTCTGGGTAACAGAACCTGGTCCCAGCCACACAAGTCACCCCATCTTGGATTCCCCTAGGTCTCTAGTTTTCAGAAATGCACAGGTTTGGTAGGTTTCCCTAGGTGGCGGTTGAGCTACAGGCCAAAATCTACAGGTAGGCACTTTGCAAAAAACACCTCTGTTTTCCTTCAAAAATTTGGCTGTGTCCACGTTGCGCTTTGGGGCGTTTCCTGTCGCGGGCGCTAGGCCTACCCACACAAGTGAAGTATCATTTTTATCGGGAGACTTGGGGGAACGCTGGGTGGAAGGAAATTTGTGGCTCCTCTCAGATTCCAGAACTTTCTGCCACAGAAATGTGAGGAACATGTGTTTTTTTAGCCAAATTTTGAGGTTTGCAAAGGATTCTGGGTAACAGAACCTGGTCCCAGCCACACAAGTCACCCCATCTTGGATTCCCCTAGGTCTCTAGTTTTCAGAAATGCACAGGTTTGGTAGGTTTCCCTAGGTGGCGGCTGAGCTACAGGCCAAAATCTACAGGTAGGCACTTTGCAAAAAACACCTCTGTTTTCCTTCAAAAATTTGGCTGTGTCCACGTTGCGCTTTGGGGCATTTCCTGTTGCGGGCGCTAGGCCTACCCACACAAGTGAGGTATCATTTTTATCGGGATTCGTGGGGGAACGCTGGGTGGAAGGAAATTTGTGCCTCCTCTCAGATTCCAGAACTTTCTGCCACAGAAATGTGAGGAACATGTGTTTTTTTTTGCCAAATTATGAGGTTTGCAAAGGATTCTGGGTAACAGAACCTGGTCTCAGCCACACAAGTCACCCCATCTTGGATTCCCCTAGGTCTCTAGTTTTCAGAAATGCACAGGTTTGGTAGGTTTCCCTAGGTGGCGGCTGAGCTACAGGCCAAAATCTACAGGTAGGCACTTTGCAAAAAACACCTCTGTTTTCCTTCAAAAATTTGGCTGTGTCCACGTTGCGCTTTGGGGCGTTTCCTGTCGCGGGCGCTAGGCCTACCCACACAAGTGAGGTATCATTTTTTATCGGGAGACGTGGGGGAACGCTGGGTGGAAGGAAATTTGTGGCTCCTCTCAGATTCTAGAACTTTCTGCCACAGAAATGTGAGGAACATGTGTTTTTTTAGCCAAATTTTGAGGTTTGCAAAGGATTCTGGGTAACAGAACCTGGTCCCAGCCACACAAGTCACCCCATCTTGGATTCCCCTAGGTTTCTAGTTTTCAGAAATGCATAGGTTTGGTAGGTTTCCCTAGGTGGTGGTTGAGTTACAGGCCAAAATCTACAGGTAGGCACTTTGCAAAAAACACCTCTGTTTTCCTTCAAAAATTTGGCTGTGTCCACGCTGCGCTTTGGGGCATTTCCTGTCACGGGCGCTAGGCCTACCCACACAAGTGAAGTATCATTTTTATCGGGAGACTTGGGGGAACGCTGGGTGGAAGGAAATTTGTGGCTCCTCTCAGATTCCAGAACTTTCTGCCACAGAAATGTGAGGAACATGTGTTTTTTTAGCCAAATTTTGAGGTTTGCAAAGGATTCTGGGTAACAGAACCTGGTCCCAGCCACACAAGTCACCCCATCTTGGATTCCCCTAGGTCTCTAGTTTTCAGAAATGCACAGGTTTGGTAGGTTTCCCTAGGTGGCGGCTGAGCTACAGGTCAAAATCTACAGGTAGGCACTTTGCAAAAAACACCTCTGCTTTCCTTCAAAAATTTGGCTGTGTCCACGTTGCGCTTTGGGGCGTTTCCTGTCGCGGGCGCTAGGACTACCCACATAAGTGAGGTATCATTTTTATCGGGAGACGTGGGGGAACGCTGGGTGGAAGGAAATTTGTGGCTCCTCTCAGATTCTAGAACTTTCTGCCACAGAAATGTGAGGAACATGTGTTTCTTTAGCCAAATTTTGAGGTTTGCAAAGGATTCTGGGTAACAGAACCTGGTCCGAGCCACACAAGTCACCCCATCTTGGATTCCCCTAGGTCTCTAGTTTTCAGAAAAGCACAGGTTTGGTAGGTTTCCCTAGGTGGCGGCTGAGCTACAGGCCAAAATCTACAGGTAGGCACTTTGCAAAAAACACCTCAGTTTTCCTTCAAAGATTTGGCTGTGTCCACGTTGCGCTTTGGGGCGTTTCCTGTCGCGGGCGCTAGGCCTACCCACACAAGTGAGGTATCATTTTTATCGGGAGACGTGGGGGAACGCTGGGTGGAAGGAAATTTGTGGCTCCTCTCAGATTCTAGAACTTTCTGCCACAGAAATGTGAGGAACATGTGTTTTTTTAGCCAAATTTTGAGGTTTGCGAAGGATTCTGGGTAACAGAACCTGGTCCCAGCCACACAAGTCACCCCATCTTGGATTCCCCTAGGTCTCTAGTTTTCAGAAATGCACAGGTTTGGTAGGTTTCCCTAGGTGGCGGCTGAGCTACATGCCAAAATCTACAGGTAGGCACTTTGCAAAAAACACCTCTGTTTTCCTTAAAAAATTTGGCTGTGTCCACGTTGCGCTTTGGGGCGTTTCCTGTCGCAGGCGCTAGGCCTACCCACACAAGTGAGGTATCATTTTTATCGGGAGACGTGGGGGAACGCTGGGTGGAAGGAAATTTGTGGCTCCTCTCAGATTCCAGAACTTTCTGCCACAGAAATGTGAGGAACATGTGTTTTTTTAGCCAAATTTTGAGGTTTGCAAAGGATTCTGGGTAACAGAACCTGGTCCGAGCCACACAAGTCACCCCATCTTGGATTCCCCTAGGTCTCTAGTTTTCAGAAATGCATAGGTTTGGTAGGTTTCCCTAGGTGGTGGTTGAGTTACAGGCCAAAATCTACAGGTAGGCACTTTGCAAAAAACACCTCTGTTTTCCTTCAAAAATTTGGCTGTGTCCACGCTGCGCTTTGGGGCATTTCCTGTCACGGGCGCTAGGCCTACCCACACAAGTGAAGTATCATTTTTATCGGGAGACTTGGGGGAACGCTGGGTGGAAGGAAATTTGTGGCTCCTCTCAGATTCCAGAACTTTCTGCCACAGAAATGTGAGGAACATGTGTTTTTTTAGCCAAATTTTGAGGTTTGCAAAGGATTCTGGGTAACAGAACCTGGTCCCAGCCACACAAGTCACCCCATCTTGGATTCCCCTAGGTCTCTAGTTTTCAGAAATGCACAGGTTTGGTAGGTTTCCCTAGGTGGCGGCTGAGCTACAGGTCAAAATCTACAGGTAGGCACTTTGCAAAAAACACCTCTGCTTTCCTTCAAAAATTTGGCTGTGTCCACGTTGCGCTTTGGGGCGTTTCCTGTCGCGGGCGCTAGGACTACCCACATAAGTGAGGTATCATTTTTATCGGGAGACGTGGGGGAACGCTGGGTGGAAGGAAATTTGTGGCTCCTCTCAGATTCTAGAACTTTCTGCCACAGAAATGTGAGGAACATGTGTTTCTTTAGCCAAATTTTGAGGTTTGCAAAGGATTCTGGGTAACAGAACCTGGTCCGAGCCACACAAGTCACCCCATCTTGGATTCCCCTAGGTCTCTAGTTTTCAGAAAAGCACAGGTTTGGTAGGTTTCCCTAGGTGGCGGCTGAGCTACAGGCCAAAATCTACAGGTAGGCACTTTGCAAAAAACACCTCAGTTTTCCTTCAAAGATTTGGCTGTGTCCACGTTGCGCTTTGGGGCGTTTCCTGTCGCGGGCGCTAGGCCTACCCACACAAGTGAGGTATCATTTTTATCGGGAGACGTGGGGGAACGCTGGGTGGAAGGAAATTTGTGGCTCCTCTCAGATTCTAGAACTTTCTGCCACAGAAATGTGAGGAACATGTGTTTTTTTAGCCAAATTTTGAGGTTTGCGAAGGATTCTGGGTAACAGAACCTGGTCCCAGCCACACAAGTCACCCCATCTTGGATTCCCCTAGGTCTCTAGTTTTCAGAAATGCACAGGTTTGGTAGGTTTCCCTAGGTGGCGGCTGAGCTACATGCCAAAATCTACAGGTAGGCACTTTGCAAAAAACACCTCTGTTTTCCTTAAAAAATTTGGCTGTGTCCACGTTGCGCTTTGGGGCGTTTCCTGTCGCAGGCGCTAGGCCTACCCACACAAGTGAGGTATCATTTTTATCGGGAGACGTGGGGGAACGCTGTGTGGAAGGAAATTTGTGGCTCCTCTCAGATTCCAGAACTTTCTGCCACAGAAATGTGAGGAACATGTGTTTTTTTAGCCAAATTTTGAGGTTTGCAAAGGATTCTGGGTAACAGAACCTGGTCCGAGCCACACAAGTCACCCCATCTTGGATTCCCCTAGGTCTCTAGTTTTCAGAAAAGCACAGGTTTGGTAGGTTTCCCTAGGTGGCGGCTGAGCTACAGGCCAAAATCTACAGGTAGGCACTTTGCAAAAAACACCTCTGTTTTCCTTAAAAAATTTGTCTGTGTCCACGTTGCGCTTTGGGGCGTTTCCTGTCGCGGGCGCTAGGCCTACCCACACAAGTGAGGTATCATTTTTATCGGGAGTCATGGGGGAACGCTGGGTGGAAGGAAATTTGTGGCTCCTCTCAGATTCCAGAACTTTCTGCCACAGAAATGTGAGGAACATGTGTTTTTTTAGCCAAATTTTGAGGTTTGCAAAGGATTCTGGGTAACAGAACCTGGTCCGAGCCACACAAGTCACCCCATCTTGGATTCCCCTAGGTCTCTAGTTTTCAGAAATGCACAGGTTTGGTAGGTTTCCCTAGGTGGCGGCTGAGCTACAGGCCAAAATCTACAGGAAGGCACTTTACAAAAAACACCTCTGTTTTCCTTATAAAATTTGGCTGTGTCCACGTTGCGCTTTGGGGCGTTTCCTGTCGCGGGCGCTAGGCCTACCCACACAAGTGAGGTATCATTTTTATCGGGAGTCGTGGGGGAACGCTGTGTGGAAGGAAATTTGTGGCTCCTCTCAGATTCCAGAACTTTCTGCCACAGAAATGTGAGGAACATGTGCTTTTTTAGCCAAATTTTGAGGTTTGCAAAGGATTCTGGGTAAAAGAACCTGGTCCCAGCCACACAAGTCACCCCATATTGGATTCCCCTAGGTCTCTAGTTTTCAGAAATGCACAGGTTTGGTAGGTTTCCCTAGGTGGCGGCTGAGCTACAGGCCAAAATCTACAGGAAGGCACTTTACAAAAAACACCTCTGTTTTCCTTCCAAAATTTGGCTGTGTCCACGTTGCGCTTTGGGGCGTTTCCTGTCACGGGCGCTAGGCCTACCCACACAAGTGAGGTATCATTTTTATCGGGAGTCGTGGGGGAACGCTGGGTGGAAGGAAATTTGTGGCTCCTCTCAGATTCCAGAACTTTCTGCCACAGAAATGTGAGGAACATGTGTTTTTTTAGCCAAATTTTGAGGTTTGCAAAGGATTCTGGGTAAAATAACCTGGTCCCAGCCACACAAGTCACCCCATCTTGGATTCCCCTAGGTTTCTAGTTTTCAGAAATGCACAGCTTTGGTAGGTTTCCCTAGGTGGCGGTTGAGCTACAGGCCAAAATCTACAGGTAGGCACTTTGCAAAAAACACCTCTGTTTTCCTTCCAAAATTTGGCTGTGTCCACGTTGCGCTTTGTGGCATTTCCTGTTGCGGGCGCTAGGCCTACACACACAAGTGAGGTATCATTTTTATCGGGAGTCGTGGGGGAACGCTGGGTGGAAGGAAATTTGTGGCTCCTCTCAGATTCTAGAACTTTCTGCCACAGAAATGTGAGGAACATGTGTTTTTTTAGCCAAATTTTGAGGTTTGCAAAGGATTCTGGGTAACAGAACCTGGTCCCAGCCACACAAGTCATCCCATCTTGGATTCCCCTAGGTCTCTAGTTTTCAGAAATGCACAGGTTTGGTAGGTTTCCCTAGGTGGCGGCTGAGCTACAGGCCAAAATCTACAGGTAGGCACTTTGCAAAAAACACCTCTGCTTTCCTTCAAAAATTTGGCTGTGTCCACGTTGCGCTTTGGGGCGTTTCCTGTCGCGGGCGCTAGGCCTACCCACACAAGTGAAGTATCATTTTTATCGGGAGACTTGGGGGAACGCTGGGTGGAAGGAAATTTGTGGCTCCTCTCAGATTCCAGAACTTTCTGCCACAGAAATGTGAGGAACATGTGTTTTCTTAGCCAAATTTTGAGGTTTGCAAAGGATTCTGGGTAACAGAACCTGGTCCCAGCCACACAAGTCACCCCATCTTGGATTCCCCTAGGTCTCTAGTTTTCAGAAATGCACAGGTTTGGTAGGTTTCCCTAGGTGGCGGCTGAGCTACAGGCCAAAATCTACAGGTAGGCACTTTGCAAAAAACACCTCTGCTTTCCTTCAAAAATTTGGCTGTGTCCACGTTGCGCTTTGGGGCGTTTCCTGTCGCGGGCGCTAGGACTACCCACATAAGTGAGGTATCATTTTTATCGGGAGACGTGGGGGAACGCTGGGTGGAAGGAAATTTGTGGCTCCTCTCAGATTCTAGAACTTTCTGCCACAGAAATGTGAGGAACATGTGTTTTTTTAGCCAAATTTTGAGGTTTGCAAAGGATTCTGGGTAACAGAACCTGGTCCCAGCCACACAAGTCACCCCATCTTGGATTCCCCTAGGTCTCTAGTTTTCAGAAATGCACAGGTTTGGTAGGTTTCCCTAGGTGGCGGCTGAGCTACAGGCCAAAATCTACAGGAAGGCACTTTACAAAAAACACCTCTGTTTTCCTTCCAAAATTTGGCTGTGTCCACGTTGCGCTTTGGGGCGTTTCCTGTCGCGGGCGCTAGGCCTACCCACACAAGTGAGGTATCATTTTTATCGGGAGTCGTGGGGGAACGCTGGGTGGAAGGAAATTTGTGGCTCCTCTCAGATTCCAGAACTTTCTGCCACAGAAATGTGAGGAACATGTGTTTTTTAGCCAAATTTTGAGGTTTGCAAAGGATTCTGGGTAACAGAACCTGGTCCCAGCCACACAAGTCACCCCATATTGGATTCCCCTAGGTCTCTAGTTTTCAGAAATGCACAGGTTTGGTAGGTTTCCCTAGGTGGCGGCTGAGCTACAGGCCAAAATCTACAGGTAGGCACTTTGCAAAAAACACCTCTGTTTTCCTTCAAAAATTTGGCTGTGTCCACGTTGCGCTTTGGGGCATTTCCTGTCGCGGGCACTAGGCCTACCCACACAAGTGAGGTATCATTTTTATCGGGAGTCGTGGGGGAACGCTGGGTGGAAGGAAATTTGTGGCTCCTCTCAGATACCAGAACTTTCTGCCACAGAAATGTGAGGAACATGTGTTTTTTTGGCCATATTTTGAGGTTTGCAAAGGATTCTGGGTAACAGAACCTGGTCCCAGCCACACAAGTCACCCCATCTTGGATTCCCCTAGGTCTCTAGTTTTCAGAAATGCACAGGTTTGGTAGGTTTCCCTAGGTGGCGGCTGAGCTACAGGCCAAAATCTACAGGTAGGCACTTTGCAAAAAACACCTCTGCTTTCCTTCAAAAATTTGGCTGTGTCCACGTTGCGCTTTGGGGCGTTTCCTGTCACGGGCGCTAGGACTACCCACATAAGTGAGGTATCATTTTTATCGGGAGACGTGGGGGAACGCTGGGTGGAAGGAAATTTGTGGCTTCTCTCAGATTCTAGAACTTTCTGCCACAGAAATGTGAGGAACATGTGTTTTTTTAGCCAAATTTTGAGGTTTGCAAAGGATTCTGGGTAACAGAACCTGGTCCCAGCCACACAAGTCACCCCATCTTGGATTCCCCTAGGTCTCTAGTTTTCAGAAATGCACAGGTTTGGTAGGTTTCCCTAGGTGGCGGCTGAGCTACAGGTCAAAATCTACAGGTAGGCACTTTGCAAAAAACACCTCTGCTTTCCTTCAAAAATTTGGCTGTGTCCACGTTGCGCTTTGGGGCGTTTCCTGTCGCGGGCGCTAGGACTACCCACATAAGTGAGGTATCATTTTTATCGGGAGACGTGGGGGAACGCTGGGTGGAAGGAAATTTGTGGCTCCTCTCAGATTCTAGAACTTTCTGCCACAGAAATGTGAGGAACATGTGTTTCTTTAGCCAAATTTTGAGGTTTGCAAAGGATTCTGGGTAACAGAACCTGGTCCGAGCCACACAAGTCACCCCATCTTGGATTCCCCTAGGTCTCTAGTTTTCAGAAAAGCACAGGTTTGGTAGGTTTCCCTAGGTGGCGGCTGAGCTACAGGCCAAAATCTACAGGTAGGCACTTTGCAAAAAACACCTCAGTTTTCCTTCAAAGATTTGGCTGTGTCCACGTTGCGCTTTGGGGCGTTTCCTGTCGCGGGCGCTAGGCCTACCCACACAAGTGAGGTATCATTTTTATCGGGAGACGTGGGGGAACGCTGGGTGGAAGGAAATTTGTGGCTCCTCTCAGATTCTAGAACTTTCTGCCACAGAAATGTGAGGAACATGTGTTTTTTTAGCCAAATTTTGAGGTTTGCGAAGGATTCTGGGTAACAGAACCTGGTCCCAGCCACACAAGTCACCCCATCTTGGATTCCCCTAGGTCTCTAGTTTTCAGAAATGCACAGGTTTGGTAGGTTTCCCTAGGTGGCGGCTGAGCTACATGCCAAAATCTACAGGTAGGCACTTTGCAAAAAACACCTCTGTTTTCCTTAAAAAATTTGGCTGTGTCCACGTTGCGCTTTGGGGCGTTTCCTGTCGCAGGCGCTAGGCCTACCCACACAAGTGAGGTATCATTTTTATCGGGAGACGTGGGGGAACGCTGTGTGGAAGGAAATTTGTGGCTCCTCTCAGATTCCAGAACTTTCTGCCACAGAAATGTGAGGAACATGTGTTTTTTTAGCCAAATTTTGAGGTTTGCAAAGGATTCTGGGTAACAGAACCTGGTCCGAGCCACACAAGTCACCCCATCTTGGATTCCCCTAGGTCTCTAGTTTTCAGAAAAGCACAGGTTTGGTAGGTTTCCCTAGGTGGCGGCTGAGCTACAGGCCAAAATCTACAGGTAGGCACTTTGCAAAAAACACCTCTGTTTTCCTTAAAAAATTTGTCTGTGTCCACGTTGCGCTTTGGGGCGTTTCCTGTCGCGGGCGCTAGGCCTACCCACACAAGTGAGGTATCATTTTTATCGGGAGTCATGGGGGAACGCTGGGTGGAAGGAAATTTGTGGCTCCTCTCAGATTCCAGAACTTTCTGCCACAGAAATGTGAGGAACATGTGTTTTTTTAGCCAAATTTTGAGGTTTGCAAAGGATTCTGGGTAACAGAACCTGGTCCCAGCCACACAAGTCACCCCATCTTGGATTCCCCTAGGTCTCTAGTTTTCAGAAATGCACAGGTTTGGTAGGTTTCCCTAGGTGGCGGCTGAGCTACAGGCCAAAATCTACAGGAAGGCACTTTACAAAAAACACCTCTGTTTTCCTTAAAAAATTTGGCTGTGTCCACGTTGCGCTTTGGGGCGTTTCCTGTCGCGGGCGCTAGGCCTACCCACACAAGTGAGGTATCATTTTTATCGGGAGTCGTGGGGGAACGCTGTGTGGAAGGAAATTTGTGGCTCCTCTCAGATTCCAGAACTTTCTGCCACAGAAATGTGAGGAACATGTGTTTTTTTAGCCAAATTTTGAGGTTTGCAAAGGATTCTGGGTAAAAGAACCTGGTCCCAGCCACACAAGTCACCCCATATTGGATTCCCCTAGGTCTCTAGTTTTCAGAAATGCACAGGTTTGGTAGGTTTCCCTAGGTGGCGGCTGAGCTACAGGCCAAAATCTACAGGAAGGCACTTTACAAAAAACACCTCTGTTTTCCTTCCAAAATTTGGCTGTGTCCACGTTGCGCTTTGGGGCGTTTCCTGTCACGGGCGCTAGGCCTACCCACACAAGTGAGGTATCATTTTTATCGGGAGTCGTGGGGGAACGCTGGGTGGAAGGAAATTTGTGGCTCCTCTCAGATTCCAGAACTTTCTGCCACAGAAATGTGAGGAACATGTGTTTTTTTAGCCAAATTTTGAGGTTTGCAAAGGATTCTGGGTAAAATAACCTGGTCCCAGCCACACAAGTCACCCCATCTTGGATTCCCCTAGGTTTCTAGTTTTCAGAAATGCACAGCTTTGGTAGGTTTCCCTAGGTGGCGGTTGAGCTACAGGCCAAAATCTACAGGTAGGCACTTTGCAAAAAACACCTCTGTTTTCCTTCCAAAATTTGGCTGTGTCCACGTTGCGCTTTGTGGCATTTCCTGTCGCGGGCGCTAGGCCTACACACACAAGTGAGGTATCATTTTTATCGGGAGTCGTGGGGGAACGCTGGGTGGAAGGAAATTTGTGGCTCCTCTCAGATTCTAGAACTTTCTGCCACAGAAATGTGAGGAACATGTGTTTTTTTAGCCAAATTTTGAGGTTTGCAAAGGATTCTGGGTAACAGAACCTGGTCCCAGCCACACAAGTCACCCCATCTTGGATTCCCCTAGGTCTCTAGTTTTCAGAAATGCACAGGTTTGGTAGGTTTCCCTAGGTGGCGGCTGAGCTACAGGCCAAAATCTACAGGTAGGCACTTTGCAAAAAACACCTCTGCTTTCCTTCAAAAATTTGGCTGTGTCCACGTTGCGCTTTGGGGCGTTTCCTGTCGCGGGCGCTAGGCCTACCCACACAAGTGAAGTATCATTTTTATCGGGAGACTTGGGGGAACGCTGGGTGGAAGGAAATTTGTGGCTCCTCTCAGATTCCAGAACTTTCTGCCACAGAAATGTGAGGAACATGTGTTTTCTTAGCCAAATTTTGAGGTTTGCAAAGGATTCTGGGTAACAGAACCTGGTCCCAGCCACACAAGTCACCCCATCTTGGATTCCCCTAAGTCTCTAGTTTTCAGAAATGCACAGGTTTGGTAGGTTTCCCTAGGTGGCGGCTGAGCTACAGGCCAAAATCTACAGGTAGGCACTTTGCAAAAAACACCTCTGCTTTCCTTCAAAAATTTGGCTGTGTCCACGTTGCGCTTTGGGGCGTTTCCTGTCGCGGGCGCTAGGACTACCCACATAAGTGAGGTATCATTTTTATCGGGAGACGTGGGGGAACGCTGGGTGGAAGGAAATTTGTGGCTCCTCTCAGATTCTAGAACTTTCTGCCACAGAAATGTGAGGAACATGTGTTTTTTTAGCCAAATTTTGAGGTTTGCAAAGGATTCTGGGTAACAGAACCTGGTCCCAGCCACACAAGTCACCCCATCTTGGATTCCCCTAGGTCTCTAGTTTTCAGAAATGCACAGGTTTGGTAGGTTTCCCTAGGTGGCGGCTGAGCTACAGGCCGAAATCTACAGGTAGGCACTTTGCAAAAAACACCTCTGTTTTCCTTAAAAAATTTGGCTGTGTCCACGTTGCGCTTTGGGGCGTTTCCTGTCGCAGGCGCTAGGCCTACCCACACAAGTGAGGTATCATTTTTATCGGGAGACGTGGGGGAACGCTCTGTGGAAGGAAATTTGTGGCTCCTCTCAGATTCCAGAACTTTCTGCCACAGAAATGTGAGGAACATGTGTTTTTTTAGCCAAATTTTGAGGTTTGCAAAGGATTCTGGGTAACAGAACCTGGTCCGAGCCACACAAGTCACCCCATCTTGGATTCCCCTAGGTCTCTAGTTTTCAGAAAAGCACAGGTTTGGTAGGTTTCCCTAGGTGGCGGCTGAGCTACAGGCCAAAATCTACAGGAAGGCACTTTACAAAAAACACCTCTGTTTTCCTTAAAAAATTTGTCTGTGTCCACGTTGCGCTTTGGGGCGTTTCCTGTCGCGGGCGCTAGGCCTACCCACACAAGTGAGGTATCATTTTTATCGGGAGACGTGGGGGAACGCTGTGTGGAAGGAAATTTGTGGCTCCTCTCAGATTCCAGAACTTTCTGCCACAGAAATGTGAGGAACATGTGTTTTTTTAGCCAAATTTTGAGGTTTGCAAAGGATTCTGGGTAACAGAACCTGGTCCCAGCCACACAAGTCACCCCATCTTGGATTCCCCTAGGTCTCTAGTTTTCAGAAATGCACAGGTTTGGTAGGTTTCCCTAGGTGGCGGTTGAGCTACAGGCCAAAATCTACAGGTAGGCACTTTGCAAAAAACACCTCTGTTTTCCTTCAAAAATTTGGCTGTGTCCACGTTGCGCTTTGGGGCGTTTCCTGTCGCGGGCGCTAGGCCTACCCACACAAGTGAAGTATCATTTTTATCGGGAGACTTGGGGGAACGCTGGGTGGAAGGAAATTTGTGGCTCCTCTCAGATTCCAGAACTTTCTGCCACAGAAATGTGAGGAACATGTGTTTTTTTAGCCAAATTTTGAGGTTTGCAAAGGATTCTGGGTAACAGAACCTGGTCCCAGCCACACAAGTCACCCCATCTTGGATTCCCCTAGGTCTCTAGTTTTCAGAAATGCACAGGTTTGGTAGGTTTCCCTAGGTGGCGGCTGAGCTACAGGCCAAAATCTACAGGTAGGCACTTTGCAAAAAACACCTCTGTTTTCCTTCAAAAATTTGGCTGTGTCCACGTTGCGCTTTGGGGCATTTCCTGTTGCGGGCGCTAGGCCTACCCACACAAGTGAGGTATCATTTTTATCGGGATTCGTGGGGGAACGCTGGGTGGAAGGAAATTTGTGCCTCCTCTCAGATTCCAGAACTTTCTGCCACAGAAATGTGAGGAACATGTGTTTTTTTTTGCCAAATTATGAGGTTTGCAAAGGATTCTGGGTAACAGAACCTGGTCTCAGCCACACAAGTCACCCCATCTTGGATTCCCCTAGGTCTCTAGTTTTCAGAAATGCACAGGTTTGGTAGGTTTCCCTAGGTGGCGGCTGAGCTACAGGCCAAAATCTACAGGTAGGCACTTTGCAAAAAACACCTCTGTTTTCCTTCAAAAATTTGGCTGTGTCCACGTTGCGCTTTGGGGCGTTTCCTGTCGCGGGCGCTAGGCCTACCCACACAAGTGAGGTATCATTTTTTATCGGGAGACGTGGGGGAACGCTGGGTGGAAGGAAATTTGTGGCTCCTCTCAGATTCTAGAACTTTCTGCCACAGAAATGTGAGGAACATGTGTTTTTTTAGCCAAATTTTGAGGTTTGCAAAGGATTCTGGGTAACAGAACCTGGTCCCAGCCACACAAGTCACCCCATCTTGGATTCCCCTAGGTTTCTAGTTTTCAGAAATGCATAGGTTTGGTAGGTTTCCCTAGGTGGTGGTTGAGTTACAGGCCAAAATCTACAGGTAGGCACTTTGCAAAAAACACCTCTGTTTTCCTTCAAAAATTTGGCTGTGTCCACGCTGCGCTTTGGGGCATTTCCTGTCACGGGCGCTAGGCCTTCCCACACAAGTGAAGTATCATTTTTATCGGGAGACTTGGGGGAACGCTGGGTGGAAGGAAATTTGTGGCTCCTCTCAGATTCCAGAACTTTCTGCCACAGAAATGTGAGGAACATGTGTTTTTTTAGCCAAATTTTGAGGTTTGCAAAGGATTCTGGGTAACAGAACCTGGTCCCAGCCACACAAGTCACCCCATCTTGGATTCCCCTAGGTCTCTAGTTTTCAGAAATGCACAGCTTTGGTAGGTTTCCCTAGGTGGCGGCTGAGCTACAGGCCAAAATCTACAGGTAGGCACTTTGCAAAAAACACCTCTTTTTTCCTTCAAAAATTTGGCTGTGTCCACGTTGCGCTTTGGGGCGTTTCCTGTCGCGGGCGCTAGGACTACCCACATAAGTGAGGTATCATTTTTATCGGGAGACGTGGGGGAACGCTGGGTGGAAGGAAATTTGTGGCTCCTCTCAGATTCTAGAACTTTCTGCCACAGAAATGTGAGGAACATGTGTTTCTTTAGCCAAATTTTGAGGTTTGCAAAGGATTCTGGGTAACAGAACCTGGTCCGAGCCACACAAGTCACCCCATCTTGGATTCCCCTAGGTCTCTAGTTTTCAGAAAAGCACAGGTTTGGTAGGTTTCCCTAGGTGGCGGCTGAGCTACAGGCCAAAATCTACAGGTAGGCACTTTGCAAAAAACACCTCTGTTTTCCTTCAAAGATTTGGCTGTGTCCACGTTGCGCTTTGGGGCGTTTCCTGTCGCGGGCGCTAGGCCTACCCACACAAGTGAGGTATCATTTTTATCGGGAGACGTGGGGGAACGCTGGGTGGAAGGAAATTTGTGGCTCCTCTCAGATTCTAGAACTTTCTGCCACAGAAATGTGAGGAACATGTGTTTTTTTAGCCAAATTTTGAGGTTTGCGAAGGATTCTGGGTAACAGAACCTGGTCCCAGCCACAAAAGTCACCCCATCTTGGATTCCCCTTGGTCTCTAGTTTTCAGAAATGCACAGGTTTGGTAGGTTTCCCTAGGTGGCGGCTGAGCTACAGGCCGAAATCTACAGGTAGGCACTTTGCAAAAAACACCTCTGTTTTCCTTAAAAAATTTGGCTGTGTCCACGTTGCGCTTTGGGGCGTTTCCTGTCGCAGGCGCTAGGCCTACCCACACAAGTGAGGTATCATTTTTATCGGGAGACGTGGGGGAACGCTCTGTGGAAGGAAATTTGTGGCTCCTCTCAGATTCCAGAACTTTCTGCCACAGAAATGTGAGGAACATGTGTTTTTTTAGCCAAATTTTGAGGTTTGCAAAGGATTCTGGGTAACAGAACCTGGTCCGAGCCACACAAGTCACCCCATCTTGGATTCCCCTAGGTCTCTAGTTTTCAGAAAAGCACAGGTTTGGTAGGTTTCCCTAGGTGGCGGCTGAGCTACAGGCCAAAATCTACAGGAAGGCACTTTACAAAAAACACCTCTGTTTTCCTTAAAAAATTTGTCTGTGTCCACGTTGCGCTTTGGGGCGTTTCCTGTCGCGGGCGCTAGGCCTACCCACACAAGTGAGGTATCATTTTTATCGGGAGACGTGGGGGAACGCTGTGTGGAAGGAAATTTGTGGCTCCTCTCAGATTCCAGAACTTTCTGCCACAGAAATGTGAGGAACATGTGTTTTTTTAGCCAAATTTTGAGGTTTGCAAAGGATTCTGGGTAACAGAACCTGGTCCCAGCCACACAAGTCACCCCATCTTGGATTCCCCTAGGTCTCTAGTTTTCAGAAATGCACAGGTTTGGTAGGTTTCCCTAGGTGGCGGTTGAGCTACAGGCCAAAATCTACAGGTAGGCACTTTGCAAAAAACACCTCTGTTTTCCTTCAAAAATTTGGCTGTGTCCACGTTGCGCTTTGGGGCGTTTCCTGTCGCGGGCGCTAGGCCTACCCACACAAGTGAAGTATCATTTTTATCGGGAGACTTGGGGGAACGCTGGGTGGAAGGAAATTTGTGGCTCCTCTCAGATTCCAGAACTTTCTGCCACAGAAATGTGAGGAACATGTGTTTTTTTAGCCAAATTTTGAGGTTTGCAAAGGATTCTGGGTAACAGAACCTGGTCCCAGCCACACAAGTCACCCCATCTTGGATTCCCCTAGGTCTCTAGTTTTCAGAAATGCACAGGTTTGGTAGGTTTCCCTAGGTGGCGGCTGAGCTACAGGCCAAAATCTACAGGTAGGCACTTTGCAAAAAACACCTCTGTTTTCCTTCAAAAATTTGGCTGTGTCCACGTTGCGCTTTGGGGCATTTCCTGTTGCGGGCGCTAGGCCTACCCACACAAGTGAGGTATCATTTTTATCGGGATTCGTGGGGGAACGCTGGGTGGAAGGAAATTTGTGCCTCCTCTCAGATTCCAGAACTTTCTGCCACAGAAATGTGAGGAACATGTGTTTTTTTTTGCCAAATTATGAGGTTTGCAAAGGATTCTGGGTAACAGAACCTGGTCTCAGCCACACAAGTCACCCCATCTTGGATTCCCCTAGGTCTCTAGTTTTCAGAAATGCACAGGTTTGGTAGGTTTCCCTAGGTGGCGGCTGAGCTACAGGCCAAAATCTACAGGTAGGCACTTTGCAAAAAACACCTCTGTTTTCCTTCAAAAATTTGGCTGTGTCCACGTTGCGCTTTGGGGCGTTTCCTGTCGCGGGCGCTAGGCCTACCCACACAAGTGAGGTATCATTTTTTATCGGGAGACGTGGGGGAACGCTGGGTGGAAGGAAATTTGTGGCTCCTCTCAGATTCTAGAACTTTCTGCCACAGAAATGTGAGGAACATGTGTTTTTTTAGCCAAATTTTGAGGTTTGCAAAGGATTCTGGGTAACAGAACCTGGTCCCAGCCACACAAGTCACCCCATCTTGGATTCCCCTAGGTTTCTAGTTTTCAGAAATGCATAGGTTTGGTAGGTTTCCCTAGGTGGTGGTTGAGTTACAGGCCAAAATCTACAGGTAGGCACTTTGCAAAAAACACCTCTGTTTTCCTTCAAAAATTTGGCTGTGTCCACGCTGCGCTTTGGGGCATTTCCTGTCACGGGCGCTAGGCCTACCCACACAAGTGAAGTATCATTTTTATCGGGAGACTTGGGGGAACGCTGGGTGGAAGGAAATTTGTGGCTCCTCTCAGATTCCAGAACTTTCTGCCACAGAAATGTGAGGAACATGTGTTTTTTTAGCCAAATTTTGAGGTTTGCAAAGGATTCTGGGTAACAGAACCTGGTCCCAGCCACACAAGTCACCCCATCTTGGATTCCCCTAGGTCTCTAGTTTTCAGAAATGCACAGGTTTGGTAGGTTTCCCTAGGTGGCGGCTGAGCTACAGGTCAAAATCTACAGGTAGGCACTTTGCAAAAAACACCTCTGCTTTCCTTCAAAAATTTGGCTGTGTCCACGTTGCGCTTTGGGGCGTTTCCTGTCGCGGGCGCTAGGACTACCCACATAAGTGAGGTATCATTTTTATCGGGAGACGTGGGGGAACGCTGGGTGGAAGGAAATTTGTGGCTCCTCTCAGATTCTAGAACTTTCTGCCACAGAAATGTGAGGAACATGTGTTTCTTTAGCCAAATTTTGAGGTTTGCAAAGGATTCTGGGTAACAGAACCTGGTCCGAGCCACACAAGTCACCCCATCTTGGATTCCCCTAGGTCTCTAGTTTTCAGAAAAGCACAGGTTTGGTAGGTTTCCCTAGGTGGCGGCTGAGCTACAGGCCAAAATCTACAGGTAGGCACTTTGCAAAAAACACCTCAGTTTTCCTTCAAAGATTTGGCTGTGTCCACGTTGCGCTTTGGGGCGTTTCCTGTCGCGGGCGCTAGGCCTACCCACACAAGTGAGGTATCATTTTTATCGGGAGACGTGGGGGAACGCTGGGTGGAAGGAAATTTGTGGCTCCTCTCAGATTCTAGAACTTTCTGCCACAGAAATGTGAGGAACATGTGTTTTTTTAGCCAAATTTTGAGGTTTGCGAAGGATTCTGGGTAACAGAACCTGGTCCCAGCCACACAAGTCACCCCATCTTGGATTCCCCTAGGTCTCTAGTTTTCAGAAATGCACAGGTTTGGTAGGTTTCCCTAGGTGGCGGCTGAGCTACATGCCAAAATCTACAGGTAGGCACTTTGCAAAAAACACCTCTGTTTTCCTTAAAAAATTTGGCTGTGTCCACGTTGCGCTTTGGGGCGTTTCCTGTCGCAGGCGCTAGGCCTACCCACACAAGTGAGGTATCATTTTTATCGGGAGACGTGGGGGAACGCTGGGTGGAAGGAAATTTGTGGCTCCTCTCAGATTCCAGAACTTTCTGCCACAGAAATGTGAGGAACATGTGTTTTTTTAGCCAAATTTTGAGGTTTGCAAAGGATTCTGGGTAACAGAACCTGGTCCGAGCCACACAAGTCACCCCATCTTGGATTCCCCTAGGTCTCTAGTTTTCAGAAATGCATAGGTTTGGTAGGTTTCCCTAGGTGGTGGTTGAGTTACAGGCCAAAATCTACAGGTAGGCACTTTGCAAAAAACACCTCTGTTTTCCTTCAAAAATTTGGCTGTGTCCACGCTGCGCTTTGGGGCATTTCCTGTCACGGGCGCTAGGCCTACCCACACAAGTGAAGTATCATTTTTATCGGGAGACTTGGGGGAACGCTGGGTGGAAGGAAATTTGTGGCTCCTCTCAGATTCCAGAACTTTCTGCCACAGAAATGTGAGGAACATGTGTTTTTTTAGCCAAATTTTGAGGTTTGCAAAGGATTCTGGGTAACAGAACCTGGTCCCAGCCACACAAGTCACCCCATCTTGGATTCCCCTAGGTCTCTAGTTTTCAGAAATGCACAGGTTTGGTAGGTTTCCCTAGGTGGCGGCTGAGCTACAGGTCAAAATCTACAGGTAGGCACTTTGCAAAAAACACCTCTGCTTTCCTTCAAAAATTTGGCTGTGTCCACGTTGCGCTTTGGGGCGTTTCCTGTCGCGGGCGCTAGGACTACCCACATAAGTGAGGTATCATTTTTATCGGGAGACGTGGGGGAACGCTGGGTGGAAGGAAATTTGTGGCTCCTCTCAGATTCTAGAACTTTCTGCCACAGAAATGTGAGGAACATGTGTTTCTTTAGCCAAATTTTGAGGTTTGCAAAGGATTCTGGGTAACAGAACCTGGTCCGAGCCACACAAGTCACCCCATCTTGGATTCCCCTAGGTCTCTAGTTTTCAGAAAAGCACAGGTTTGGTAGGTTTCCCTAGGTGGCGGCTGAGCTACAGGCCAAAATCTACAGGTAGGCACTTTGCAAAAAACACCTCAGTTTTCCTTCAAAGATTTGGCTGTGTCCACGTTGCGCTTTGGGGCGTTTCCTGTCGCGGGCGCTAGGCCTACCCACACAAGTGAGGTATCATTTTTATCGGGAGACGTGGGGGAACGCTGGGTGGAAGGAAATTTGTGGCTCCTCTCAGATTCTAGAACTTTCTGCCACAGAAATGTGAGGAACATGTGTTTTTTTAGCCAAATTTTGAGGTTTGCGAAGGATTCTGGGTAACAGAACCTGGTCCCAGCCACACAAGTCACCCCATCTTGGATTCCCCTAGGTCTCTAGTTTTCAGAAATGCACAGGTTTGGTAGGTTTCCCTAGGTGGCGGCTGAGCTACATGCCAAAATCTACAGGTAGGCACTTTGCAAAAAACACCTCTGTTTTCCTTAAAAAATTTGGCTGTGTCCACGTTGCGCTTTGGGGCGTTTCCTGTCGCAGGCGCTAGGCCTACCCACACAAGTGAGGTATCATTTTTATCGGGAGACGTGGGGGAACGCTGTGTGGAAGGAAATTTGTGGCTCCTCTCAGATTCCAGAACTTTCTGCCACAGAAATGTGAGGAACATGTGTTTTTTTAGCCAAATTTTGAGGTTTGCAAAGGATTCTGGGTAACAGAACCTGGTCCGAGCCACACAAGTCACCCCATCTTGGATTCCCCTAGGTCTCTAGTTTTCAGAAAAGCACAGGTTTGGTAGGTTTCCCTAGGTGGCGGCTGAGCTACAGGCCAAAATCTACAGGTAGGCACTTTGCAAAAAACACCTCTGTTTTCCTTAAAAAATTTGTCTGTGTCCACGTTGCGCTTTGGGGCGTTTCCTGTCGCGGGCGCTAGGCCTACCCACACAAGTGAGGTATCATTTTTATCGGGAGTCATGGGGGAACGCTGGGTGGAAGGAAATTTGTGGCTCCTCTCAGATTCCAGAACTTTCTGCCACAGAAATGTGAGGAACATGTGTTTTTTTAGCCAAATTTTGAGGTTTGCAAAGGATTCTGGGTAACAGAACCTGGTCCGAGCCACACAAGTCACCCCATCTTGGATTCCCCTAGGTCTCTAGTTTTCAGAAATGCACAGGTTTGGTAGGTTTCCCTAGGTGGCGGCTGAGCTACAGGCCAAAATCTACAGGAAGGCACTTTACAAAAAACACCTCTGTTTTCCTTATAAAATTTGGCTGTGTCCACGTTGCGCTTTGGGGCGTTTCCTGTCGCGGGCGCTAGGCCTACCCACACAAGTGAGGTATCATTTTTATCGGGAGTCGTGGGGGAACGCTGTGTGGAAGGAAATTTGTGGCTCCTCTCAGATTCCAGAACTTTCTGCCACAGAAATGTGAGGAACATGTGCTTTTTTAGCCAAATTTTGAGGTTTGCAAAGGATTCTGGGTAAAAGAACCTGGTCCCAGCCACACAAGTCACCCCATATTGGATTCCCCTAGGTCTCTAGTTTTCAGAAATGCACAGGTTTGGTAGGTTTCCCTAGGTGGCGGCTGAGCTACAGGCCAAAATCTACAGGAAGGCACTTTACAAAAAACACCTCTGTTTTCCTTCCAAAATTTGGCTGTGTCCACGTTGCGCTTTGGGGCGTTTCCTGTCACGGGCGCTAGGCCTACCCACACAAGTGAGGTATCATTTTTATCGGGAGTCGTGGGGGAACGCTGGGTGGAAGGAAATTTGTGGCTCCTCTCAGATTCCAGAACTTTCTGCCACAGAAATGTGAGGAACATGTGTTTTTTTAGCCAAATTTTGAGGTTTGCAAAGGATTCTGGGTAAAATAACCTGGTCCCAGCCACACAAGTCACCCCATCTTGGATTCCCCTAGGTTTCTAGTTTTCAGAAATGCACAGCTTTGGTAGGTTTCCCTAGGTGGCGGTTGAGCTACAGGCCAAAATCTACAGGTAGGCACTTTGCAAAAAACACCTCTGTTTTCCTTCCAAAATTTGGCTGTGTCCACGTTGCGCTTTGTGGCATTTCCTGTTGCGGGCGCTAGGCCTACACACACAAGTGAGGTATCATTTTTATCGGGAGTCGTGGGGGAACGCTGGGTGGAAGGAAATTTGTGGCTCCTCTCAGATTCTAGAACTTTCTGCCACAGAAATGTGAGGAACATGTGTTTTTTTAGCCAAATTTTGAGGTTTGCAAAGGATTCTGGGTAACAGAACCTGGTCCCAGCCACACAAGTCATCCCATCTTGGATTCCCCTAGGTCTCTAGTTTTCAGAAATGCACAGGTTTGGTAGGTTTCCCTAGGTGGCGGCTGAGCTACAGGCCAAAATCTACAGGTAGGCACTTTGCAAAAAACACCTCTGCTTTCCTTCAAAAATTTGGCTGTGTCCACGTTGCGCTTTGGGGCGTTTCCTGTCGCGGGCGCTAGGCCTACCCACACAAGTGAAGTATCATTTTTATCGGGAGACTTGGGGGAACGCTGGGTGGAAGGAAATTTGTGGCTCCTCTCAGATTCCAGAACTTTCTGCCACAGAAATGTGAGGAACATGTGTTTTCTTAGCCAAATTTTGAGGTTTGCAAAGGATTCTGGGTAACAGAACCTGGTCCCAGCCACACAAGTCACCCCATCTTGGATTCCCCTAGGTCTCTAGTTTTCAGAAATGCACAGGTTTGGTAGGTTTCCCTAGGTGGCGGCTGAGCTACAGGCCAAAATCTACAGGTAGGCACTTTGCAAAAAACACCTCTGCTTTCCTTCAAAAATTTGGCTGTGTCCACGTTGCGCTTTGGGGCGTTTCCTGTCGCGGGCGCTAGGACTACCCACATAAGTGAGGTATCATTTTTATCGGGAGACGTGGGGGAACGCTGGGTGGAAGGAAATTTGTGGCTCCTCTCAGATTCTAGAACTTTCTGCCACAGAAATGTGAGGAACATGTGTTTTTTTAGCCAAATTTTGAGGTTTGCAAAGGATTCTGGGTAACAGAACCTGGTCCCAGCCACACAAGTCACCCCATCTTGGATTCCCCTAGGTCTCTAGTTTTCAGAAATGCACAGGTTTGGTAGGTTTCCCTAGGTGGCGGCTGAGCTACAGGCCAAAATCTACAGGAAGGCACTTTACAAAAAACACCTCTGTTTTCCTTCCAAAATTTGGCTGTGTCCACGTTGCGCTTTGGGGCGTTTCCTGTCGCGGGCGCTAGGCCTACCCACACAAGTGAGGTATCATTTTTATCGGGAGTCGTGGGGGAACGCTGGGTGGAAGGAAATTTGTGGCTCCTCTCAGATTCCAGAACTTTCTGCCACAGAAATGTGAGGAACATGTGTTTTTTAGCCAAATTTTGAGGTTTGCAAAGGATTCTGGGTAACAGAACCTGGTCCCAGCCACACAAGTCACCCCATATTGGATTCCCCTAGGTCTCTAGTTTTCAGAAATGCACAGGTTTGGTAGGTTTCCCTAGGTGGCGGCTGAGCTACAGGCCAAAATCTACAGGTAGGCACTTTGCAAAAAACACCTCTGTTTTCCTTCAAAAATTTGGCTGTGTCCACGTTGCGCTTTGGGGCATTTCCTGTCGCGGGCACTAGGCCTACCCACACAAGTGAGGTATCATTTTTATCGGGAGTCGTGGGGGAACGCTGGGTGGAAGGAAATTTGTGGCTCCTCTCAGATACCAGAACTTTCTGCCACAGAAATGTGAGGAACATGTGTTTTTTTGGCCATATTTTGAGGTTTGCAAAGGATTCTGGGTAACAGAACCTGGTCCCAGCCACACAAGTCACCCCATCTTGGATTCCCCTAGGTCTCTAGTTTTCAGAAATGCACAGGTTTGGTAGGTTTCCCTAGGTGGCGGCTGAGCTACAGGCCAAAATCTACAGGTAGGCACTTTGCAAAAAACACCTCTGCTTTCCTTCAAAAATTTGGCTGTGTCCACGTTGCGCTTTGGGGCGTTTCCTGTCACGGGCGCTAGGACTACCCACATAAGTGAGGTATCATTTTTATCGGGAGACGTGGGGGAACGCTGGGTGGAAGGAAATTTGTGGCTTCTCTCAGATTCTAGAACTTTCTGCCACAGAAATGTGAGGAACATGTGTTTTTTTAGCCAAATTTTGAGGTTTGCAAAGGATTCTGGGTAACAGAACCTGGTCCCAGCCACACAAGTCACCCCATCTTGGATTCCCCTAGGTCTCTAGTTTTCAGAAATGCACAGGTTTGGTAGGTTTCCCTAGGTGGCGGCTGAGCTACAGGTCAAAATCTACAGGTAGGCACTTTGCAAAAAACACCTCTGCTTTCCTTCAAAAATTTGGCTGTGTCCACGTTGCGCTTTGGGGCGTTTCCTGTCGCGGGCGCTAGGACTACCCACATAAGTGAGGTATCATTTTTATCGGGAGACGTGGGGGAACGCTGGGTGGAAGGAAATTTGTGGCTCCTCTCAGATTCTAGAACTTTCTGCCACAGAAATGTGAGGAACATGTGTTTCTTTAGCCAAATTTTGAGGTTTGCAAAGGATTCTGGGTAACAGAACCTGGTCCGAGCCACACAAGTCACCCCATCTTGGATTCCCCTAGGTCTCTAGTTTTCAGAAAAGCACAGGTTTGGTAGGTTTCCCTAGGTGGCGGCTGAGCTACAGGCCAAAATCTACAGGTAGGCACTTTGCAAAAAACACCTCAGTTTTCCTTCAAAGATTTGGCTGTGTCCACGTTGCGCTTTGGGGCGTTTCCTGTCGCGGGCGCTAGGCCTACCCACACAAGTGAGGTATCATTTTTATCGGGAGACGTGGGGGAACGCTGGGTGGAAGGAAATTTGTGGCTCCTCTCAGATTCTAGAACTTTCTGCCACAGAAATGTGAGGAACATGTGTTTTTTTAGCCAAATTTTGAGGTTTGCGAAGGATTCTGGGTAACAGAACCTGGTCCCAGCCACACAAGTCACCCCATCTTGGATTCCCCTAGGTCTCTAGTTTTCAGAAATGCACAGGTTTGGTAGGTTTCCCTAGGTGGCGGCTGAGCTACATGCCAAAATCTACAGGTAGGCACTTTGCAAAAAACACCTCTGTTTTCCTTAAAAAATTTGGCTGTGTCCACGTTGCGCTTTGGGGCGTTTCCTGTCGCAGGCGCTAGGCCTACCCACACAAGTGAGGTATCATTTTTATCGGGAGACGTGGGGGAACGCTGTGTGGAAGGAAATTTGTGGCTCCTCTCAGATTCCAGAACTTTCTGCCACAGAAATGTGAGGAACATGTGTTTTTTTAGCCAAATTTTGAGGTTTGCAAAGGATTCTGGGTAACAGAACCTGGTCCGAGCCACACAAGTCACCCCATCTTGGATTCCCCTAGGTCTCTAGTTTTCAGAAAAGCACAGGTTTGGTAGGTTTCCCTAGGTGGCGGCTGAGCTACAGGCCAAAATCTACAGGTAGGCACTTTGCAAAAAACACCTCTGTTTTCCTTAAAAAATTTGTCTGTGTCCACGTTGCGCTTTGGGGCGTTTCCTGTCGCGGGCGCTAGGCCTACCCACACAAGTGAGGTATCATTTTTATCGGGAGTCATGGGGGAACGCTGGGTGGAAGGAAATTTGTGGCTCCTCTCAGATTCCAGAACTTTCTGCCACAGAAATGTGAGGAACATGTGTTTTTTTAGCCAAATTTTGAGGTTTGCAAAGGATTCTGGGTAACAGAACCTGGTCCCAGCCACACAAGTCACCCCATCTTGGATTCCCCTAGGTCTCTAGTTTTCAGAAATGCACAGGTTTGGTAGGTTTCCCTAGGTGGCGGCTGAGCTACAGGCCAAAATCTACAGGAAGGCACTTTACAAAAAACACCTCTGTTTTCCTTAAAAAATTTGGCTGTGTCCACGTTGCGCTTTGGGGCGTTTCCTGTCGCGGGCGCTAGGCCTACCCACACAAGTGAGGTATCATTTTTATCGGGAGTCGTGGGGGAACGCTGTGTGGAAGGAAATTTGTGGCTCCTCTCAGATTCCAGAACTTTCTGCCACAGAAATGTGAGGAACATGTGTTTTTTTAGCCAAATTTTGAGGTTTGCAAAGGATTCTGGGTAAAAGAACCTGGTCCCAGCCACACAAGTCACCCCATATTGGATTCCCCTAGGTCTCTAGTTTTCAGAAATGCACAGGTTTGGTAGGTTTCCCTAGGTGGCGGCTGAGCTACAGGCCAAAATCTACAGGAAGGCACTTTACAAAAAACACCTCTGTTTTCCTTCCAAAATTTGGCTGTGTCCACGTTGCGCTTTGGGGCGTTTCCTGTCACGGGCGCTAGGCCTACCCACACAAGTGAGGTATCATTTTTATCGGGAGTCGTGGGGGAACGCTGGGTGGAAGGAAATTTGTGGCTCCTCTCAGATTCCAGAACTTTCTGCCACAGAAATGTGAGGAACATGTGTTTTTTTAGCCAAATTTTGAGGTTTGCAAAGGATTCTGGGTAAAATAACCTGGTCCCAGCCACACAAGTCACCCCATCTTGGATTCCCCTAGGTTTCTAGTTTTCAGAAATGCACAGCTTTGGTAGGTTTCCCTAGGTGGCGGTTGAGCTACAGGCCAAAATCTACAGGTAGGCACTTTGCAAAAAACACCTCTGTTTTCCTTCCAAAATTTGGCTGTGTCCACGTTGCGCTTTGTGGCATTTCCTGTCGCGGGCGCTAGGCCTACACACACAAGTGAGGTATCATTTTTATCGGGAGTCGTGGGGGAACGCTGGGTGGAAGGAAATTTGTGGCTCCTCTCAGATTCTAGAACTTTCTGCCACAGAAATGTGAGGAACATGTGTTTTTTTAGCCAAATTTTGAGGTTTGCAAAGGATTCTGGGTAACAGAACCTGGTCCCAGCCACACAAGTCACCCCATCTTGGATTCCCCTAGGTCTCTAGTTTTCAGAAATGCACAGGTTTGGTAGGTTTCCCTAGGTGGCGGCTGAGCTACAGGCCAAAATCTACAGGTAGGCACTTTGCAAAAAACACCTCTGCTTTCCTTCAAAAATTTGGCTGTGTCCACGTTGCGCTTTGGGGCGTTTCCTGTCGCGGGCGCTAGGCCTACCCACACAAGTGAAGTATCATTTTTATCGGGAGACTTGGGGGAACGCTGGGTGGAAGGAAATTTGTGGCTCCTCTCAGATTCCAGAACTTTCTGCCACAGAAATGTGAGGAACATGTGTTTTCTTAGCCAAATTTTGAGGTTTGCAAAGGATTCTGGGTAACAGAACCTGGTCCCAGCCACACAAGTCACCCCATCTTGGATTCCCCTAAGTCTCTAGTTTTCAGAAATGCACAGGTTTGGTAGGTTTCCCTAGGTGGCGGCTGAGCTACAGGCCAAAATCTACAGGTAGGCACTTTGCAAAAAACACCTCTGCTTTCCTTCAAAAATTTGGCTGTGTCCACGTTGCGCTTTGGGGCGTTTCCTGTCGCGGGCGCTAGGACTACCCACATAAGTGAGGTATCATTTTTATCGGGAGACGTGGGGGAACGCTGGGTGGAAGGAAATTTGTGGCTCCTCTCAGATTCTAGAACTTTCTGCCACAGAAATGTGAGGAACATGTGTTTTTTTAGCCAAATTTTGAGGTTTGCAAAGGATTCTGGGTAACAGAACCTGGTCCCAGCCACACAAGTCACCCCATCTTGGATTCCCCTAGGTCTCTAGTTTTCAGAAATGCACAGGTTTGGTAGGTTTCCCTAGGTGGCGGCTGAGCTACAGGCCAAAATCTACAGGAAGGCACTTTACAAAAAACACCTCTGTTTTCCTTCCAAAATTTGGCTGTGTCCACGTTGCGCTTTGGGGCGTTTCCTGTCGCGGGCGCTAGGCTTACCCACACAAGTGAGGTATCATTTTTATCGGGAGTCGTGGGGGAACGCTGGGTGGAAGGAAATTTGTGGCTCCTCTCAGATTCCAGAACTTTCTGCCACAGAAATGTGAGGAACATGTGTTTTTTAGCCAAATTTTGAGGTTTGCAAAGGATTCTGGGTAACAGAACCTGGTCCCAGCCACACAAGTCACCCCATATTGGATTCCCCTAGGTCTCTAGTTTTCAGAAATGCACAGGTTTGGTAGGTTTCCCTAGGTGGCGGCTGAGCTACAGGCCAAAATCTACAGGTAGGCACTTTGCAAAAAACACCTCTGTTTTCCTTCAAAAATTTGGCTGTGTCCACGTTGCGCTTTGGGGCATTTCCTGTCGCGGGCACTAGGCCTACCCACACAAGTGAGGTATCATTTTTATCGGGAGTCGTGGGGGAACGCTGGGTGGAAGGAAATTTGTGGCTCCTCTCAGATACCAGAACTTTCTGCCACAGAAATGTGAGGAACATGTGTTTTTTTGGCCATATTTTGAGGTTTGCAAAGGATTCTGGGTAACAGAACCTGGTCCCAGCCACACAAGTCACCCCATCTTGGATTCCCCTAGGTCTCTAGTTTTCAGAAATGCACAGGTTTGGTAGGTTTCCCTAGGTGGCGGCTGAGCTACAGGCCAAAATCTACAGGTAGGCACTTTGCAAAAAACACCTCTGCTTTCCTTCAAAAATTTGGCTGTGTCCACGTTGCGCTTTGGGGCGTTTCCTGTCACGGGCGCTAGGACTACCCACATAAGTGAGGTATCATTTTTATCGGGAGACGTGGGGGAACGCTGGGTGGAAGGAAATTTGTGGCTTCTCTCAGATTCTAGAACTTTCTGCCACAGAAATGTGAGGAACATGTGTTTTTTTAGCCAAATTTTGAGGTTTGCAAAGGATTCTGGGTCACAGAACCTGGTCCGAGCCACACAAGTCACCCCATCTTGGATTCCCCTAGGTCTCTAGTTTTCAGAAATGCACAGGTTTGGTAGGTTTCCCTAGGTGGCGGCTGAGCTACAGGCCAAAATCTACAGGTAGGCACTTTGCAAAAAACACCTCTGTTTTCCTTCAAAAATTTGGCTGTGTCCACGTTGCGCTTTGGGTGCGTTTCCTGTCGCGGGCGCTAGGCCTACCCACATAAGTGAGGTATCATTTTTATCGGGAGACGTGGGGGAAAGCTGGGTGGAAGGAAATTTGTGGCTCCTCTCAGATTCTAGAACTTTCTGCCACAGAAATGTGAGGAACATGTGTTTTTTTAGCCAAATTTTGAGGTTTGCAAAGGATTCTGGGTAACAGAACCTGGTCCCAGCCACACAAGTCACCCCATCTTGGATTCCCCTAGGTCTCTAGTTTTCAGAAATGCACAGGTTTGGTAGGTTTCCCTAGGTGGCGGCTGAGCTACAGGCCAAAATCTACAGGTAGGCACTTTGCAAAAAACACCTCTGTTTTCCTTCAAAAATTTGGCTGTGTCCACGTTGCGCTTTGGGGCATTTCCTGTCGCGGGCGCTAGGCCTACCCACACAAGTGAGGTATCATTTTTATCGGGAGTCGTGGGGGAACGCTGGGTGGAAGGAAATTTGTGGCTCCTCTCAGATTCCAGAACTTTCTGCCACAGAAATGTGAGGAACATGTGTTTTTTTAGCCAAATTTTGAGGATTGCAAAGGATTCTGGGTAACAGAACCTGGTCCCAGCCACACAAGTCACCCCATCTTGGATTCCCCTAGGTCTCTAGTTTTCAGAAATGCACAGGTTTGGTAGGTTTCCCTAGGTGGCGGTTGAGCTACAGGCCAAAATCTACAGGTAGGCACTTTGCAAAAAACACCTCTGTTTTCCTTCAAAAATTTGGCTGTGTCCACGTTGCGCTTTGGGGCGTTTCTTGTCGCGGGCGCTAGGCCTACCCACACAAGTGAAGTATCATTTTTATCGGGAGACTTGGGGGAACGCTGGGTGGAAGGAAATTTGTGGCTCCTCTCAGATTCCAGAACTTTCTGCCACAGAAATGTGAGGAACATGTGTTTTTTTAGCCAAATTTTGAGGTTTGCAAAGGATTCTGGGTAACAGAACCTGGTCCCAGCCACACAAGTCACCCCATCTTGGATTCCCCTAGGTCTCTAGTTTTCAGAAATGCACAGCTTTGGTAGGTTTCCCTAGGTGGCGGCTGAGCTACAGGCCAAAATCTACAGGTAGGCACTTTGCAAAAAACACCTCTTTTTTCCTTCAAAAATTTGGCTGTGTCCACGTTGCGCTTTGGGGCATTTCCTGTTGCGGGCGCTAGGCCTACCCACACAAGTGAGGTATCATTTTTATCGGGATTCGTGGGGGAACGCTGGGTGGAAGGAAATTTGTGCCTCCTCTCAGATTCCAGAACTTTCTGCCACAGAAATGTGAGGAACATGTGTTTTTTTAGCCAAATTATGAGGTTTGCAAAGGATTCTGGGTAACAGAACCTGGTCCCAGCCACACAAGTCACCCCATCTTGGATTCCCCTAGGTCTCTAGTTTTCAGAAATGCACAGGTTTGGTAGGTTTCCCTAGGTGGCGGCTGAGCTACAGGCCAAAATCTACAGGTAGGCACTTTGCAAAAAACACCTCTGTTTTCCTTCAAAAATTTGGCTGTGTCCACGTTGCGCTTTGGGGCGTTTCCTGTCGCGTGCGCTAGGCCTACCCACACAAGTGAGGTATCATTTTTATCGGGAGACGTGGGGGAACGCTGGGTGGAAGGAAATTTGTGGCTCCTCTCAGATTCCAGAACTTTCTGCCACAGAAATGTGAGGAACATGTGTTTTTTTAGCCAAATTTTGAGGTTTGCAAAGGATTCTGGGTAACAGAACCTGGTCCCAGCCACACAAGTCACCCCATCTTGGATTCCCCTAGGTCTCTAGTTTTCAGAAATGCATAGGTTTGGTAGGTTTCCCTAGGTGGCGGTTGAGTTACAGGCCAAAATCTACAGGTAGGCACTTTGCAAAAAACACCTCTGTTTTCCTTCAAAAATTTGGCTGTGTCCACGCTGCGCTTTGGGGCATTTCCTCTCACGGGCGCTAGGCCTACCCACACAAGTGAAGTATCATTTTTATCGGGAGACTTGGGGGAACGCTGGGTGGAAGGAAATTTGTGGCTCCTCTCAGATTCCAGAACTTTCTGCCACAGAAATGTGAGGAACATGTGTTTTTTTAGCCAAATTTTGAGGTTTGCAAAGGATTCTGGGTAACAGAACCTGGTCCCAGCCACACAAGTCACCCCATCTTGGATTCCCCTAGGTCTCTAGTTTTCAGAAATGCACAGGTTTGGTAGGTTTCCCTAGGTGGCGGCTGAGCTACAGGCCAAAATCTACAGGTAGGCACTTTGCAAAAAACACCTCTGCTTTCCTTCAAAAATTTGGCTGTGTCCACGTTGCGCTTTGGGGCGTTTCCTGTCGCGGGCGCTAGGACTACCCACATAAGTGAGGTATCATTTTTATCGGGAGACGTGGGGGAACGCTGGGTGGAAGGAAATTTGTGGCTCCTCTCAGATTCTAGAACTTTCTGCCACAGAAATGTGAGGAACATGTGTTTCTTTAGCCAAATTTTGAGGTTTGCAAAGGATTCTGGGTAACAGAACCTGGTCCGAGCCACACAAGTCACCCCATCTTGGATTCCCCTAGGTCTCTAGTTTTCAGAAAAGCACAGGTTTGGTAGGTTTCCCTAGGTGGCGGCTGAGCTACAGGCCAAAATCTACAGGTAGGCACTTTGCAAAAAACACCTCTGTTTTCCTTCAAAGATTTGGCTGTGTCCACGTTGCGCTTTGGGGCGTTTCCTGTCGCGGGCGCTAGGCCTACCCACACAAGTGAGGTATCATTTTTATCGGGAGACGTGGGGGAACGCTGGGTGGAAGGAAATTTGTGGCTCCTCTCAGATTCTAGAACTTTCTGCCACAGAAATGTGAGGAACATGTGTTTTTTTAGCCAAATTTTGAGGTTTGCGAAGGATTCTGGGTAACAGAACCTGGTCCCAGCCACAAAAGTCACCCCATCTTGGATTCCCCTTGGTCTCTAGTTTTCAGAAATGCACAGGTTTGGTAGGTTTCCCTAGGTGGCGGCTGAGCTACAGGCCGAAATCTACAGGTAGGCACTTTGCAAAAAACACCTCTGTTTTCCTTAAAAAATTTGGCTGTGTCCACGTTGCGCTTTGGGGCGTTTCCTGTCGCAGGCGCTAGGCCTACCCACACAAGTGAGGTATCATTTTTATCGGGAGACGTGGGGGAACGCTCTGTGGAAGGAAATTTGTGGCTCCTCTCAGATTCCAGAACTTTCTGCCACAGAAATGTGAGGAACATGTGTTTTTTTAGCCAAATTTTGAGGTTTGCAAAGGATTCTGGGTAACAGAACCTGGTCCGAGCCACACAAGTCACCCCATCTTGGATTCCCCTAGGTCTCTAGTTTTCAGAAAAGCACAGGTTTGGTAGGTTTCCCTAGGTGGCGGCTGAGCTACAGGCCAAAATCTACAGGAAGGCACTTTACAAAAAACACCTCTGTTTTCCTTAAAAAATTTGTCTGTGTCCACGTTGCGCTTTGGGGCGTTTCCTGTCGCGGGCGCTAGGCCTACCCACACAAGTGAGGTATCATTTTTATCGGGAGACGTGGGGGAACGCTGTGTGGAAGGAAATTTGTGGCTCCTCTCAGATTCCAGAACTTTCTGCCACAGAAATGTGAGGAACATGTGTTTTTTTAGCCAAATTTTGAGGTTTGCAAAGGATTCTGGGTAAAAGAACCTGGTCCCAGCCACACAAGTCACCCCATCTTGGATTCCCCTAGGTCTCTAGTTTTCAGAAATGCACAAGTTTGGTAGGTTTCCCTAGGTGGCGGCTGAGCTACAGGCCAAAATCTACAGGTAGGCACTTTGCAAAAAACACCTCTGTTTTCCTTCCAAAATTTGGCTGTGTCCACGTTGCGCTTTGTGGCATTTTCTGTCGCGGGCGCTAGGCCTACACACACAAGTGAGGTATCATTTTTATCGGGAGTCGTGGGGGAACGCTGGGTGGAAGGAAATTTGTGGCTCCTCTCAGATTCTAGAACTTTCTGCCACAGAAATGTGAGGAACATGTGTTTTTTTAGCCAAATTTTGAGGTTTGCAAAGGATTCTGGGTAACAGAACCTGGTCCCAGCCACACAAGTCACCCCATCTTGGATTCCCCTAGGTTTCTAGTTTTCAGAAATGCACAGCTTTGGTAGGTTTCCCTAGGTGGCGGTTGAGCTACAGGCCAAAATCTACAGATAGGCACTTTGCAAAAACCACCTCTGTTTTCCTTCAAAAATGTGGCTGTGTCCACGTTGCGCTTTGGGGCGTTTCCTGTCGCGGGCGCTAGGCCTACCCACACAAGTGAAGTATCATTTTTATCGGGAGACTTGGGGGAACGCTGGGTGGAAGGAAATTTGTGGCTCCTCTCAGATTCCAGAACTTTCTGCCACAGAAAAGTGAGGAACATGTGTTTTCTTAGCCAAATTTTGAGGTTTGCAAAGGATTCTGGGTAACAGAACCTGGTCCCAGCCACACAAGTCACCCCATCTTGGATTCCCCTAGGTCTCTAGTTTTCAGAAATGCACAGGTTTGGTAGGTTTCCCTAGGTGGCGGCTGAGCTACAGGCCAAAATCTACAGGTAGGCACTTTGCAAAAAACACCTCTGCTTTCCTTCAAAAATTTGGCTGTGTCCACGTTGCGCTTTGGGGCGTTTCCTGTCGCGGGCGCTAGGACTACCCACATAAGTGAGGTATCATTTTTATCGGGAGACGTGGGGGAACGCTGGGTGGAAGGAAATTTGTGGCTCCTCTCAGATTCTAGAACTTTCTGCCACAGAAATGTGAGGAACATGTGTTTTTTTAGCCAAATTTTGAGGTTTGCAAAGGATTCTGGGTAACAGAACCTGGTCCCAGCCACACAAGTCACCCCATCTTGGATTCCCCTAGGTCTCTAGTTTTCAGAAATGCACAGGTTTGGTAGGTTTCCCTAGGTGGCGGCTGAGCTACAGGCCAAAATCTACAGGTAGGCACTTTGCAAAAAACACCTCTGTTTTCCTTCAAAAATTTGGCTGTGTCCACGTTGCGCGTTGGGACGTTTCCTGTCGCGGGCGCTAGGCCTACCCACACAAGTGAGGTATCATTTTTATCGGGCGACGTGGGGGAACGCTGTGTGGTAGGAAATTTGTGGCTCCTCTCAGATTCCAGAACTTTCTGCCACAGAAATGTGAGGAACATGTGTTTTTTAGCCAAATTTTGAGGTTTGCAAAGGATTCTGGGTAACAGAACCTGGTCCCAGCCACACAAGTCACCCCATATTGGATTCCCCTAGGTCTCTAGTTTTCAGAAATGCACAGGTTTGGTAGGTTTCCCTAGGTGGCGGCTGAGCTACAGGCCAAAATCTACAGGTAGGCACTTTGCAAAAAACACCTCTGTTTTCCTTCAAAAATTTGGCTGTGTCCACGTTGCGCTTTGGGGCATTTCCTGTCACGGGCACTAGGCCTACCCACACAAGTGAGGTATCATTTTTATCGGGAGTCGTGGGGGAACGCTGGGTGGAAGGAAATTTGTGGCTCCTCTCAGATACCAGAACTTTCTGCCACAGAAATGTGAGGAACATGTGTTTTTTTAGCCAAATTTTGAGGTTTGCAAAGGATTCTGGGTAACAGAACCTGGTCCCAGCCACACAAGTCACCCCATCTTGGATTCCCCTAGGTCTCTAGTTTTCAGAAATGCACAGGTTTGGTAGGTTTCCCTAGGTGGCGGCTGAGCTACAGGCCAAAATCTACAGGTAGGCACTTTGCAAAAAACACCTCTGCTTTCCTTCAAAAATTTGGCTGTGTCCACGTTGCGCTTTGGGGCGTTTCCTGTCGCGGGCGCTAGGACTACCCACATAAGTGAGGTATCATTTTTATCGGGAGACGTGGGGGAACGCTGGGTGGAAGGAAATTTGTGGCTCCTCTCAGATTCTAGAACTTTCTGCCACAGAAATGTGAGGAACATGTGTTTTTTTAGCCAAATTTTGAGGTTTGCAAAGGATTCTGGGTAACAAAACCTGGTCCCAGCCACACAAGTCACCCCATCTTGGATTCCCCTAGGTCTCTAGTTTTCAGAAATGCACAGGTTTGGTAGGTTTCCCTAGGTGGCGGCTGAGCTACAGGCTAAAATCTACAGGTAGGCACTTTGCAAAAAACACCTCTGTTTTCCTTCAAAAATTTGGCTGTGTCCACGTTGCGCTTTGGGGCGTTTCCTGTCGCGGGCGCTAGGCCTACACACACAAGTGAGGTATCATTTTTATCGGGAGTCGTGGGGGAACGCTGGGTGGAAGGAAATTTGTGGCTCCTCTCAGATTCTAGAACTTTCTGCCACAGAAATGTGAGGAACATGTGTTTTTTTAGCCAAATTTTGAGGTTTGCAAAGGATTCTGGGTAACAGAACCTGGTCCCAGCCACACAAGTCACCCCATCTTGGATTCCCCTAGGTTTCTAGTTTTCAGAAATGCACAGCTTTGGTAGGTTTCCCTAGGTGGCGGTTGAGCTACAGGCCAAAATCTACAGATAGGCACTTTGCAAAAACCACCTCTGTTTTCCTTCAAAAATTTGGCTGTGTCCACGTTGCGCTTTGGGGCGTTTCCTGTCGCGGGCGCCAGGCCTACCCACACAAGTGAAGTATCATTTTTATCGGGAGACTTGGGGGAACGCTGGGTGGAAGGAAATTTGTGGCTCCTCTCAGATTCCAGAACTTTCTGCCACAGAAATGTGAGGAACATGTGTTTTCTTAGCCAAATTTTGAGGTTTGCAAAGGATTCTGGGTAACAGAACCTGGTCCCAGCCACACAAGTCACCCCATCTTGGATTCCCCTAGGTCTCTAGTTTTCAGAAATGGACAGGTTTGGTAGGTTTCCCTAGGTGGCGGCTGAGCTACAGGCCAAAATCTACAGGTAGGCACTTTGCAAAAAACACCTCTGCTTTCCTTCAAAAATGTGGCTGTGTCCACGTTGCGCTTTGGGGCGTTTCCTGTCGCGGGCGCTAGGACTACCCACATAAGTGAGGTATCATTTTTATCGGGAGACGTGGGGGAACGCTGGGTGGAAGGAAATTTGTGGCTCCTCTCAGATTCTAGAACTTTCTGCCACAGAAATGTGAGGAACATGTGTTTTTTTAGCCAAATTTTGAGGTTTGCAAAGTATTCTGGGTAACAGAACCTGGTCCCAGCCACACAAGTCACACCATCTTAGATTCCCCTAGGTCTCTAGTTTTCAGAAATGCACAGGTTTGGTAGGTTTCCCTAGGTGGCGGCTGAGCTACAGGCCAAAATCTACAGGTAGGCACTTTGCAAAAAACACCTCTGTTTTCCTTCAAAAATTTGGCTGTGTCCACGTTGCGCGTTGGGGCGTTTCCTGTCGCGGGCGCTAGGCCTACCCACACAAGTGAGGTATCATTTTTATCGGGCGACGTGGGGGAACGCTGTGTGGTAGGAAATTTGTGGCTCCTCTCAGATTCCAGAACTTTCTGCCACAGAAATGTGAGGAACATGTGTTTTTTAGCCAAATTTTGAGGTTTGCAAAGGATTCTGGGTAACAGAACCTGGTCCCAGCCACACAAGTCACCCCATATTGGATTCCCCTAGGTCTCTAGTTTTCAGAAATGCACAGGTTTGGTAGGTTTCCCTAGGTGGCGGCTGAGCTACAGGCCAAAATCTACAGGTAGGCACTTTGCAAAAAACACCTCTGTTTTCCTTCAAAAATTTGGCTGTGTCCACGTTGCGCTTTGGGGCATTTCCTGTCGCGGGCACTAGGCCTACCCACACAAGTGAGGTATCATTTTTATCGGGAGTCGTGGGGGAACGCTGGGTGGAAGGAAATTTGTGGCTCCTCTCAGATACCAGAACTTTCTGCCACAGAAATGTGAGGAACATGTGTTTTTTTAGCCAAATTTTGAGGTTTGCAAAGGATTCTGGGTAACAGAACCTGGTCCCAGCCACACAAATCACCCCATCTTGGATTCCCCTAGGTCTCTAGTTTTCAGAAATGCACAGGTTTGGTAGGTTTCCCTAGGTGGCGGCTGAGCTACAGGCCAAAATCTACAGGTAGGCACTTTGCAAAAAACACCTCTGCTTTCCTTCAAAAATTTGGCTGTGTCCACGTTGCGCTTTGGGGCGTTTCCTGTCGCGGGCGCTAGGACTACCCACATAAGTGAGGTATCATTTTTATCGGGAGACGTGGGGGAACGCTGGGTGGAAGGAAATTTGTGGCTCCTCTCAGATTCTAGAACTTTCTGCCACAGAAATGTGAGGAACATGTGTTTTTTTAGCCAAATTTTGAGGTTTGCAAAGGATTCTGGGTAACAAAACCTGGTCCCAGCCACACAAGTCACCCCATCTTGGATTCCCCTAGGTCTCTAGTTTTCAGAAATGCACAGGTTTGGTAGGTTTCCCTAGGTGGCGGCTGAGCTACAGGCCAAAATCTACAGGTAGGCACTTTGCAAAAAACACCTCTGTTTTCCTTCAAAAATGTGGCTGTGTCCACGTTGCGCTTTGGGGCGTTTCCTGTCGCGGGCGCTAGGCCTACCCACATAAGTGAGGTATCATTTTTATCGGGAGACATGGGGGAACGCTGGGTGGAAGGAAATGTGTGGCTCCTCTCAGATTCTAGAACTTTCTGCCACAGAAATGTGAGGAAAATGTGTTTTTTTAGCCAAATTTTGAGGTTTGCAAAGGATTCTGGGTAACAGAACCTGGTCCGAGCCACACAAGTCACCCCATCTTGGATTCCCCTAGGTCTCTAGTTTTCAGAAAAGCACAGGTTTGGTAGGTTTCCCTAGGTGGCGGCTGATCTACAGGCCAAAATCTACAGGAAGGCACTTTACAAAAAACACCTCTGTTTTCCTTAAAAAATTTGTCTGTGTCCACGTTGCGCTTTGGGGCGTTTCCTGTCGCGGGCGCTAGGCCTACCCACACAAGTGAGGTATCATTTTTATCGGGAGACGTGGGGGAACGCTGTGTGGAAGGAAATTTGTGGCTCCTCTCAGATTCCAGAACTTTCTGCCACAGAAATGTGAGGAACATGTGTTTTTTTAGCCAAATTTTGAGGTTTGCAAAGGATTCTGGGTAAAAGAACCTGGTCCCAGCCACACAAGTCACCCCATCTTGGATTCCCCTAGGTCTCTAGTTTTCAGAAATGCACAGGTTTGGTAGGTTTCCCTAGGTGGCGGCTGAGCTACAGGCCAAAATCTACAGGTAGGCACTTTGCAAAAAACACCTCTGCTTTCCTTCAAAAATTTGGCTGTGTCCACGTTGCGCTTTGGGGCGTTTCCTGTCGCGGGCGCTATGACTACCCACATAAGTGAGGTATCATTTTTATCGGGAGACGTGGGGGAACGCTGGGTGGAAGGAAATTTGTGGCTCCTTTCAGATTCTAGAACTTTCTGCCACAGAAAAGTGAGGAACATGTGTTTTCTTAGCCAAATTTTGAGGTTTGCAAAGGATTCTGGGTAACAGAACCTGGTCCCAGCCACACAAGTCACCCCATCTTGGATTCCCCTAGGTCTCTAGTTTTCAGAAATGCACAGGTTTGGTAGGTTTCCCTAGGTGGCGGCTGAGCTACAGGCCAAAATCTACAGGTAGGCACTTTGCAAAAAACACCTCTGCTTTCCTTCAAAAATTTGGCTGTGTCCACGTTGCGCTTTGGGGCGTTTCCTGTCGCGGGCGCTAGGACTACCCACATAAGTGAGGTATCATTTTTATCGGGAGACGTGGGGGAACGCTGGGTGGAAGGAAATTTGTGGCTCCTCTCAGATTCTAGAACTTTCTGCCACAGAAATGTGAGGAACATGTGTTTTTTTAGCCAAATTTTGAGGTTTGCAAAGGATTCTGGGTAACAGAACCTGGTCCCAGCCACACAAGTCACCCCATCTTGGATTCCCCTAGGTCTCTAGTTTTCAGAAATGCACAGGTTTGGTAGGTTTCCCTAGGTGGCGGCTGAGCTACAGGCCAAAATCTACAGGTAGGCACTTTGCAAAAAACACCTCTGTTTTCCTTCAAAAATTTGGCTGTGTCCACGTTGCGCGTTGGGGCGTTTCCTGTCGCGGGCGCTAGGCCTACCCACACAAGTGAGGTATCATTTTTATCGGGCGACGTGGGGGAACGCTGTGTGGTAGGAAATTTGTGGCTCCTCTCAGATTCCAGAACTTTCTGCCACAGAAATGTGAGGAACATGTGTTTTTTAGCCAAATTTTGAGGTTTGCAAAGGATTCTGGGTAACAGAACCTGGTCCCAGCCACACAAGTCACCCCATATTGGATTCCCCTAGGTCTCTAGTTTTCAGAAATGCACAGGTTTGGTAGGTTTCCCTAGGTGGCGGCTGAGCTACAGGCCAAAATCTACAGGTAGGCACTTTGCAAAAAACACCTCTGTTTTCCTTCAAAAATTTGGCTGTGTCCACGTTGCGCTTTGGGGCATTTCCTGTCACGGGCACTAGGCCTACCCACACAAGTGAGGTATCATTTTTATTGGGAGTCGTGGGGGAACGCTGGGTGGAAGGAAATTTGTGGCTCCTCTCAGATACCAGAACTTTCTGCCACAGAAATGTGAGGAACATGTGTTTTTTTAGCCAAATTTTGAGGTTTGCAAAGGATTCTGGGTAACAGAACCTGGTCCCAGCCACACAAGTCACCCCATCTTGGATTCCCCTAGGTCTCTAGTTTTCGGAAATGCACAGGTTTGGTAGGTTTCCCTAGGTGGCGGCTGAGCTACAGGCCAAAATCTACAGGTAGGCACTTTGCAAAAAACACCTCTGCTTTCCTTCAAAAATTTGGCTGTGTCCACGTTGCGCTTTGGGGCGTTTCCTGTCGCGGGCGCTAGGACTACCCACATAAGTGAGGTATCATTTTTATCGGGAGACGTGGGGGAACGCTGGGTGGAAGGAAATTTGTGGCTCCTCTCAGATTCTAGAACTTTCTGCCACAGAAATGTGAGGAACATGTGTTTTTTTAGCCAAATTTTGAGGTTTGCAAAGGATTCTGGGTAACAAAACCTGGTCCCAGCCACACAAGTCACCCCATCTTGGATTCCCCTAGGTCTCTAGTTTTCAGAAATGCACAGGTTTGGTAGGTTTCCCTAGGTGGCGGCTGAGCTACAGGCCAAAATCTACAGGTAGGCACTTTGCAAAAAACACCTCTGTTTTCCTTCAAAAATTTGGCTGTGTCCACGTTGCGCTTTGGGGCGTTTCCTGTCGCGGGCGCTAGGCCTACACACACAAGTGAGGTATCATTTTTATCGGGAGTCGTGGGGGAACGCTGGGTGGAAGGAAATTTGTGGCTCCTCTCAGATTCTAGAACTTTCTGCCACAGAAATGTGAGGAACATGTGTTTTTTTAGCCAAATTTTGAGGTTTGCAAAGGATTCTGGGTAACAGAACCTGGTCCCAGCCACACAAGTCACCCCATCTTGGATTCCCCTAGGTTTCTAGTTTTCAGAAATGCACAGCTTTGGTAGGTTTCCCTAGGTGGCGGTTGAGCTACAGGCCAAAATCTACAGATAGGCACTTTGCAAAAACCACCTCTGTTTTCCTTCAAAAATTTGGCTGTGTCCACGTTGCGCTTTGGGGCGTTTCCTGTCGCGGGCGCCAGGCCTACCCACACAAGTGAAGTATCATTTTTATCGGGAGACTTGGGGGAACGCTGGGTGGAAGGAAATTTGTGGCTCCTCTCAGATTCCAGAACTTTCTGCCACAGAAATGTGAGGAACATGTGTTTTCTTAGCCAAATTTTGAGGTTTGCAAAGGATTCTGGGTAACAGAACCTGGTCCCAGCCACACAAGTCACCCCATCTTGGATTCCCCTAGGTCTCTAGTTTTCAGAAATGCACAGGTTTGGTAGGTTTCCCTAGGTGGCGGCTGAGCTACAGGCCAAAATCTACAGGTAGGCACTTTGCAAAAAACACCTCTGCTTTCCTTCAAAAATGTGGCTGTGTCCACGTTGCGCTTTGGGGCGTTTCCTGTCGCGGGCGCTAGGACTACCCACATAAGTGAGGTATCATTTTTATCGGGAGACGTGGGGGAACGCTGGGTGGAAGGAAATTTGTGGCTCCTCTCAGATTCTAGAACTTTCTGCCACAGAAATGTGAGGAACATGTGTTTTTTTAGCCAAATTTTGAGGTTTGCAAAGGATTCTGGGTAACAGAACCTGGTCCCAGCCACACAAGTCACACCATCTTAGATTCCCCTAGGTCTCTAGTTTTCAGAAATGCACAGGTTTGGTAGGTTTCCCTAGGTGGCGGCTGAGCTACAGGCCAAAATCTACAGGTAGGCACTTTGCAAAAAACACCTCTGTTTTCCTTCAAAAATTTGGCTGTGTCCACGTTGCGCGTTGGGGCGTTTCCTGTCGCGGGCGCTAGGCCTACCCACTCAAGTGAGGTATCATTTTTATCGGGCGACGTGGGGGAACGCTGTGTGGTAGGAAATTTGTGGCTCCTCTCAGATTCCAGAACTTTCTGCCACAGAAATGTGAGGAACATGTGTTTTTTAGCCAAATTTTGAGGTTTGCAAAGGATTCTGGGTAACAGAACCTGGTCCCAGCCACACAAGTCACCCCATATTGGATTCCCCTAGGTCTCTAGTTTTCAGAAATGCACAGGTTTGGTAGGTTTCCCTAGGTGGCGGCTGAGCTACAGGCCAAAATCTACAGGTAGGCACTTTGCAAAAAACACCTCTGTTTTCCTTCAAAAATTTGGCTGTGTCCACGTTGCGCTTTGGGGCATTTCCTGTCGCGGGCACTAGGCCTACCCACACAAGTGAGGTATCATTTTTATCGGGAGTCGTGGGGGAACGCTGGGTGGAAGGAAATTTGTGGCTCCTCTCAGATACCAGAACTTTCTGCCACAGAAATGTGAGGAACATGTGTTTTTTTAGCCAAATTTTGAGGTTTGCAAAGGATTCTGGGTAACAGAACCTGGTCCCAGCCACACAAGTCACCCCATCTTGGATTCCCCTAGGTCTCTAGTTTTCAGAAATGCACAGGTTTGGTAGGTTTCCCTAGGTGGCGGCTGAGCTACAGGCCAAAATCTACAGGTAGGCACTTTGCAAAAAACACCTCTGCTTTCCTTCAAAAATTTGGCTGTGTCCACGTTGCGCTTTGGGGCGTTTCCTGTCGCGGGCGCTAGGACTACCCACATAAGTGAGGTATCATTTTTATCGGGAGACGTGGGGGAACGCTGGGTGGAAGGAAATTTGTGGCTCCTCTCAGATTCTAGAACTTTCTGCCACAGAAATGTGAGGAACATGTGTTTTTTTAGCCAAATTTTGAGGTTTGCAAAGGATTCTGGGTAACAAAACCTGGTCCCAGCCACACAAGTCACCCCATCTTGGATTCCCCTAGGTCTCTAGTTTTCAGAAATGCACAGGTTTGGTAGGTTTCCCTAGGTGGCGGCTGAGCTACAGGCCAAAATCTACAGGTAGGCACTTTGCAAAAAACACCTCTGTTTTCCTTAAAAAATTTGTCTGTGTCCAGGTTGCGCTTTGGGGCGTTTCCTGTAGCGGGCGCTAGGCCTACCCACACAAGTGAGGTATCATTTTTATCGGGAGACGTGGGGGAACGCTGTGTGGAAGGAAATTTGTGGCTCCTCTCAGATTCCAGAACTTTCTGCCACAGAAATGTGAGGAACATGTGTTTTTTTAGCCAAATTTTGAGGTTTGCAAAGGATTCTGGGTAAAAGAACCTGGTCCCAGCCACACAAGTCACCCCATCTTGGATTCCCCTAGGTCTCTAGTTTTCAGAAATGCACAGGTTTGGTAGGTTTCCCTAGGTGGCGGCTGAGCTACAGGCCAAAATCTACAGGTAGGCACTTTGCAAAAAACACCTCTGTTTTCCTTCAAATATTTGGCTGTGTCCACGTTGCGGTTTGGGGCGTTTCCTGTCGCGGGAGCTAGGCCTACCCACATAAGTGAGGTAACATTTTTATCGGGAGACGTGGGGGAACGCTGGGTGGAAGGAAATTTGTGGCTCCTCTCGGATTCCAGAACTTTCTGCCACAGAAATGTGAGGAACATGTGTTTTTTTAGCCAAATTTTGAGGTTTGCAAAGGATTCTGGGTAACAGAACCTGGTCCCAGCCACACAAGTCACCCCATCTTGGATTCCCCTAGGTCTCTAGTTTTCAGAAATGCACAGGTTTGGTAGGTTTCCCTAGGTGGCGGTTGAGCTACAGGCCAAAATCTACAGGTAGGCACTTTGCAAAAAACACCTCTGTTTTCCTTCAAAAATTTGGCTGTGTCCACGTTGCGCTTTGGGGCGTTTCCTGTCGCGGGCGCTAGGCCTACCCACACAAGTGAAGTATCATTTTTATCGGGAGACTTGGGGGAACGCTGGGTGGAAGGACATTTGTGGCTCCTCTCAGATTCCAGAACTTTCTGCCACAGAAATGTGAGGAACATGTGTTTTTTTAGCCAAATTTTGAGGTTTGCAAAGGATTCTGGGTAACAGAACCTGGTCCCAGCCACACAAGTCACCCCATCTTGGATTCCCCTAGGTCTCTAGTTTTCAGAAATGCACAGGTTTGGTAGGTTTCCCTAGGTGGCGGCTGAGCTACAGGCCAAAATCTACAGGTAGGCACTTTGCAAAAAACACCTCTGCTTTCCTTCAAAAATTTGGCTGTGTCCACGTTGCGCTTTGGGGCGTTTCCTGTCGCGGGCGCTAGGACTACCCACATAAGTGAGGTATCATTTTTATCGGGAGACGTGGGGGAACGCTGGGTGGAAGGAAATTTGTGGCTCCTCTCAGATTCTAGAAATTTCTGCCACAGAAATGTGAGGAACATGTGTTTTTTTAGCCAAATTTTGAGGTTTGCAAAGGATTCTGGGTAACAAAACCTGGTCCGAGCCACACAAGTCACACCATCTTGGATTCCCCTAGGTCTCTAGTTTTCAGAAATGCACAGGTTTGGTAGGTTTCCCTAGGTGGCGGCTGAGCTACAGGCCAAAATCTACAGGTAGGCACTTTGCAAAAAACACCTCTGTTTTCCTTCAAAAATTTGGCTGTGTCCACGTTGCGCTTTGGGGCGTTTCCTGCCGCGGGCGCTAGGCCTACCCACACAAGTGAGGTATCATTTTTATCGGGAGACGTGGGGGAACGCTGTGTGGAAGGAAATTTGTGGCTCCTCTCAGATTCCAGAACTTTCTGCCACAGAAATGTGAGGAACATGTGTTTTTTTAGCCAAATTTTGAGGTTTGCAAAGGATTCTGGGTAATAGAACCTGGTCCCAGCCACACAAGTCACCCCATCTTGGATTCCCCTAGGTTTCTAGTTTTCAGAAATGTATAGGTTTGGTAGGTTTGGTAGGTTTCCCTAGGTGGCGGTTGAGCTACAGGCCAAAATCTACAGGTAGGCACTTTGCAAAAAACACCTCTGTTTTCCTTCAAAAATTTGGCTGTGTCCACGTTGCGCTTTGGGGCGTTTCCTGTCGCGGGCGCTAGGCCTACCCACACAAGTGAAGTATCATTTTTATCGGGAGACTTGGGGGAACGCTGGGTGGAAGGACATTTGTGGCTCCTCTCAGATTCCAGAACTTTCTGCCACAGAAATGTGAGGAACATGTGTTTTTTTAGCCAAATTTTGAGGTTTGCAAAGGATTCTGGGTAACAGAACCTGGTCCCAGCCACACAAGTCACCCCATCTTGGATTCCCCTAGGTCTCTAGTTTTCAGAAATGCACAGGTTTGGTAGGTTTCCCTAGGTGGCGGCTGAGCTACAGGCCAAAATCTACAGGTAGGCACTTTGCAAAAAACACCTCTGCTTTCCTTCAAAAATTTGGCTGTGTCCACGTTGCGCTTTGGGGCGTTTCCTGTCGCGGGCGCTAGGACTACCCACATAAGTGAGGTATCATTTTTATCGGGAGACGTGGGGGAACGCTGGGTGGAAGGAAATTTGTGGCTCCTCTCAGATTCTAGAAATTTCTGCCACAGAAATGTGAGGAACATGTGTTTTTTTAGCCAAATTTTGAGGTTTGCAAAGGATTCTGGGTAACAAAACCTGGTCCGAGCCACACAAGTCACACCATCTTGGATTCCCCTAGGTCTCTAGTTTTCAGAAATGCACAGGTTTGGTAGGTTTCCCTAGGTGGCGGCTGAGCTACAGGCCAAAATCTACAGGTAGGCACTTTGCAAAAAACACCTCTGTTTTCCTTCAAAAATTTGGCTGTGTCCACGTTGCGCTTTGGGGCGTTTCCTGTCGCGGGCGCTAGGCCTACCCACACAAGTGAGGTATCATTTTTATCGGGAGACGTGGGGGAACGCTGTGTGGAAGGAAATTTGTGGCTCCTCTCAGATTCCAGAACTTTCTGCCACAGAAATGTGAGGAACATGTGTTTTTTTAGCCAAATTTTGAGGTTTGCAAAGGATTCTGGGTAACAGAACCTGGTCCCAGCCACACAATTCACCTCATATTGGATTCCCCTAGGTCTCTAGTTTTCAGAAATGCACAGGTTTGGTAGGTTTCCCTAGGTGGCGGCTGAGCTACAGGCCAAAATCTACAGGTAGGCACTTTGCAAAAAACACCTCTGTTTTCCATAAAAAATTTGTCTGTGTCCACGTTGCGCTTTGGGGCATTTCCTGTCGCGGGCGCTAGGCCTACCCACACAAGTGAGGTATCATTTTTATCGGGAGTCGTGGGGGAACACTGGGTGGAAGGAAATTTGTGGCTCCTCTCAGATTCTAGAACTTTCTGCCACAGAAATGTGAGGAACATGTGTTTTTTTAGCCAAATTTTGAGGTTTGCGAAGGATTCTGGGTAACAGAACCTGGTCCGAGCCACACAAGTCACCCCATCTTGGATTCCCCTAGGTCTCTAGTTTTCAGAAATCCACAGGTTTGGTAGGTTTCCCTAGGTGGCGGCTGATCTACAGGCCAATATCTACAGGTAGGCACTTTGCAAAAAACACCTCTGTTTTCCTTCAAAGATTTGGCTGTGTGCACGTTGCGCTTTGGGGTGTTTCCTGTCGTGGGCGCTAGGCCTACCCACATAAGTGAGGTATCATTTTTATCGGGAGACGTGGGGGAACGCTGGGTGGAAGGAAAATTGTGGCTCCTCTCAGATTCTAGAACTTTCTGCCACAGAAATGTGAGGAACATGTGTTTTTTTAGCCAAATTTTGAGGTTTGCAAAGGATCCTGTGTCACAGAACCTGGTCCGAGCCACACAAGTCAGCCCATCTTGGATTCCCCTAGGTCTCTAGTTTTCAGAAATGCACAGGTTTGGTAGGTTTCCCTAGGTGGCGGCTGAGCTACAGGCCAAAATCTACAGGTAGGCACTTTGCAAAAAACACCTCTGTTTTCCTTCAAAAATTTGGCTGTGTCCACGTTGCGCTTTGGGGCGTTTCCTGTCGCGGGCGCTAGGCCTAATCACACAAGTGAGGTATCATTTTTATCGGGAGACGTGGGGGAACGCTGGGTGGAAGGAAATTTGTGGCTCCTCTCAGATTCCAGAACTTTCTGCCACAGAAATGTGAGGAACATGTGTTTTTTTAGCCAAATTTTGAGGTTTGCAAAGGATTCTGGGTAACAGAACCTGGTCCCAGCCACACAAGTCACCCCATCTTGGATTCCCCTAGATCTCTAGTTTTCAGAAATGCACAGGTTTGGTAGGTTTCCCTAGGTGGCGGCTGATCTACAGGCCAATATCTACAGGTAGGCACTTTGCAAAAAACACCTCTGTTTTCCTTCAAAAATTTGGCTGTGTCCACGTTGCGCTTTGGGGCGTTTCCTGTCGCGGGCGCTAGGCCTACCCACACAAGTGAGGTATCATTTTTATCGGGAGACGTGGGGGAACGCTGGGTGGAAGGAAATTTGTGGCTCCTCTCAGATTCCAGAACTTTCTGCCACAGAAATGTGAGGAACATGTGTTTTTTTAGCCAAATTATGAGGTTTGCAAAGGATTCTGGGTAACAGAACCTGGTCCCAGCCACACAAGTCACCCCATCTTGGATTCCCCTAGGTCTCTAGTTTTCAGAAATGCACAGGTTTGGTAGGTTTCCCTAGGTGGCGGCTGAGCTACAGGCCAAAATCTACAGATAGGCACTTTGCAAAAAAACACCTCTGTTTTCCTTCAAAAATTTGGCTGTGTCCACGTTGCGCTTTGGGGCGTTTCCTGTCGCGGGCGCTAGGCCTACCCACACAAGTGAGGTATCATTTTTATCGGGAGACGTGGGGGAACGCTGGGTGGAAGGAAATTTGTGGCTCCTCTCAGATTCCAGAACTTTCTGCCACAGAAATGTGAGGAACATGTGTTTTTTTAGCCAAATTTTGAGGTTTGCAAAGGATTCTGGGTAACAGAACCTGGTCCCAGCCACACAAGTCACCCCATCTTGGATTCCCCTAGGTTTCTAGTTTTCAGAAATGCATAGGTTTGGTAGGTTTGGTAGGTTTCCCTAGGTGGCGGTTGAGCTACAGGCCAAAATCTACAGGTAGGCACTTTGCAAAAAACACCTCTGTTTTCCTTCAAAAATTTGGCTGTGTCCACGTTGCGCTTTGGGGCATTTCCTGTCACGGGCGCTAGGCCTACCTACACAAGTGAAGTATCATTTTTATCGGGAGACTTGGTGGAACGCTGGGTGGAAGGAAATTTGTGGCTCCTCTCAGATTCCAGAACTTTCTGCCACAGAAATGTGAGGAACATGTGTTTTTTTAGCCAAATTTTGAGGTTTGCAAAGGATTCTGGGTAACAGAACCTGGTCCCAGCCACACAAGTCACCCCATCTTGGATTCCCCTAGGTCTCTAGTTTTCAGAAATGCACAGGTTTGGTAGGTTTCCCTAGGTGGCGGCTGAGCTACAGGCCAAAATCTACAGGTAGGCACTTTGCAAAAAACACCTCTGCTTTCCTTCAAAAATTTGGCTGTGTCCACGTTGCGCTTTGGGGCGTTTCCTGTCGCGGGCGCTAGGACTACCCACATAAGTGAGGTATCATTTTTATCGGGAGACGTGGGGGAACGCTGGGTGGAAGGAAATTTGTGGCTCCTCTCAGATTCTAGAACTTTCTGCCACAGAAATGTGAGGAACATGTGTTTTTTTAGCCAAATTTTGAGGTTTGCAAAGGATTCTGGGTAACAGAACCTGGTCCCAGCCACACAAGTCACCCCATCTTGGATTCCCCTAGGTCTCTAGTTTTCAGAAAAGCACAGGTTTGGTAGGTTTCCCTAGGTGGCGGCTGAGCTACAGGCCAAAATCTACAGGAAGGCACTTTGCAAAAAACACCTCTGTTTTCCTTAAAAAATTTGTCTGTGTCCACGTTGCGCTTTGGGGCGTTTCCTGTCGCGGGCGCTAGGCCTACCCACACAAGTGAGGTATCATTTTTATCGGGAGACGTGGGGGAACGCTGTGTGGAAGGAAATTTGTGGCTCCTCTCAGATTCCAGAACTTTCTGCCACAGAAATGTGAGGAACATGTGTTTTTTTAGCCAAATTTTGAGGTTTGCAAAGGATTCTGGGTAAAAGAACCTGGTCCCAGCCAAACAAGTCACCCCATCTTGGATTCCCCTAGGTCTCTAGTTTTCAGAAATGCACAGGTTTGGTAGGTTTCCCTAGGTGGCGGCTGAGCTACAGGCCAAAATCTACAGGTAGGCACTTTGCAAAAAACACCTCTGTTTTCCTTCCAAAATTTGGCTGTGTCCACGTTGCGCTTTGTGGCATTTCCTGTCGCGGGCGCTAGGCCTACACACACAAGTGAGGTATCATTTTTATCGGGAGTCGTGGGGGAACGCTGGGTGGAAGGAAATTTGTGGCTCCTCTCAGATTCTAGAACTTTCTGCCACAGAAATGTGAGGAACATGTGTTTTTTTAGCCAAATTTTGAGGTTTGCAAAGGATTCTGGGTAACAGAACCTGGTCCCAGCCACACAAGTCACCCCCTCTTGGATTCCCCTAGGTTTCTAGTTTTCAGAAATGCACAGCTTTGGTAGGTTTCCCTAGGTGGCGGCTGAGCTACAGGCCAAAATCTACAGGTAGGCACTTTGCAAAAAACACCTCTGCTTTCCTTCAAAAATTTGGCTGTGTCCACGTTGCGCTTTGGGGCGTTTCCTGTCGCGGGCGCTAGGACTACCCACATAAGTGAGGTATCATTTTTATCGGGAGACGTGGGGAAACGCTGGGTGGAAGGAAATTTGTGGCTCCTCTCAGATTCTAGAACTTTCTGCCACAGAAATGTGAGGAACATGTGTTTTTTTAGCCAAATTTTGAGGTTTGCAAAGGATTCTGGGTAACAGAACCTGGTCCCAGCCACACAAGTCACCCCATCTTGGATTCCCCTAGGTCTCTAGTTTTCAGAAATGCACAGGTTTGGTAGGTTTCCCTAGGTGGCGGCTGAGCTACAGGCCAAAATCTACAGGTAGGCACTTTGCAAAAAACACCTCTGTTTTCCTTCAAAAATTTGGTTGTGTCCACGTTGCGCGTTGGGGCGTTTCCTGTCGCGGGCGCTAGGCCTACCCACACAAGTGAGGTATCATTTTTATTGGGAGACGTGGGGGAACGCTGTGTGGTAGGAAATTTGTGGCTCCTCTCAGATTCCAGAACTTTCTGCCACAGAAATGTGAGGAACATGTGTTTTTTAGCCAAATTTTGAGGTTTGCAAAGGATTCTGGGTAACAGAACCTGGTCCCAGCCACACAAGTCACCTCATATTGGACTCCCCTAGGTCTCTAGTTTTCAGAAATGCACAGGTTTGGTAGGTTTCCCTAGGTGGCGGCTGAGCTACAGGCCAAAATCTACAGGTAGGCACTTTGCAAAAAACACCTCTGTTTTCCTTCAAAAATGTGGCTGTGTCCACGTTGCGCTTTGGGGCATTTCCTGTCGCGGGCACTAGGCCTACCCACACAAGTGAGGTATCATTTTTATCGGGAGTCGTGGGGGAACGCTGGGTGGAAGGAAATTTGTGGCTCCTCTCAGATTCTAGAACTTTCTGCCACAGAAATGTGAGGAACATGTGTTTTTTTAGCCAAATTTTGAGGTTTGCAAAGGATTCTGGGTAACAAAACCTGGTCCCAGCCACACAAGTCACCCCATCTTGGATTCCCCTAGGTCTCTAGTTTTCAGAAATGCACAGGTTTGGTAGGTTTCCCTAGGTGGCGGCTGAGCTACAGGCCAAAATCTACAGGTAGGCACTTTGCAAAAAACACCTCTGTTTTCCTTCAAAAATTTGGCTGTGTCCACGTTGCGCTTTGGGGCGTTTCCTGTCGCGGGCGCTAGGCCTACCCACACAAGTGAAGTATCATTTTTATCGGGAGACTTGGGGGAACGCTGGGTGGAAGGAAATTTGTGGCTCCTCTCAGATTCCAGAACTTTCTGCCACAGAAATGTGAGGAACATGTGTTTTTTTAGCCAAATTTTGAGGTTTGCAAAGGATTCTGGGTAACAGAACCTGGTCCCAGCCACACAAGTCACCCCATCTTGGATTCCCCTAGGTCTCTAGTTTTCAGAAATGCACAGGTTTGGTAGGTTTCCCTAGGTTGCGGCTGAGCTACAGGCCAAAATCTACAGGTAGGCACTTTGCAAAAAACACCTCTGCTTTCCTTCAAAAATTTGGCTGTGTCCACGTTGCGCTTTGGGGCGTTTCCTGTCGCGGGCGCTAGGACTACCCACATAAGTGAGGTATCATTTTTATCGGGAGACGTGGGGGAACGCTGGGTGGAAGGAAATTTGTGGCTCCTCTCAGATTCTAGAACTTTCTGCCACAGAAATGTGAGGAACATGTGTTTTTTTAGCCAAATTTTGAGGTTTGCAAAGGATTCTGGGTAACAGAACCTGGTCCGAGCCACACAAGTCACCCCATCTTGGATTCCTCTAGGTCTCTAGTTTTCAGAAAAGCACAGGTTTGGTAGGTTTCCCTAGGTGGCGGCTGAGCTACAGGCCAAAATCTACAGGAAGGCACTTTGCAAAAAACACCTCTGTTTTCCTTAAAAAATTTGTCTGTGTCCACGTTGCGCTTTGGGGCGTTTCCTGTCGCGGGCGCTAGGCCTTCCCACACAAGTGAGGTATCATTTTTATCGGGAGACGTGGGGGAACGCTGTGTGGAAGGAAATTTGTGGCTCCTCTCAGATTCCAGAACTTTCTGCCACAGAAATGTGAGGAACATGTGTTTTTTTAGCCAAATTTTGAGGTTTGCAAAGGATTCTGGGTAAAAGAACCTGGTCCCAGCCACACAAGTCACCCCATCTTGGATTCCCCTAGGTCTCTAGTTTTCAGAAATGCACAGGTTTGGTAGGTTTCCCTACGTGGCGGCTGAGCTACAGGCCAAAATCTACAGGTAGGCACTTTGCAAAAAACACCTCTGTTTTCCTTCCAAAATTTGGCTGTGTCCACGTTGCGCTTTGTGGCATTTCCTGTCGCGGACGCTAGGCCTACACACACAAGTGAGATATCATTTTTATCGGGAGTCGTGGGGGAACGCTGGGTGGAAGGAAATTTGTGGCTCCTCTCAGATTCTAGAACTTTCTGCCACAGAAATGTGAGGAACAAGTGTTTTTTTAGCCAAATTTTGAGGTTTGCAAAGGATTCTGGGTAACAGAACCTGGTCCCAGCCACACAAGTCACCCCATCTTGGATTCCCCTAGGTTTCTAGTTTTCAGAAATGCACAGCTTTGGTAGGTTTCCCTAGGTGGCGGTTGAGCTACAGGCCAAAATCTACAGATAGGCACTTTGCAAAAACCACCTCTGTTTTCCTTCAAAAATTTGGCTGTGTCCACGTTGCGCTTTGGGGCGTTTCCTGTCGCGGGCGCTAGGCCTACCCACACAAGTGAAGTATCATTTTTATCGGGAGACTTGGGGGAACGCTGGGTGGAAGGAAATTTGTGGCTCCTCTCAGATTCCAGAACTTTCTGCCACAGAAATGTGAGGAACATGTGTTTTTTTAGCCAAATTTTGAGGTTTGCAAAGGATTCTGGGTAACAGAACCTGGTCCCAGCCACACAAGTCACCCCATCTTGGATTCCCCTAGGTCTCTAGTTTTCAGAAATGCACAGGTTTGGTAGGTTTCCCTAGGTGGCGGCTGAGCTACAGGCCAAAATCTACAGGTAGGCACTTTGCAAAAAACACCTCTGCTTTCCTTCAAAAATGTGGCTGTGTCCACGTTGCGCTTTGGGGCGTTTCCTGTCGCGGGCGCTAGGACTACCCACATAAGTGAGGTATCATTTTTATCGGGAGATGTGGGGGAACGCTGGGTGGAAGGAAATTTGTGGCTCCTCTCAGATTCTAGAACTTTCTGCCACAAAAATATGAGGAACATGTGTTTTTTTAGCCAAATTTTGAGGTTTGCAAAGGATTCTGGGTAACAGAACCTGGTGCCAGCCACACAAGTCACCCCATCTTGGATTCCCCTAGGTCTCTAGTTTTCAGAAATGCACAGGTTTGGTAGGTTTCCCTAGGTGGCGGCTGAGCTACAGGCCAAAATCTACAGGTAGGCACTTTGCAAAAAACACCTCTGTTTTCCTTCAAAAATGTGGCTGTGTCCACGTTGCGCGTTGGGGCGTTTCATGTCGCGGGCGCTAGGCCTACCCACACAAGTGAGGTATCATTTTTATCGGGAGACGTGGGGGAACGCTGTGTGGTAGGAAATTTGTGGCTCCTCTCAGATTCCAGAACTTTCTGCCACAGAAATGTGAGGAACATGTGTTTTTTAGCCAAATTTTGAGGTTTGCAAAGGATTCTGGGTAACAGAACCTGGTCCCAGCCACACAATTCACCCCATATTGGATTCCCCTAGGTCTCTAGTTTTCAGAAATGCACAGGTTTGGTAGGTTTCCCTAGGTGGCGGCTGAGCTACAGGCCAAAATCTACAGGTAGGCACTTTGCAAAAAACACCTCTGTTTTCCTTCAAAAATTTGGCTGTGTCCACGTTGCGCTTTGGGGCATTTCCTGTCGCGGGCACTAGGCCTACCCACACAAGTGAGGTATCATTTTTATCGGGAGTCGTGGGGGAACGCTGGGTGGAAGGAAATTAGTGGCTCCTCTCAGATTCCAGAACTTTCTGCCACAGAAATGTGAGGAACATGTGTTTTTTTAGCCAAATTTTGAGGTTTGCAAAGGATTCTGGGTAACAGAACCTGGTCCCAGCCACACAAGTCACCCCATCTTGGATTCCCCTAGGTCTCTAGTTTTCAGAAATGCACAGCTTTGGTAGGTTTCCCTAGGTGGCGGTTGAGCTACAGGCCAAAATCTACAGATAGGCACTTTGCAAAAACCACCTCTGTTTTCCTTCAAAAATTTGGCTGTGTCCACGTTGCGCTTTGGGGCGTTTCCTGTCGCGGGCGCTAGGCCTACCCACACAAGTGAAGTATCATTTTTATCGGGAGACTTGGGGGAACGCTGTGTGGAAGGAAATTTGTGGCTCCTCTCAGATTCCAGAACTTTCTGCCACAGAAATGTGAGGAACATGTGTTTTTTTAGCCAAATTTTGAGGTTTGCAAAGGATTCTGGGTAACAGAACCTGGTCCCAGCCTCACAAGTCACCCCATCTTGGATTCCCCTAGGTCTCTAGTTTTCAGAAATGCACAGGTTTGGTAGGTTTCCCTAGGTGGCGGCTGAGCTACAGGCCAAAATCTACAGGTAGGCACTTTGCAAAAAACACCTCTGTTTTCCTTCCAAAATTTGGCTGTGTCCACGTTGCGCTTTGTGGCATTTCCTGTCGCGGGCGCTAGGCCTACACACACAAGTGAGGTATCATTTTTATCGGGAGTCGTGGGGGAACGCTGGGTGGAAGGAAATTTGTGGCTCCTCTCATATTCTAGAACTTTCTGCCACAGAAATGTGAGGAACATGTGTTTTTTTAGCCAAATTTTGAGGTTTGCAAAGGATTCTGGGTAACAGAACCTGGTCCCAGCCACACAAGTCACCCCCTCTTGGATTCCCCTAGGTTTCTAGTTTTCAGAAATGCACAGCTTTGGTAGGTTTCCCTAGGTGGCGGCTGAGCTACAGGCCAAAATCTACAGGTAGGCACTTTGCAAAAAACACCTCTGCTTTCCTTAAAAAATTTGGCTGTGTCCACGTTGCGCTTTGGGGCATTTCCTGTCGCGGGCGCTAGGACTACCCACATAAGTGAGGTATCATTTTTATCGGGAGACGTGGGGAAACGCTGGGTGGAAGGAAATTTGTGGCTCCTCTCAGATTCTAGAACTTTCTGCCACAGAAATGTGAGGAACATGTGTTTTTTTAGCCAAATTTTGAGGTTTGCAAAGGATTCTGGGTAACAGAACCTGGTCCCAGCCACACAAGTCACCCCATCTTGGATTCCCCTAGGTCTCTAGTTTTCAGAAATGCACAGGTTTGGTAGGTTTCCCTAGGTGGCGGCTGAGCTACAGGCCAAAATCTACAGGTAGGCACTTTGCAAAAAACACCTCTGTTTTCCTTCAAAAATTTGGTTGTGTCCACGTTGCGCGTTGGGGCGTTTCCTGTCGCGGGCGCTAGGCCTACCCACACAAGTGAGGTATCATTTTTATCGGGAGACGTGGGGGAACGCTGTGTGGTAGGAAATTTGTGGCTCCTCTCAGATTCCAGAACTTTCTGCCACAGAAATGTGAGGAACATGTGTTTTTTAGCCAAATTTTGAGGTTTGCAAAGGATTCTGGGTAACAGAACCTGGTCCCAGCCACACAAGTCACCTCATATTGGACTCCCCTAGGTCTCTAGTTTTCAGAAATGCACAGGTTTGGTAGGTTTCCCTAGGTGGCGGCTGAGCTACAGTCCAAAATCTACAGGTAGGCACTTTGCAAAAAACACCTCTGTTTTCCTTCAAAAATGTGGCTGTGTCCACGTTGCGCTTTGGGGCATTTCCTGTCGCGGGCACTAGGCCTACCCACACAAGTGAGGTATCATTTTTATCGGGAGTCGTGGGGGAACGCTGGGTGGAAGGAAATTTGTGGCTCCTCTCAGATTCTAGAACTTTCTGCCACAGAAATGTGAGGAACATGTGTTTTTTTAGCCAAATTTTGAGGTTTGCAAAGGATTCTGGGTAACAAAACCTGGTCCCAGCCACACAAGTCACCCCATCTTGGATTCCCCTAGGTCTCTAGTTTTCAGAAATGCACAGGTTTGGTAGGTTTCCCTAGGTGGCGGCTGAGCTACAGGCCAAAATCTACAGGTAGGCACTTTGCAAAAAACACCTCTGTTTTCCTTCAAAAATTTGGCTGTGTCCACGTTGCGCTTTGGGGCGTTTCCTGTCGCGGGCGCTAGGCCTACCCACACAAGTGAAGTATCATTTTTATCGGGAGACTTGGGGGAACGCTGGGTGGAAGGAAATTTGTGGCTCCTCTCAGATTCCAGAACTTTCTGCCACAGAAATGTGAGGAACATGTGTTTTTTTAGCCAAATTTTGAGGTTTGCAAAGGATTCTGGGTAACAGAACCTGGTCCCAGCCACACAAGTCACCCCATCTTGGATTCCCCTAGGTCTCTAGTTTTCAGAAATGCACAGGTTTGGTAGGTTTCCCTAGGTTGCGGCTGAGCTACAGGCCAAAATCTACAGGTAGGCACTTTGCAAAAAACACCTCTGCTTTCCTTCAAAAATTTGGCTGTGTCCACGTTGCGCTTTGGGGCGTTTCCTGTCGCGGGCGCTAGGACTACCCACATAAGTGAGGTATCATTTTTATCGGGAGACGTGGGGGAACGCTGGGTGGAAGGAAATTTGTGGCTCCTCTCAGATTCTAGAACTTTCTGCCACAGAAATGTGAGGAACATGTGTTTTTTTAGCCAAATTTTGAGGTTTGCAAAGGATTCTGGGTAACAGAACCTGGTCCGAGCCACACAAGTCACCCCATCTTGGATTCCTCTAGGTCTCTAGTTTTCAGAAAAGCACAGGTTTGGTAGGTTTCCCTAGGTGGCGGCTGAGCTACAGGCCAAAATCTACAGGAAGGCACTTTGCAAAAAACACCTCTGTTTTCCTTAAAAAATTTGTCTGTGTCCACGTTGCGCTTTGGGGCGTTTCCTGTCGCGGGCGCTAGGCCTTCCCACACAAGTGAGGTATCATTTTTATCGGGAGACGTGGGGGAACGCTGTGTGGAAGGAAATTTGTGGCTCCTCTCAGATTCCAGAACTTTCTGCCACAGAAATGTGAGGAACATGTGTTTTTTTAGCCAAATTTTGAGGTTTGCAAAGGATTCTGGGTAAAAGAACCTGGTCCCAGCCACACAAGTCACCCCATCTTGGATTCCCCTAGGTCTCTAGTTTTCAGAAATGCACAGGTTTGGTAGGTTTCCCTACGTGGCGGCTGAGCTACAGGCCAAAATCTACAGGTAGGCACTTTGCAAAAAACACCTCTGTTTTCCTTCCAAAATTTGGCTGTGTCCACGTTGCGCTTTGTGGCATTTCCTGTCGCGGACGCTAGGCCTACACACACAAGTGAGATATCATTTTTATCGGGAGTCGTGGGGGAACGCTGGGTGGAAGGAAATTTGTGGCTCCTCTCAGATTCTAGAACTTTCTGCCACAGAAATGTGAGGAACAAGTGTTTTTTTAGCCAAATTTTGAGGTTTGCAAAGGATTCTGGGTAACAGAACCTGGTCCCAGCCACACAAGTCACCCCATCTTGGATTCCCCTAGGTTTCTAGTTTTCAGAAATGCACAGCTTTGGTAGGTTTCCCTAGGTGGCGGTTGAGCTACAGGCCAAAATCTACAGATAGGCACTTTGCAAAAACCACCTCTGTTTTCCTTCAAAAATTTGGCTGTGTCCACGTTGCGCTTTGGGGCGTTTCCTGTCGCGGGCGCTAGGCCTACCCACACAAGTGAAGTATCATTTTTATCGGGAGACTTGGGGGAACGCTGGGTGGAAGGAAATTTGTGGCTCCTCTCAGATTCCAGAACTTTCTGCCACAGAAATGTGAGGAACATGTGTTTTTTTAGCCAAATTTTGAGGTTTGCAAAGGATTCTGGGTAACAGAACCTGGTCCCAGCCACACAAGTCACCCCATCTTGGATTCCCCTAGGTCTCTAGTTTTCAGAAATGCACAGGTTTGGTAGGTTTCCCTAGGTGGCGGCTGAGCTACAGGCCAAAATCTACAGGTAGGCACTTTGCAAAAAACACCTCTGCTTTCCTTCAAAAATGTGGCTGTGTCCACGTTGCGCTTTGGGGCGTTTCCTGTCGCGGGCGCTAGGACTACCCACATAAGTGAGGTATCATTTTTATCGGGAGATGTGGGGGAACGCTGGGTGGAAGGAAATTTGTGGCTCCTCTCAGATTCTAGAACTTTCTGCCACAAAAATATGAGGAACATGTGTTTTTTTAGCCAAATTTTGAGGTTTGCAAAGGATTCTGGGTAACAGAACCTGGTGCCAGCCACACAAGTCACCCCATCTTGGATTCCCCTAGGTCTCTAGTTTTCAGAAATGCACAGGTTTGGTAGGTTTCCCTAGGTGGCGGCTGAGCTACAGGCCAAAATCTACAGGTAGGCACTTTGCAAAAAACACCTCTGTTTTCCTTCAAAAATGTGGCTGTGTCCACGTTGCGCGTTGGGGCGTTTCATGTCGCGGGCGCTAGGCCTACCCACACAAGTGAGGTATCATTTTTATCGGGAGACGTGGGGGAACGCTGTGTGGTAGGAAATTTGTGGCTCCTCTCAGATTCCAGAACTTTCTGCCACAGAAATGTGAGGAACATGTGTTTTTTAGCCAAATTTTGAGGTTTGCAAAGGATTCTGGGTAACAGAACCTGGTCCCAGCCACACAATTCACCCCATATTGGATTCCCCTAGGTCTCTAGTTTTCAGAAATGCACAGGTTTGGTAGGTTTCCCTAGGTGGCGGCTGAGCTACAGGCCAAAATCTACAGGTAGGCACTTTGCAAAAAACACCTCTGTTTTCCTTCAAAAATTTGGCTGTGTCCACGTTGCGCTTTGGGGCATTTCCTGTCGCGGGCACTAGGCCTACCCACACAAGTGAGGTATCATTTTTATCGGGAGTCGTGGGGGAACGCTGGGTGGAAGGAAATTTGTGGCTCCTCTCAGATTCCAGAACTTTCTGCCACAGAAATGTGAGGAACATGTGTTTTTTTAGCCAAATTTTGAGGTTTGCAAAGGATTCTGGGTAACAGAACCTGGTCCCAGCCACACAAGTCACCCCATCTTGGATTCCCCTAGGTCTCTAGTTTTCAGAAATGCACAGCTTTGGTAGGTTTCCCTAGGTGGCGGTTGAGCTACAGGCCAAAATCTACAGATAGGCACTTTGCAAAAACCACCTCTGTTTTCCTTCAAAAATTTGGCTGTGTCCACGTTGCGCTTTGGGGCGTTTCCTGTCGCGGGCGCTAGGCCTACCCACACAAGTGAAGTATCATTTTTATCGGGAGACTTGGGGGAACGCTGTGTGGAAGGAAATTTGTGGCTCCTCTCAGATTCCAGAACTTTCTGCCACAGAAATGTGAGGAACATGTGTTTTTTTAGCCAAATTTTGAGGTTTGCAAAGGATTCTGGGTAACAGAACCTGGTCCCAGCCTCACAAGTCACCCCATCTTGGATTCCCCTAGGTCTCTAGTTTTCAGAAATGCACAGGTTTGGTAGGTTTCCCTAGGTGGCGGCTGAGCTACAGGCCAAAATCTACAGGTAGGCACTTTGCAAAAAACACCTCTGCTTTCCTTCAAAAATTTGGCTGTGTCCACGTTGCGCTTTGGGGCGTTTCCTGTCGCGGGCGCTAGGACTACCCACATAAGTGAGGTATCATTTTTATCGGGAGACGTGGGGGAACGCTGGGTGGAAGGAAATTTGTGGCTCCTCTCAGATTCTAGAACTTTCTGCCACAGAAATGTGAGGAACATGTGTTTTTTTAGCCAAATTTTGAGGTTTGCAAAGGATTCTGGGTAACAGAACCTGGTCCCAGCCACACAAGTCACCCCATCTTGGATTCCCCTAGGTCTCTAGTTTTCAGAAATGCACAGGTTTGGTAGGTTTCCCTAGGTGGCGGCGGAGCTACAGGCCAAAATCTACAGGTAGGCACTTTGCAAAAAACACCTCTGTTTTCCTTCAAAAATTTGGCTGTGTCCACGTTGCGCGTTGGGGCGTTTCCTGTCGCGGGCGCTAGGCCTACCCACACAAGTGAGGTATAATTTTTATCGGGAGACGTGGGGGAACGCTGTGTGGTAGGAAATTTGTGGCTCCTCTCAGATTCCAGAACTTTCTGCCACAGAAATGTGAGGAACATGTGTTTTTTAGCCAAATTTTGAGGTTTGCAAAGGATTCTGGGTAACAGAACCTGGTCCCAGCCACACAAGTCACCCCATATTGGATTCCCCTAGGTCTCTAGTTTTCAGAAATGCACAGGTTTGGTAGGTTTCCCTAGGTGGCGGCTGAGCTACAGGCCAAAATCTACAGGTAGGCACTTTGCAAAAAACACCTCTGTTTTCCTTCAAAAATTTGGCTGTGTCCACGTTGCGCTTTGGGGCATTTCCTGTCGCGGGCACTAGGCCTACCCACACAAGTGAGGTATCATTTTTATCGGGAGTCGTGGGGGAACGCTGGGTGGAAGGAAATTTGTGGCTCCTCTCAGATTCTAGAACTTTCTGCCACAGAAATGTGAGGAACATGTGTTTTTTTAGCCAAATTTTGAGGTTTGCAAAGGATTCTGGGTAACAGAACCTGGTCCCAGCCACACAAGTCACCCCATCTTGGATTCCCCTAGGTCTCTAGTTTTCAGAAATGCACAGCTTTGGTAGGTTTCCCTAGGTGGCGGTTGAGCTACAGGCCAAAATCTACAGATAGGCACTTTGCAAAAACCACCTCTGTTTTCCTTCAAAAATTTGGCTGTGTCCACGTTGCGCTTTGGGGCGTTTCCTGTCGCGGGCGCTAGGCCTACCCACACAAGTGAAGTATCATTTTTATCGGGAGACTTGGGGGAACGCTGTGTGGAAGGAAATTTGTGGCTCCTCTCAGATTCCAGAACTTTCTGCCACAGAAATGTGAGGAACATGTGTTTTTTTAGCCAAATTTTGAGGTTTGCAAAGGATTCTGGGTAACAGAACCTGGTCCCAGCCTCACAAGTCACCCCATCTTGGATTCCCCTAGGTCTCTAGTTTTCAGAAATGCACAGGTTTGGTAGGTTTCCCTAGGTGGCGGCTGAGCTACAGGCCAAAATCTACAGGTAGGCACTTTGCAAAAAACACCTCTGCTTTCCTTCAAAAATTTGGCTGTGTCCACGTTGCGCTTTGGGGCGTTTCCTGTCGCGGGCGCTAGGACTACCCACATAAGTGAGGTATCATTTTTATCGGGAGACGTGGGGGAACGCTGGGTGGAAGGAAATTTGTGGCTCCTCTCAGATTCTAGAACTTTCTGCCACAGAAATGTGAGGAACATGTGTTTTTTTAGCCAAATTTTGAGGTTTGCAAAGGATTCTGGGTAACAGAACCTGGTCCCAGCCACACAAGTCACCCCATCTTGGATTCCCCTAGGTCTCTAGTTTTCAGAAATGCACAGGTTTGGTAGGTTTCCCTAGGTGGCGGCGGAGCTACAGGCCAAAATCTACAGGTAGGCACTTTGCAAAAAACACCTCTGTTTTCCTTCAAAAATTTGGCTGTGTCCACGTTGCGCGTTGGGGCGTTTCCTGTCGCGGGCGCTAGGCCTACCCACACAAGTGAGGTATAATTTTTATCGGGAGACGTGGGGGAACGCTGTGTGGTAGGAAATTTGTGGCTCCTCTCAGATTCCAGAACTTTCTGCCACAGAAATGTGAGGAACATGTGTTTTTTAGCCAAATTTTGAGGTTTGCAAAGGATTCTGGGTAACAGAACCTGGTCCCAGCCACACAAGTCACCCCATATTGGATTCCCCTAGGTCTCTAGTTTTCAGAAATGCACAGGTTTGGTAGGTTTCCCTAGGTGGCGGCTGAGCTACAGGCCAAAATCTACAGGTAGGCACTTTGCAAAAAACACCTCTGTTTTCCTTCAAAAATTTGGCTGTGTCCACGTTGCGCTTTGGGGCATTTCCTGTCGCGGGCACTAGGCCTACCCACACAAGTGAGGTATCATTTGTATCGGGAGTCGTGGGGGAACGCTGGGTGGAAGGAAATTTGTGGCTCCTCTCAGATTCCAGAACTTTCTGCCACAGAAATGTGAGGAACATGTGTTTTTTTAGCCAAATTTTGAGGTTTGCAAAGGATTCTGGGTAACAGAACCTGGTCCCAGCCACACAAGTCACCCCATCTTGGATTCCCCTAGGTCTCTAGTTTTCAGAAATGCACAGCTTTGGTAGGTTTCCCTAGGTGGCGGTTGAGCTACAGGCCAAAATCTACAGATAGGCACTTTGCAAAAACCACCTCTGTTTTCCTTCAAAAATTTGGCTGTGTCCACGTTGCGCTTTGGGGCGTTTCCTGTCGCGGGAACTAGGACTACCCACATAAGTGAGGTATCATTTTTATCGGGAGACGTGGGGGAACGCTGGGTGGAAGGAAATTTGTGGCTCCTCTCAGATTCTAGAGCTTTCTGCCACAGAAATGTGAGGAACATGTGTTTTTTTTGCCAAATTTTGAGGTTTGCAAAGGATTCTGGGTAACAAAACCTGGTCCCAGCCACACAAGTCACCCCATCTTGGATTCCCCTAGGTCTCTAGTTTTCAGAAATGCACAGGTTTGGTAGGTTTCCCTAGGTGGCGGCTGAGCTACAGGCCAAAATCTACAGGTAGGCACTTTGCAAAAAACACCTCTGTTTTCCTTCAAAAATTTGGCTGTGTCCACGTTGCGCTTTGGGGCATTTCCTGTCGCGGGCGCTAGGCTTACCCACACAAGTGAAGTATCATTTTTATCGGGAGACTTGGGGGAACGCTGGGTGGAAGGAAATTTGTGGCTCCTCTCAGATTCCAGAACTTTCTGCCACAGAAATGTGAGGAACATGTGTTTTTTTAGCCAAATTTTGAGGTTTGCAAAGTATTCTGGGTAACAGAACCTGGTCCCAGCCACACAAGTCACCCCATCTTGGATTCCCCTAGGTCTCTAGTTTTCAGAAATGCACAGGTTTGGTAGGTTTCCCTAGGTGGCGGCTGAGCTACAGGCCAAAATCTACAGGTAGGCACTTTGCAAAAAACACCTCTGTTTTCCTTCAAAAATTTGGCTGTGTCCACGTTGCGCTTTGGGGCGTTTCCTGTCGCGGGCGCTAGGCCTACCCACACAAGTGAGGTATCATTTTTATCGGGAGACGTGGGGGAACGCTGTGTGGAAGGAAATTTGTGGCTCCTCTCAGATTCCAGAACTTTCTGCCACAGAAATGTGAGGAACATGTGTTTTTTTAGCCAAATTTTGAGGTTTGCAAAGGATTCTGGGTAACAGAACCTGGTCCCAGCCTCACAAGTCACCCCATCTTGGATTCCCCTAGGTCTCTAGTTTTCAGAAATGCACAGGTTTGGTAGGTTTCCCTAGGTGGCGGCTGAGCTACAGGCCAAAATCTACAGGTAGGCACTTTGCAAAAAACACCTCTGCTTTCCTTCAAAAATTTGGCTGTGTCCACGTTGCGCTTTGGGGCGTTTCCTGTCGCGGGCGCTAGGACTAACAACATAAGTGAGGTATAATTTTTATCGGGAGACGTGGGGGAACGCTGGGTGGAAGGAAATTTGTGGCTCCTCTCAGATTCTAGAACTTTCTGCCACAGAAATGTGAGGAACATGTGTTTTTTTAGCCAAATTTTGAGGTTTGCAAAGGATTCTGGGTAACAGAACCTGGTCCCAGCCACACAAGTCACCCCATCTTGGATTCCCCTAGGTCTCTAGTTTTCAGAAATGCACAGGTTTGGTAGGTTTCCCTAGGTGGCGGCGGAGCTACAGGCCAAAATCTACAGGTAGGCACTTTGCAAAAAACACCTCTGTTTTCCTTCAAAAATTTGGCTGTGTCCACGTTGCGCGTTGGGGCGTTTCCTGTCGCGGGCGCTAGGCCTACCCACACAAGTGAGGTATCATTTTTATCGGGAGACGTGGGGGAACGCTGTGTGGTAGGAAATTTGTGGCTCCTCTCAGATTCCAGAACTTTCTGCCACAGAAATGTGAGGAACATGTGTTTTTTTAGCCAAATTTTGAGGTTTGCAAAGGATTCTGGGTAAAAGAACCTGGTCCCAGCCAAACAAGTCACCCCATCTTGGATTCCCCTAGGTCTCTAGTTTTCAGAAATGCACAGGTTTGGTAGGTTTCCCTAGGTGGCGGCTGAGCTACAGGCCAAAATCTACAGGTAGGCACTTTGCAAAAAACACCTCTGTTTTCCTTCCAAAATTTGGCTGTGTCCACGTTGCGCTTTGTGGCATTTCCTGTCGCGGGCGCTAGGCCTACACACACAAGTGAGGTATCATTTTTATCGGGAGTCGTGGGGGAACGCTGGGTGGAAGGAAATTTGTGGCTCCTCTCAGATTCTAGAACTTTCTGCCACAGAAATGTGAGGAACATGTGTTTTTTTAGCCAAATTTTGAGGTTTGCAAAGGATTCTGGGTAACAGAACCTGGTCCCAGCCACACAAGTCACCCCCTCTTGGATTCCCCTAGGTTTCTAGTTTTCAGAAATGCACAGCTTTGGTAGGTTTCCCTAGGTGGCGGCTGAGCTACAGGCCAAAATCTACAGGTAGGCACTTTGCAAAAAACACCTCTGCTTTCCTTCAAAAATTTGGCTGTGTCCACGTTGCGCTTTGGGGCGTTTCCTGTCGCGGGCGCTAGGACTACCCACATAAGTGAGGTATCATTTTTATCGGGAGACGTGGGGAAACGCTGGGTGGAAGGAAATTTGTGGCTCCTCTCAGATTCTAGAACTTTCTGCCACAGAAATGTGAGGAACATGTGTTTTTTTAGCCAAATTTTGAGGTTTGCAAAGGATTCTGGGTAACAGAACCTGGTCCCAGCCACACAAGTCACCCCATCTTGGATTCCCCTAGGTCTCTAGTTTTCAGAAATGCACAGGTTTGGTAGGTTTCCCTAGGTGGCGGCTGAGCTACAGGCCAAAATCTACAGGTAGGCACTTTGCAAAAAACACCTCTGTTTTCCTTCAAAAATTTGGTTGTGTCCACGTTGCGCGTTGGGGCGTTTCCTGTCGCGGGCGCTAGGCCTACCCACACAAGTGAGGTATCATTTTTATTGGGAGACGTGGGGGAACGCTGTGTGGTAGGAAATTTGTGGCTCCTCTCAGATTCCAGAACTTTCTGCCACAGAAATGTGAGGAACATGTGTTTTTTAGCCAAATTTTGAGGTTTGCAAAGGATTCTGGGTAACAGAACCTGGTCCCAGCCACACAAGTCACCTCATATTGGACTCCCCTAGGTCTCTAGTTTTCAGAAATGCACAGGTTTGGTAGGTTTCCCTAGGTGGCGGCTGAGCTACAGGCCAAAATCTACAGGTAGGCACTTTGCAAAAAACACCTCTGTTTTCCTTCAAAAATGTGGCTGTGTCCACGTTGCGCTTTGGGGCATTTCCTGTCGCGGGCACTAGGCCTACCCACACAAGTGAGGTATCATTTTTATCGGGAGTCGTGGGGGAACGCTGGGTGGAAGGAAATTTGTGGCTCCTCTCAGATTCTAGAACTTTCTGCCACAGAAATGTGAGGAACATGTGTTTTTTTAGCCAAATTTTGAGGTTTGCAAAGGATTCTGGGTAACAAAACCTGGTCCCAGCCACACAAGTCACCCCATCTTGGATTCCCCTAGGTCTCTAGTTTTCAGAAATGCACAGGTTTGGTAGGTTTCCCTAGGTGGCGGCTGAGCTACAGGCCAAAATCTACAGGTAGGCACTTTGCAAAAAACACCTCTGTTTTCCTTCAAAAATTTGGCTGTGTCCACGTTGCGCTTTGGGGCGTTTCCTGTCGCGGGCGCTAGGCCTACCCACACAAGTGAAGTATCATTTTTATCGGGAGACTTGGGGGAACGCTGGGTGGAAGGAAATTTGTGGCTCCTCTCAGATTCCAGAACTTTCTGCCACAGAAATGTGAGGAACATGTGTTTTTTTAGCCAAATTTTGAGGTTTGCAAAGGATTCTGGGTAACAGAACCTGGTCCCAGCCACACAAGTCACCCCATCTTGGATTCCCCTAGGTCTCTAGTTTTCAGAAATGCACAGGTTTGGTAGGTTTCCCTAGGTTGCGGCTGAGCTACAGGCCAAAATCTACAGGTAGGCACTTTGCAAAAAACACCTCTGCTTTCCTTCAAAAATGTGGCTGTGTCCACGTTGCGCTTTGGGGCGTTTCCTGTCGCGGGCGCTAGGACTACCCACATAAGTGAGGTATCATTTTTATCGGGAGACGTGGGGGAACGCTGGGTGGAAGGAAATTTGTGGCTCCTCTCAGATTCTAGAACTTTCTGCCACAGAAATGTGAGGAACATGTGTTTTTTTAGCCAAATTTTGAGGTTTGCAAAGGATTCTGGGTAACAGAACCTGGTCCGAGCCACACAAGTCACCCCATCTTGGATTCCTCTAGGTCTCTAGTTTTCAGAAAAGCACAGGTTTGGTAGGTTTCCCTAGGTGGCGGCTGAGCTACAGGCCAAAATCTACAGGAAGGCACTTTGCAAAAAACACCTCTGTTTTCCTTAAAAAATTTGTCTGTGTCCACGTTGCGCTTTGGGGCGTTTCCTGTCGCGGGCGCTAGGCCTTCCCACACAAGTGAGGTATCATTTTTATCGGGAGACGTGGGGGAACGCTGTGTGGAAGGAAATTTGTGGCTCCTCTCAGATTCCAGAACTTTCTGCCACAGAAATGTGAGGAACATGTGTTTTTTTAGCCAAATTTTGAGGTTTGCAAAGGATTCTGGGTAAAAGAACCTGGTCCCAGCCACACAAGTCACCCCATCTTGGATTCCCCTAGGTCTCTAGTTTTCAGAAATGCACAGGTTTGGTAGGTTTCCCTACGTGGCGGCTGAGCTACAGGCCAAAATCTACAGGTAGGCACTTTGCAAAAAACACCTCTGTTTTCCTTCCAAAATTTGGCTGTGTCCACGTTGCGCTTTGTGGCATTTCCTGTCGCGGACGCTAGGCCTACACACACAAGTGAGATATCATTTTTATCGGGAGTCGTGGGGGAACGCTGGGTGGAAGGAAATTTGTGGCTCCTCTCAGATTCTAGAACTTTCTGCCACAGAAATGTGAGGAACAAGTGTTTTTTTAGCCAAATTTTGAGGTTTGCAAAGGATTCTGGGTAACAGAACCTGGTCCCAGCCACACAAGTCACCCCATCTTGGATTCCCCTAGGTTTCTAGTTTTCAGAAATGCACAGCTTTGGTAGGTTTCCCTAGGTGGCGGTTGAGCTACAGGCCAAAATCTACAGATAGGCACTTTGCAAAAACCACCTCTGTTTTCCTTCAAAAATTTGGCTGTGTCCACGTTGCGCTTTGGGGCGTTTCCTGTCGCGGGCGCTAGGCCTACCCACACAAGTGAAGTATCATTTTTATCGGGAGACTTGGGGGAACGCTGGGTGGAAGGAAATTTGTGGCTCCTCTCAGATTCCAGAACTTTCTGCCACAGAAATGTGAGGAACATGTGTTTTTTTAGCCAAATTTTGAGGTTTGCAAAGGATTCTGGGTAACAGAACCTGGTCCCAGCCACACAAGTCACCCCATCTTGGATTCCCCTAGGTCTCTAGTTTTCAGAAATGCACAGGTTTGGTAGGTTTCCCTAGGTGGCGGCTGAGCTACAGGCCAAAATCTACAGGTAGGCACTTTGCAAAAAACACCTCTGCTTTCCTTCAAAAATGTGGCTGTGTCCACGTTGCGCTTTGGGGCGTTTCCTGTCGCGGGCGCTAGGACTACCCACATAAGTGAGGTATCATTTTTATCGGGAGATGTGGGGGAACGCTGGGTGGAAGGAAATTTGTGGCTCCTCTCAGATTCTAGAACTTTCTGCCACAAAAATATGAGGAACATGTGTTTTTTTAGCCAAATTTTGAGGTTTGCAAAGGATTCTGGGTAACAGAACCTGGTGCCAGCCACACAAGTCACCCCATCTTGGATTCCCCTAGGTCTCTAGTTTTCAGAAATGCACAGGTTTGGTAGGTTTCCCTAGGTGGCGGCTGAGCTACAGGCCAAAATCTACAGGTAGGCACTTTGCAAAAAACACCTCTGTTTTCCTTCAAAAATGTGGCTGTGTCCACGTTGCGCGTTGGGGCGTTTCATGTCGCGGGCGCTAGGCCTACCCACACAAGTGAGGTATCATTTTTATCGGGAGACGTGGGGGAACGCTGTGTGGTAGGAAATTTGTGGCTCCTCTCAGATTCCAGAACTTTCTGCCACAGAAATGTGAGGAACATGTGTTTTTTAGCCAAATTTTGAGGTTTGCAAAGGATTCTGGGTAACAGAACCTGGTCCCAGCCACACAATTCACCCCATATTGGATTCCCCTAGGTCTCTAGTTTTCAGAAATGCACAGGTTTGGTAGGTTTCCCTAGGTGGCGGCTGAGCTACAGGCCAAAATCTACAGGTAGGCACTTTGCAAAAAACACCTCTGTTTTCCTTCAAAAATTTGGCTGTGTCCACGTTGCGCTTTGGGGCATTTCCTGTCGCGGGCACTAGGCCTACCCACACAAGTGAGGTATCATTTTTATCGGGAGTCGTGGGGGAACGCTGGGTGGAAGGAAATTTGTGGCTCCTCTCAGATTCCAGAACTTTCTGCCACAGAAATGTGAGGAACATGTGTTTTTTTAGCCAAATTTTGAGGTTTGCAAAGGATTCTGGGTAACAGAACCTGGTCCCAGCCACACAAGTCACCCCATCTTGGATTCCCCTAGGTCTCTAGTTTTCAGAAATGCACAGCTTTGGTAGGTTTCCCTAGGTGGCGGTTGAGCTACAGGCCAAAATCTACAGATAGGCACTTTGCAAAAACCACCTCTGTTTTCCTTCAAAAATTTGGCTGTGTCCACGTTGCGCTTTGGGGCGTTTCCTGTCGCGGGCGCTAGGCCTACCCACACAAGTGAAGTATCATTTTTATCGGGAGACTTGGGGGAACGCTGTGTGGAAGGAAATTTGTGGCTCCTCTCAGATTCCAGAACTTTCTGCCACAGAAATGTGAGGAACATGTGTTTTTTTAGCCAAATTTTGAGGTTTGCAAAGGATTCTGGGTAACAGAACCTGGTCCCAGCCTCACAAGTCACCCCATCTTGGATTCCCCTAGGTCTCTAGTTTTCAGAAATGCACAGGTTTGGTAGGTTTCCCTAGGTGGCGGCTGAGCTACAGGCCAAAATCTACAGGTAGGCACTTTGCAAAAAACACCTCTGTTTTCCTTCCAAAATTTGGCTGTGTCCACGTTGCGCTTTGTGGCATTTCCTGTCGCGGGCGCTAGGCCTACACACACAAGTGAGGTATCATTTTTATCGGGAGTCGTGGGGGAACGCTGGGTGGAAGGAAATTTGTGGCTCCTCTCATATTCTAGAACTTTCTGCCACAGAAATGTGAGGAACATGTGTTTTTTTAGCCAAATTTTGAGGTTTGCAAAGGATTCTGGGTAACAGAACCTGGTCCCAGCCACACAAGTCACCCCCTCTTGGATTCCCCTAGGTTTCTAGTTTTCAGAAATGCACAGCTTTGGTAGGTTTCCCTAGGTGGCGGCTGAGCTACAGGCCAAAATCTACAGGTAGGCACTTTGCAAAAAACACCTCTGCTTTCCTTCAAAAATTTGGCTGTGTCCACGTTGCGCTTTGGGGCGTTTCCTGTCGCGGGCGCTAGGACTACCCACATAAGTGAGGTATCATTTTTATCGGGAGACGTGGGGAAACGCTGGGTGGAAGGAAATTTGTGGCTCCTCTCAGATTCTAGAACTTTCTGCCACAGAAATGTGAGGAACATGTGTTTTTTTAGCCAAATTTTGAGGTTTGCAAAGGATTCTGGGTAACAGAACCTGGTCCCAGCCACACAAGTCACCCCATCTTGGATTCCCCTAGGTCTCTAGTTTTCAGAAATGCACAGGTTTGGTAGGTTTCCCTAGGTGGCGGCTGAGCTACAGGCCAAAATCTACAGGTAGGCACTTTGCAAAAAACACCTCTGTTTTCCTTCAAAAATTTGGTTGTGTCCACGTTGCGCGTTGGGGCGTTTCCTGTCGCGGGCGCTAGGCCTACCCACACAAGTGAGGTATCATTTTTATTGGGAGACGTGGGGGAACGCTGTGTGGTAGGAAATTTGTGGCTCCTCTCAGATTCCAGAACTTTCTGCCACAGAAATGTGAGGAACATGTGTTTTTTAGCCAAATTTTGAGGTTTGCAAAGGATTCTGGGTAACAGAACCTGGTCCCAGCCACACAAGTCACCTCATATTGGACTCCCCTAGGTCTCTAGTTTTCAGAAATGCACAGGTTTGGTAGGTTTCCCTAGGTGGCGGCTGAGCTACAGGCCAAAATCTACAGGTAGGCACTTTGCAAAAAACACCTCTGTTTTCCTTCAAAAATGTGGCTGTGTCCACGTTGCGCTTTGGGGCATTTCCTGTCGCGGGCACTAGGCCTACCCACACAAGTGAGGTATCATTTTTATCGGGAGTCGTGGGGGAACGCTGGGTGGAAGGAAATTTGTGGCTCCTCTCAGATTCTAGAACTTTCTGCCACAGAAATGTGAGGAACATGTGTTTTTTTAGCCAAATTTTGAGGTTTGCAAAGGATTCTGGGTAACAAAACCTGGTCCCAGCCACACAAGTCACCCCATCTTGGATTCCCCTAGGTCTCTAGTTTTCAGAAATGCACAGGTTTGGTAGGTTTCCCTAGGTGGCGGCTGAGCTACAGGCCAAAATCTACAGGTAGGCACTTTGCAAAAAACACCTCTGTTTTCCTTCAAAAATTTGGCTGTGTCCACGTTGCGCTTTGGGGCGTTTCCTGTCGCGGGCGCTAGGCCTACCCACACAAGTGAAGTATCATTTTTATCGGGAGACTTGGGGGAACGCTGGGTGGAAGGAAATTTGTGGCTCCTCTCAGATTCCAGAACTTTCTGCCACAGAAATGTGAGGAACATGTGTTTTTTTAGCCAAATTTTGAGGTTTGCAAAGGATTCTGGGTAACAGAACCTGGTCCCAGCCACACAAGTCACCCCATCTTGGATTCCCCTAGGTCTCTAGTTTTCAGAAATGCACAGGTTTGGTAGGTTTCCCTAGGTTGCGGCTGAGCTACAGGCCAAAATCTACAGGTAGGCACTTTGCAAAAAACACCTCTGCTTTCCTTCAAAAATTTGGCTGTGTCCACGTTGCGCTTTGGGGCGTTTCCTGTCGCGGGCGCTAGGACTACCCACATAAGTGAGGTATCATTTTTATCGGGAGACGTGGGGGAACGCTGGGTGGAAGGAAATTTGTGGCTCCTCTCAGATTCTAGAACTTTCTGCCACAGAAATGTGAGGAACATGTGTTTTTTTAGCCAAATTTTGAGGTTTGCAAAGGATTCTGGGTAACAGAACCTGGTCCGAGCCACACAAGTCACCCCATCTTGGATTCCTCTAGGTCTCTAGTTTTCAGAAAAGCACAGGTTTGGTAGGTTTCCCTAGGTGGCGGCTGAGCTACAGGCCAAAATCTACAGGAAGGCACTTTGCAAAAAACACCTCTGTTTTCCTTAAAAAATTTGTCTGTGTCCACGTTGCGCTTTGGGGCGTTTCCTGTCGCGGGCGCTAGGCCTTCCCACACAAGTGAGGTATCATTTTTATCGGGAGACGTGGGGGAACGCTGTGTGGAAGGAAATTTGTGGCTCCTCTCAGATTCCAGAACTTTCTGCCACAGAAATGTGAGGAACATGTGTTTTTTTAGCCAAATTTTGAGGTTTGCAAAGGATTCTGGGTAAAAGAACCTGGTCCCAGCCACACAAGTCACCCCATCTTGGATTCCCCTAGGTCTCTAGTTTTCAGAAATGCACAGGTTTGGTAGGTTTCCCTACGTGGCGGCTGAGCTACAGGCCAAAATCTACAGGTAGGCACTTTGCAAAAAACACCTCTGTTTTCCTTCCAAAATTTGGCTGTGTCCACGTTGCGCTTTGTGGCATTTCCTGTCGCGGACGCTAGGCCTACACACACAAGTGAGATATCATTTTTATCGGGAGTCGTGGGGGAACGCTGGGTGGAAGGAAATTTGTGGCTCCTCTCAGATTCTAGAACTTTCTGCCACAGAAATGTGAGGAACAAGTGATTTTTTTAGCCAAATTTTGAGGTTTGCAAAGGATTCTGGGTAACAGAACCTGGTCCCAGCCACACAAGTCACCCCATCTTGGATTCCCCTAGGTTTCTAGTTTTCAGAAATGCACAGCTTTGGTAGGTTTCCCTAGGTGGCGGTTGAGCTACAGGCCAAAATCTACAGATAGGCACTTTGCAAAAACCACCTCTGTTTTCCTTCAAAAATTTGGCTGTGTCCACGTTGCGCTTTGGGGCGTTTCCTGTCGCGGGCGCTAGGCCTACCCACACAAGTGAAGTATCATTTTTATCGGGAGACTTGGGGGAACGCTGGGTGGAAGGAAATTTGTGGCTCCTCTCAGATTCCAGAACTTTCTGCCACAGAAATGTGAGGAACATGTGTTTTTTTAGCCAAATTTTGAGGTTTGCAAAGGATTCTGGGTAACAGAACCTGGTCCCAGCCACACAAGTCACCCCATCTTGGATTCCCCTAGGTCTCTAGTTTTCAGAAATGCACAGGTTTGGTAGGTTTCCCTAGGTGGCGGCTGAGCTACAGGCCAAAATCTACAGGTAGGCACTTTGCAAAAAACACCTCTGCTTTCCTTCAAAAATGTGGCTGTGTCCACGTTGCGCTTTGGGGCGTTTCCTGTCGCGGGCGCTAGGACTACCCACATAAGTGAGGTATCATTTTTATCGGGAGATGTGGGGGAACGCTGGGTGGAAGGAAATTTGTGGCTCCTCTCAGATTCTAGAACTTTCTGCCACAAAAATATGAGGAACATGTGTTTTTTTAGCCAAATTTTGAGGTTTGCAAAGGATTCTGGGTAACAGAACCTGGTGCCAGCCACACAAGTCACCCCATCTTGGATTCCCCTAGGTCTCTAGTTTTCAGAAATGCACAGGTTTGGTAGGTTTCCCTAGGTGGCGGCTGAGCTACAGGCCAAAATCTACAGGTAGGCACTTTGCAAAAAACACCTCTGTTTTCCTTCAAAAATGTGGCTGTGTCCACGTTGCGCGTTGGGGCGTTTCATGTCGCGGGCGCTAGGCCTACCCACACAAGTGAGGTATCATTTTTATCGGGAGACGTGGGGGAACGCTGTGTGGTAGGAAATTTGTGGCTCCTCTCAGATTCCAGAACTTTCTGCCACAGAAATGTGAGGAACATGTGTTTTTTAGCCAAATTTTGAGGTTTGCAAAGGATTCTGGGTAACAGAACCTGGTCCCAGCCACACAATTCACCCCATATTGGATTCCCCTAGGTCTCTAGTTTTCAGAAATGCACAGGTTTGGTAGGTTTCCCTAGGTGGCGGCTGAGCTACAGGCCAAAATCTACAGGTAGGCACTTTGCAAAAAACACCTCTGTTTTCCTTCAAAAATTTGGCTGTGTCCACGTTGCGCTTTGGGGCATTTCCTGTCGCGGGCACTAGGCCTACCCACACAAGTGAGGTATCATTTTTATCGGGAGTCGTGGGGGAACGCTGGGTGGAAGGAAATTTGTGGCTCCTCTCAGATTCCAGAACTTTCTGCCACAGAAATGTGAGGAACATGTGTTTTTTTAGCCAAATTTTGAGGTTTGCAAAGGATTCTGGGTAACAGAACCTGGTCCCAGCCACACAAGTCACCCCATCTTGGATTCCCCTAGGTCTCTAGTTTTCAGAAATGCACAGCTTTGGTAGGTTTCCCTAGGTGGCGGTTGAGCTACAGGCCAAAATCTACAGATAGGCACTTTGCAAAAACCACCTCTGTTTTCCTTCAAAAATTTGGCTGTGTCCACGTTGCGCTTTGGGGCGTTTCCTGTCGCGGGCGCTAGGCCTACCCACACAAGTGAAGTATCATTTTTATCGGGAGACTTGGGGGAACGCTGTGTGGAAGGAAATTTGTGGCTCCTCTCAGATTCCAGAACTTTCTGCCACAGAAATGTGAGGAACATGTGTTTTTTTAGCCAAATTTTGAGGTTTGCAAAGGATTCTGGGTAACAGAACCTGGTCCCAGCCTCACAAGTCACCCCATCTTGGATTCCCCTAGGTCTCTAGTTTTCAGAAATGCACAGGTTTGGTAGGTTTCCCTAGGTGGCGGCTGAGCTACAGGCCAAAATCTACAGGTAGGCACTTTGCAAAAAACACCTCTGCTTTCCTTTAAAAATTTGGCTGTGTCCACGTTGCGCTTTGGGGCGTTTCCTGTCGCGGGCGCTAGGACTACCCACATAAGTGAGGTATCATTTTTATCGGGAGACGTGGGGGAACGCTGGGTGGAAGGAAATTTGTGGCTCCTCTCAGATTCTAGAACTTTCTGCCACAGAAATGTGAGGAACATGTGTTTTTTTAGCCAAATTTTGAGGTTTGCAAAGGATTCTGGGTAACAGAACCTGGTCCCAGCCACACAAGTCACCCCATCTTGGATTCCCCTAGGTCTCTAGTTTTCAGAAATGCACAGGTTTGGTAGGTTTCCCTAGGTGGCGGCGGAGCTACAGGCCAAAATCTACAGGTAGGCACTTTGCAAAAAACACCTCTGTTTTCCTTCAAAAATTTGGCTGTGTCCACGTTGCGCGTTGGGGCGTTTCCTGTCGCGGGCGCTAGGCCTACCCACACAAGTGAGGTATAATTTTTATCGGGAGACGTGGGGGAACGCTGTGTGGTAGGAAATTTGTGGCTCCTCTCAGATTCCAGAACTTTCTGCCACAGAAATGTGAGGAACATGTGTTTTTTAGCCAAATTTTGAGGTTTGCAAAGGATTCTGGGTAACAGAACCTGGTCCCAGCCACACAAGTCACCCCATATTGGATTCCCCTAGGTCTCTAGTTTTCAGAAATGCACAGGTTTGGTAGGTTTCCCTAGGTGGCGGCTGAGCTACAGGCCAAAATCTACAGGTAGGCACTTTGCAAAAAACACCTCTGTTTTCCTTCAAAAATTTGGCTGTGTCCACGTTGCGCTTTGGGGCATTTCCTGTCGCGGGCACTAGGCCTACCCACACAAGTGAGGTATCATTTGTATCGGGAGTCGTGGGGGAACGCTGGGTGGAAGGAAATTTGTGGCTCCTCTCAGATTCCAGAACTTTCTGCCACAGAAATGTGAGGAACATGTGTTTTTTTAGCCAAATTTTGAGGTTTGCAAAGGATTCTGGGTAACAGAACCTGGTCCCAGCCACACAAGTCACCCCATCTTGGATTCCCCTAGGTCTCTAGTTTTCAGAAATGCACAGCTTTGGTAGGTTTCCCTAGGTGGCGGTTGAGCTACAGGCCAAAATCTACAGATAGGCACTTTGCAAAAACCACCTCTGTTTTCCTTCAAAAATTTGGCTGTGTCCACGTTGCGCTTTGGGGCGTTTCCTGTCGCGGGAACTAGGACTACCCACATAAGTGAGGTATCATTTTTATCGGGAGACGTGGGGGAACGCTGGGTGGAAGGAAATTTGTGGCTCCTCTCAGATTCTAGAGCTTTCTGCCACAGAAATGTGAGGAACATGTGTTTTTTTTGCCAAATTTTGAGGTTTGCAAAGGATTCTGGGTAACAAAACCTGGTCCCAGCCACACAAGTCACCCCATCTTGGATTCCCCTAGGTCTCTAGTTTTCAGAAATGCACAGGTTTGGTAGGTTTCCCTAGGTGGCGGCTGAGCTACAGGCCAAAATCTACAGGTAGGCACTTTGCAAAAAACACCTCTGTTTTCCTTCAAAAATTTGGCTGTGTCCACGTTGCGCTTTGGGGCATTTCCTGTCGCGGGCGCTAGGCTTACCCACACAAGTGAAGTATCATTTTTATCGGGAGACTTGGGGGAACGCTGGGTGGAAGGAAATTTGTGGCTCCTCTCAGATTCCAGAACTTTCTGCCACAGAAATGTGAGGAACATGTGTTTTTTTAGCCAAATTTTGAGGTTTGCAAAGTATTCTGGGTAACAGAACCTGGTCCCAGCCACACAAGTCACCCCATCTTGGATTCCCCTAGGTCTCTAGTTTTCAGAAATGCACAGGTTTGGTAGGTTTCCCTAGGTGGCGGCTGAGCTACAGGCCAAAATCTACAGGTAGGCACTTTGCAAAAAACACCTCTGTTTTCCTTCAAAAATTTGGCTGTGTCCACGTTGCGCTTTGGGGCGTTTCCTGTCGCGGGCGCTAGGCCTACCCACACAAGTGAGGTATCATTTTTATCGGGAGACGTGGGGGAACGCTGTGTGGAAGGAAATTTGTGGCTCCTCTCAGATTCCAGAACTTTCTGCCACAGAAATGTGAGGAACATGTGTTTTTTTAGCCAAATTTTGAGGTTTGCAAAGGATTCTGGGTAACAGAACCTGGTCCCAGCCTCACAAGTCACCCCATCTTGGATTCCCCTAGGTCTCTAGTTTTCAGAAATGCACAGGTTTGGTAGGTTTCCCTAGGTGGCGGCTGAGCTACAGGCCAAAATCTACAGGTAGGCACTTTGCAAAAAACACCTCTGCTTTCCTTCAAAAATTTGGCTGTGTCCACGTTGCGCTTTGGGGCGTTTCCTGTCGCGGGCGCTAGGACTAACAACATAAGTGAGGTATAATTTTTATCGGGAGACGTGGGGGAACGCTGGGTGGAAGGAAATTTGTGGCTCCTCTCAGATTCTAGAACTTTCTGCCACAGAAATGTGAGGAACATGTGTTTTTTTAGCCAAATTTTGAGGTTTGCAAAGGATTCTGGGTAACAGAACCTGGTCCCAGCCACACAAGTCACCCCATCTTGGATTCCCCTAGGTCTCTAGTTTTCAGAAATGCACAGGTTTGGTAGGTTTCCCTAGGTGGCGGCGGAGCTACAGGCCAAAATCTACAGGTAGGCACTTTGCAAAAAACACCTCTGTTTTCCTTCAAAAATTTGGCTGTGTCCACGTTGCGCGTTGGGGCGTTTCCTGTCGCGGGCGCTAGGCCTACCCACACAAGTGAGGTATCATTTTTATCGGGAGACGTGGGGGAACGCTGTGTGGTAGGAAATTTGTGGCTCCTCTCAGATTCCAGAACTTTCTGCCACAGAAATGTGAGGAACATGTGTTTTTTAGCCAAATTTTGAGGTTTGCAAAGGATTCTGGGTAACAGAACCTGGTCCCAGCCACACAAGTCACCCCATATTGGATTCCCCTAGGTCTCTAGTTTTCAGAAATGCACAGGTTTGGTAGGTTTCCCTAGGTGGCGGCTGAGCTACAGGCCAAAATCTACAGGTAGGCACTTTGCAAAAAACACCTCTGTTTTCCTTCAAAAATTTGGCTGTGTCCACGTTGCGCTTTGGGGCATTTCCTGTCGCGGGCACTAGGCCTACCCACACAAGTGAGGTATCATTTGTATCGGGAGTCGTGGGGGAACGCTGGGTGGAAGGAAATTTGTGGCTCCTCTCAGATTCCAGAACTTTCTGCCACAGAAATGTGAGGAACATGTGTTTTTTTAGCCAAATTTTGAGGTTTGCAAAGGATTCTGGGTAACAGAACCTGGTCCCAGCCACACAAGTCACCCCATCTTGGATTCCCCTAGGTCTCTAGTTTTCAGAAATGCACAGCTTTGGTAGGTTTCCCTAGGTGGCGGTTGAGCTACAGGCCAAAATCTACAGATAGGCACTTTGCAAAAACCACCTCTGTTTTCCTTCAAAAATTTGGCTGTGTCCACGTTGCGCTTTGGGGCGTTTCCTGTCGCGGGAACTAGGACTACCCACATAAGTGAGGTATCATTTTTATCGGGAGACGTGGGGGAACGCTGGGTGGAAGGAAATTTGTGGCTCCTCTCAGATTCTAGAGCTTTCTGCCACAGAAATGTGAGGAACATGTGTTTTTTTTGCCAAATTTTGAGGTTTGCAAAGGATTCTGGGTAACAAAACCTGGTCCCAGCCACACAAGTCACCCCATCTTGGATTCCCCTAGGTCTCTAGTTTTCAGAAATGCACAGGTTTGGTAGGTTTCCCTAGGTGGCGGCTGAGCTACAGGCCAAAATCTACAGGTAGGCACTTTGCAAAAAACACCTCTGTTTTCCTTCAAAAATTTGGCTGTGTCCACGTTGCGCTTTGGGGCATTTCCTGTCGCGGGCGCTAGGCTTACCCACACAAGTGAAGTATCATTTTTATCGGGAGACTTGGGGGAACGCTGGGTGGAAGGAAATTTGTGGCTCCTCTCAGATTCCAGAACTTTCTGCCACAGAAATGTGAGGAACATGTGTTTTTTTAGCCAAATTTTGAGGTTTGCAAAGGATTCTGGGTAACAGAACCTGGTCCCAGCCACACAAGTCACCCCATCTTGGATTCCCCTAGGTCTCTAGTTTTCAGAAATGCACAGGTTTGGTAGGTTTCCCTAGGTGGCGGCTGAGCTACAGGCCAAAATCTACAGGTAGGCACTTTGCAAAAAACACCTCTGTTTTCCTTCAAAAATTTGGCTGTGTCCACGTTGCGCTTTGGGGCGTTTCCTGTCGCGGGCGCTAGGCCTACCCACACAAGTGAGGTATCATTTTTATCGGGAGACGTGGGGGAACGCTGTGTGGAAGGAAATTTGTGGCTCCTCTCAGATTCCAGAACTTTCTGCCACAGAAATGTGAGGAACATGTGTTTTTTTAGCCAAATTTTGAGGTTTGCAAAGGATTCTGGGTAACAGAACCTGGTCCCAGCCTCACAAGTCACCCCATCTTGGATTCCCCTAGGTCTCTAGTTTTCAGAAATGCACAGGTTTGGTAGGTTTCCCTAGGTGGCGGCTGAGCTACAGGCCAAAATCTACAGGTAGGCACTTTGCAAAAAACACCTCTGCTTTCCTTCAAAAATTTGGCTGTGTCCACGTTGCGCTTTGGGGCGTTTCCTGTCGCGGGCGCTAGGACTAACAACATAAGTGAGGTATAATTTTTATCGGGAGACGTGGGGGAACGCTGGGTGGAAGGAAATTTGTGGCTCCTCTCAGATTCTAGAACTTTCTGCCACAGAAATGTGAGGAACATGTGTTTTTTTAGCCAAATTTTGAGGTTTTCAAAGGATTCTGGGTAACAGAACCTGGTCCCAGCCACACAAGTCACCCCATCTTGGATTCCCCTAGGTCTCTAGTTTTCAGAAATGCACAGGTTTGGTAGGTTTCCCTAGGTGGCGGCGGAGCTACAGGCCAAAATCTACAGGTAGGCACTTTGCAAAAAACACCTCTGTTTTCCTTCAAAAATTTGGCTGTGTCCACGTTGCACGTTGGGGCGTTTCCTGTCGCGGGCGCTAGGCCTACCCACACAAGTGAGGTATCATTTTTATCGGGAGACGTGGGGGAACGCTGTGTGGTAGGAAATTTGTGGCTCCTCTCAGATTCCAGAACTTTCTGCCACAGAAATGTGAGGAACATGTGTTTTTTAGCCAAATTTTGAGGTTTGCAAAGGATTCTGGGTAACAGAACCTGGTCCCAGCCACACAAGTCACCCCATATTGGATTCCCCTAGGTCTCTAGTTTTCAGAAATGCACAGGTTTGGTAGGTTTCCCTAGGTGGCGGCTGAGCTACAGGCCAAAATCTACAGGTAGGCACTTTGCAAAAAACACCTCTGTTTTCCTTCAAAAATTTGGCTGTGTCCACGTTGCGCTTTGGGGCATTTCCTGTCGCGGGCACTAGGCCTACCCACACAAGTGAGGTATCATTTGTATCGGGAGTCGTGGGGGAACGCTGGGTGGAAGGAAATTTGTGGCTCCTCTCAGATTCCAGAACTTTCTGCCACAGAAATGTGAGGAACATGTGTTTTTTTAGCCAAATTTTGAGGTTTGCAAAGGATTCTGGGTAACAGAACCTGGTCCCAGCCACACAAGTCACCCCATCTTGGATTCCCCTAGGTCTCTAGTTTTCAGAAATGCACAGCTTTGGTAGGTTTCCCTAGGTGGCGGTTGAGCTACAGGCCAAAATCTACAGATAGGCACTTTGCAAAAACCACCTCTGTTTTCCTTCAAAAATTTGGCTGTGTCCACGTTGTGCTTTGGGGCGTTTCCTGTCGCGGGAACTAGGACTACCCACATAAGTGAGGTATCATTTTTATCGGGAGACGTGGGGGAACGCTGGGTGGAAGGAAATTTGTGGCTCCTCTCAGATTCTAGAACTTTCTGCCACAGAAATGTGAGGAACATGTGTTTTTTTTGCCAAATTTTGAGGTTTGCAAAGGATTCTGGGTAACAAAACCTGGTCTCAGCCACACAAGTCACCCCATCTTGGATTCCCCTAGCTCACTAGTTTTCAGAAATGCACAGGTTTGGTAGGTTTCCCTAGGTGGCGGCTGAGCTACAGGCCAAAATCTACAGGTAGGCACTTTGCAAAAAACACCTCTGTTTTCCTTCAAAAATTTGGCTGTGTCCACGTTGTGCTTTGGGGCATTTCCTGTCGCGGGCGCTAGGCTTACCCACACAAGTGAAGTATCATTTTTATCGGGAGACTTGGGGGAACGCTGGGTGGAAGGAAATTTGTGGCTCCTCTCAGATTCCAGAACTTTCTGCCACAGAAATGTGAGGAACATGTGTTTTTTTAGCCAAATTTTGAGGTTTGCAAAGGATTCTGGGTAACAGAACCTGGTCCCAGCAACACAAGTCACCCCATCTTGGATTCCCCTAGGTCTCTAGTTTTCAGAAATGCACAGGTTTGGTAGGTTTCCCTAGGTGGCGGCTGAGCTACAGGCCAAAATCTACAGGTAGGCACTTTGCAAAAAACACCTCTGTTTTCCTTCAAAAATTTGGCTGTGTCCACGTTGCGCTTTGGGGCGTTTCCTGTCGCGGGCGCTAGGCCTACCCACACAAGTGAGGTATCATTTTTATCGGGAGACGTGGGGGAACGCTGGGTGGAAGGAAATTTGTGGCTCCTCTCAGATTCCAGAACTTTCTGCCACAGAAATGTGAGGAACATGTGTTTTTTTAGCCAAATTTTGAGGTTTGCAAAGGATTCTGGGTAACAGAACCTGGTCCCAGCCACACAAGTCACCCCATCTTGGATTCCCCTAGGTTTCTAGTTTTCAGAAATGCAAAGGTTTGGTAGGTTTGGTAGGTTTCCCTAGGTGGCGGTTGAGCTACAGGCCAAAATCTACAGGTAGGCACTTTGCAAAAAACACCTCTGTTTTCCTTCAAAAATTTGGCTGTGTCCACGTTGCGCTTTGGGGCATTTCCTGTCACGGGCGCTAGGCCTACCCACACAAGTGAAGTATCATTTTTATCGGGAGACTTGGGGGAACGCTGGGTGGAAGGAAATTTGTGGCTCCTCTCAGATTCCAGAACTTTCTGCCACAGAAATGTGAGGAACATGTGTTTTTTTAGCCAAATTTTGAGGTTTGCAAAGGATTCTGGGTAACAGAACCTGGTCCCAGCCACACAAGTCACCCCATCTTGGATTCCCCTAGGTCTCTAGTTTTCAGAAATGCACAGCTTTGGTAGGTTTCCCTAGGTAGCGGTTGAGCTACAGGCCAAAATCTACAGATAGGCACTTTGCAAAAACCACCTCTGTTTTCCTTCAAAAATTTGGCTGTGTCCACGTTGCGCTTTGGGGCGTTTCCTGTCGCGGGCGCTAGGCCTACCCACACAAGTGAAGTATCATTTTTATCGGGAGACTTGGGGGAACGCTGTGTGGAAGGAAATTTGTGGCTCCTCTCAGATTCCAGAACTTTCTGCCACAGAAATGTGAGGAACATGTGTTTTTTTAGCCAAATTTTGAGGTTTGCAAAGGATTCTGGGTAACAGAACCTGGTCCCAGCCTCACAAGTCACCCCATCTTGGATTCCCCTAGGTCTCTAGTTTTCAGAAATGCACAGGTTTGGTAGGTTTCCCTAGGTGGCGGCTGAGCTACAGGCCAAAATCTACTGGTAGGCACTTTGCAAAAAACACCTCTGCTTTCCTTCAAAAATTTGGCTGTGTCCACGTTGCGCTTTGGGGCGTTTCCTGTCGCGGGCGCTAGGACTACCCACATAAGTGAGGTATCATTTTTATCGGGAGACGTGGGGGAACGCTGGGTGGAAGGAAATTTGTGGCTCCTCTCAGATTCTAGAACTTTCTGCCACAGAAATGTGGGGAACATGTGTTTTTTTAGCCAAATTTTGAGGTTTGCAAAGGATTCTGGGTAACAGAACCTGGTCCCAGCCACACAAGTCACCCCATCTTGGATTCCCCTAGGTCTCTAGTTTTCAGAAATGCACAGGTTTGGTAGGTTTCCCTAGGTGGCGGCGGAGCTACAGGCCAAAATCTACAGGTAGGCACTTTGCAAAAAACACCTCTGTTTTCCTTCAAAAATTTGGCTGTGTCCACGTTGCGCGTTGGGGCGTTTCCTGTCGCGGGCACTAGGCCAACCCACACAAGTGAGGTATCATTTGTATCGGGAGTCGTGGGGGAACGCTGGGTGGAAGGAAATTTGTGGCTCCTCTCAGATTCCAGAACTTTCTGCCACAGAAATGTGAGGAACATGTGTTTTTTTAGCCAAATTTTGAGGTTTGCAAAGGATTCTGGGTAACAGAACCTGGTCCCAGCCACACAAGTCACCCCATCTTGGATTCCCCTAGGTCTCTAGTTTTCAGAAATGCACAGCTTTGGTAGGTTTCCCTAGGTGGCGGTTGAGCTACAGGCCAAAATCTACAGATAGGCACTTTGCAAAAACCACCTCTGTTTTCCTTCAAAAATTTGGCTGTGTCCACGTTGTGCTTTGGGGCGTTTCCTGTCGCGGGAACTAGGACTACCCACATAAGTGAGGTATCATTTTTATCGGGAGACGTGGGGGAACGCTGGGTGGAAGGAAATTTGTGGCTCCTCTCAGATTCTAGAACTTTCTGCCACAGAAATGTGAGGAACATGTGTTTTTTTTGCCAAATTTTGAGGTTTGCAAAGGATTCTGGGTAACAAAACCTGGTCCCAGCCACACAAGTCACCCCATCTTGGATTCCCCTAGCTCACTAGTTTTCAGAAATGCACAGGTTTGGTAGGTTTCCCTAGGTGGCGGCTGAGCTACAGGCCAAAATCTACAGGTAGGCACTTTGCAAAAAACACCTCTGTTTTCCTTCACAAATTTGGCTGTGTCCACGTTGCGCTTTGGGGCATTTCCTGTCGCGGGCGCTAGGCTTACCCACACAAGTGAAGTATCATTTTTATCGGGAGACTTGGGGGAACGCTGGGTGGAAGGAAATTTGTGGCTCCTCTCAGATTCCAGAACTTTCTGCCACAGAAATGTGAGGAACATGTCTTTTTTTAGCCAAATTTTGAGGTTTGCAAAGGATTCTGGGTAACAGAACCTGGTCCCAGCCACACAAGTCACCCCATCTTGGATTCCCCTAGGTCTCTAGTTTTCAGAAATGCACAGGTTTGGTAGGTTTCCCTAGGTGGCGGCTGAGCTACAGGCCAAAATCTACAGGTAGGCACTTTGCAAAAAACACCTCTGTTTTCCTTCAAAAATTTGGCTGTGTCCACGTTGCGCTTTGGGGCGTTTCCTGTCGCGGGCGCTAGGCCTACCCACACAAGTGAGGTATCATTTTTATCGGGAGACGTGGGGGAACGCTGGGTGGAAGGAAATTTGTGGCTCCTCTCAGATTCCAGAACTTTCTGCCACAGAAATGTGAGGAACATGTGTTTTTTTAGCCAAATTTTGAGGTTTGCAAAGGATTCTGGGTAACAGAACCTGGTCCCAGCCACACAAGTCACCCCATCTTGGATTCCCCTAGGTTTCTAGTTTTCAGAAATGCATAGGTTTGGTAGGTTTGGTAGGTTTCCCTAGGTGGCGGTTGAGCTACAGGCCAAAATCTACAGGTAGGCACTTTGCAAAAAACACCTCTGTTTTCCTTCAAAAATTTGGCTGTGTCCACGTTGCGCTTTGGGGCATTTCCTGTCACGGGCGCTAGGCCTACCCACACAAGTGAAGTATCATTTTTATCGGGAGACTTGGGGGAACGCTGGGTGGAAGGAAATTTGTGGCTCCTCTCAGATTCCAGAACTTTCTGCCACAGAAATGTGAGGAACATGTGTTTTTTTAGCCAAATTTTGAGGTTTGCAAAGGATTCTGGGTAACAGAACCTGGTCCCAGCCACACAAGTCACCCCATCTTGGATTCCCCTAGGTCTCTAGTTTTCAGAAATGCACAGCTTTGGTAGGTTTCCCTAGGTGGCGGTTGAGCTACAGGCCAAAATCTACAGATAGGCACTTTGCAAAAACCACCTCTGTTTTCCTTCAAAAATTTGGCTGTGTCCACGTTGCGCTTTGGGGCGTTTCCTGTCGCGGGCGCTAGGCCTACCCACACAAGTGAAGTATCATTTTTATCGGGAGACTTGGGGGAACGCTGTGTGGAAGGAAATTTGTGGCTCCTCTCAGATTCCAGAACTTTCTGCCACAGAAATGTGAGGAACATGTGTTTTTTTAGCCAAATTTTGAGGTTTGCAAAGGATTCTGGGTAACAGAACCTGGTCCCAGCCTCACAAGTCACCCCATCTTGGATTCCCCTAGGTCTCTAGTTTTCAGAAATGCACAGGTTTGGTAGGTTTCCCTAGGTGGCGGCTGAGCTACAGGCCAAAATCTACAGGTAGGCACTTTGCAAAAAACACCTCTGCTTTCCTTCAAAAATTTGGCTGTGTCCACGTTGCGCTTTGGGGCGTTTCCTGTCGCGGGCGCTAGGACTACCCACATAAGTGAGGTATCATTTTTATCGGGAGACGTGGGGGAACGCTGGGTGGAAGGAAATTTGTGGCTCCTCTCAGATTCTAGAACTTTCTGCCACAGAAATGTGAGGAACATGTGTTTTTTTAGCCAAATTTTGAGGTTTGCAAAGGATTCTGGGTAACAGAACCTGGTCCCAGCCACACAAGTCACCCCATCTTGGATTCCCCTAGGTCTCTAGTTTTCAGAAATGCACAGGTTTGGTAGGTTTCCCTAGGTGGCGGCGGAGCTACAGGCCAAAATCTACAGGTAGGCACTTTGCAAAAAACACCTCTGTTTTCCTTCAAAAATTTGGCTGTGTCCACGTTGCGCGTTGGGGCGTTTCCTGTCGCGGGCGCTAGGCCTACCCACACAAGTGAGGTATCATTTTTATCGGGAGACGTGGGGGAACGCTGTGTGGTAGGAAATTTGTGGCTCCTCTCAGATTCCAGAACTTTCTGCCACAGAAATGTGAGGAACATGTGTTTTTTAGCCAAATTTTGAGGTTTGCAAAGGATTCTGGGTAACAGAACCTGGTCCCAGCCACACAAGTCACCCCATATTGGATTCCCCTAGGTCTCTAGTTTTCAGAAATGCACAGGTTTGGTAGGTTTCCCTAGGTGGCGGCTGAGCTACAGGCCAAAATCTACAGGTAGGCACTTTGCAAAAAACACCTCTGTTTTCCTTCAAAAATTTGGCTGTGTCCACGTTGCGCTTTGGGGCATTTCCTGTCGCGGGCACTAGGCCTACCCACACAAGTGAGGTATCATTTGTATCGGGAGTCGTGGGGGAACGCTGGGTGGAAGGAAATTTGTGGCTCCTCTCAGATTCCAGAACTTTCTGCCACAGAAATGTGAGGAACATGTGTTTTTTTAGCCAAATTTTGAGGTTTGCAAAGGATTCTGGGTAACAGAACCTGGTCCCAGCCACACAAGTCACCCCATCTTGGATTCCCCTAGGTCTCTAGTTTTCAGAAATGCACAGCTTTGGTAGGTTTCCCTAGGTGGCGGTTGAGCTACAGGCCAAAATCTACAGATAGGCACTTTGCAAAAACCACCTCTGTTTTCCTTCAAAAATTTGGCTGTGTCCACGTTGCGCTTTGGGGCGTTTCCTGTCGCGGGCACTAGGACTACACACATAAGTGAGGTATCATTTTTATCGGGAGACGTGGGGGAACGCTGGGTGGAAGGAAATTTGTGGCTCCTCTCAGATTCTAGAACTTTCTGCCACAGAAATGTGAGGAACATGTGTTTTTTTTGCCAAATTTTGAGGTTTGCAAAGGATTCTGGGTAACAAAACCTGGTCCCAGCCACACAAGTCACCCCATCTTGGATTCCCCTAGGTCTCTAGTTTTCAGAAATGCACAGGTTTGGTAGGTTTCCCTAGGTGGCGGCTGAGCTACAGGCCAAAATCTACAGGTAGGCACTTTGCAAAAAACACCTCTGTTTTCCTTCAAAAATTTGGCTGTGTCCACGTTGCACTTTGGGGCATTTCCTGTCGCGGGCGCTAGGCTTACCCACACAAGTGAAGTATCATTTTTATCGGGAGACTTGGGGGAACGCTGGGTGGAAGGAAATTTGTGGCTCCTCTCAGATTCCAGAACTTTCTGCCACAGAAATGTGAGGAACATGTGTTTTTTTAGCCAAATTTTGAGGTTTGCAAAGGATTCTGGGTAACAGAACCTGGTCCCAGCCACACAAGTCACCCCATCTTGGATTCCCCTAGGTCTCTAGTTTTCAGAAATGCACAGGTTTGGTAGGTTTCCCTAGGTGGCGGCTGAGCTACAGGCCAAAATCTACAGGTAGGCACTTTGCAAAAAACACCTCTGTTTTCCTTCAAAAATTTGGCTGTGTCCACGTTGCGCTTTGGGGCGTTTCCTGTCGCGGGCGCTAGGCCTACCCACACAAGTGAGGTATCATTTTTATCGGGAGACGTGGGGGAACGCTGGGTGGAAGGAAATTTGTGGCTCCTCTCAGATTCCAGAACTTTCTGCCACAGAAATGTGAGGAACATGTGTTTTTTTAGCCAAATTTTGAGGTTTGCAAAGGATTCTGGGTAACAGAACCTGGTCCCAGCCACACAAGTCACCCCATCTTGGATTCCCCTAGGTTTCTAGTTTTCAGAAATGCATAGGTTTGGTAGGTTTGGTAGGTTTCCCTAGGTGGCGGTTGAGCTACAGGCCAAAATCTACAGGTAGGCACTTTGCAAAAAACACCTCTGTTTTCCTTCAAAAATTTGGCTGTGTCCACGTTGCGCTTTGGGGCATTTCCTGTCACGGGCGCTAGGCCTACCCACACAAGTGAAGTATCATTTTTATCGGGAGACTTGGGGGAACGCTGGGTGGAAGGAAATTTGTGGCTCCTCTCAGATTCCAGAACTTTCTGCCACAGAAATGTGAGGAACATGTGTTTTTTTAGCCAAATTTTGAGGTTTGCAAAGGATTCTGGGTAACAGAACCTGGTCCCAGCCACACAAGTCAACCCATCTTGGATTCCCCTAGGTCTCTAGTTTTCAGAAATGCACAGGTTTGGTAGGTTTCCCTAGGTGGCGGCTGAGCTACAGGCCAAAATCTACAGGTAGGCACTTTGCAAAAAACACCTCTGTTTTCCTTCCAAAATTTGGCTGTGTCCACGTTGCGCTTTGTGGCATTTCCTGTCGCTGGCGCTAGGCCTACACACACAAGTGAGATATCATTTTTATCGGGAGTCGTGGGGGAACGCTGGGTGGAAGGAAATTTGTGGCTCCTCTCAGATTCTAGAACTTTCTGCCACAGAAATGTGAGGAACATGTGTTTTTTTAGCCAAATTTTGAGGTTTGCAAAGGATTCTGGGTAACAAAACCTGGTCCCAGCCACACAAGTCACCCCATCTTGGATTCCCCTAGGTCTCTAGTTTTCAGAAATGCACAGGTTTGGTAGGTTTCCCTAGGTGGCGGCTGAGCTACAGGCCAAAATCTACAGGTAGGCACTTTGCAAAAAACACCTCTGTTTTCCTTCAAAAATTTGGCTGTGTCCACGTTGCGCTTTGGGGCATTTCCTGTCGCGGGCACTAGGCCTACCCACACAAGTGAGGTATCATTTTTATCGGGAGTCGTGGGGGAACGCTGGGTGGAAGGAAATTTGTGGCTCCTCTCAGATTCCAGAACTTTCTGCCACAGAAATGTGAGGAACATGTGTTTTTTTAGCCAAATTTTGAGGTTTGCAAATGATTCTGGGTAACAGAACCTGGTCCCAGCCACAACAGTCACCCCATCTTGGATTCCCCTAGGTCTCTAGTTTTCAGAAATGCACAGCTTTGGTAGGTTTCACTAGGTGGCGGCTGAGCTACAAGCCAAAATCTACAGGTAGGCACTTTGCAAAAAACACCTCTGTTTTCCTTCAAAAATTTGGCTGTGTCCACGTTGCGCTTTGGGGCGTTTCCTGTCGTGGGCGCTATGCCTAACCACACAAGTGAGGTATCATTTTTATCGGGAGACGTGGGGGAACGCTGGGTGGAAGGAAATTTGTGGCTCCTCTCAGATTCCAGAACTTTCTGCCATAGAAATGTGAGGAACATGTGATGTTTTAGCCACATTTTGAGGTTTGCAAAGGATTCTGGGTAACAGAACCTGGTCCCAGCCACACAAGTCACCCCATCTTAGATTCCCCTAGGTCTCTAGTTTTCAGAAATGCACAGGTTTGGTAGGTTTCCCTAGGTGGCGGCTGAGCTACAGGCCAAAATCTACAGGTAGGCACTTTGCAAAAAACACCTCTGTTTTCCTTCAAAAATTTGTCTGTGTCCACGTTGCGCTTTGGGGCGTTTCCTGTCGCGGGCGCTAGGCCTACCCACACAAGTGAGGTATCATTTTTATCGGGAGACGTGGGGGAACGCTGGGTGGAAGGAAATTTGTGGCTCCTCTCAGATTCCAGAACTTTCTGCCACAGAAATGTGAGGAACATGTGTTTTTTTAGCCAAATTTTGAGGTTTGCAAATGATTCTGGGTAACAGAACCTGGTCCCAGCCACAACAGTCACCCCATCTTGGATTCCCCTAGGTCTCTAGTTTTCAGAAATGCACAGCTTTGGTAGGTTTCACTAGGTGGCGGCTGAGCTACAAGCCAAAATCTACAGGTAGGCACTTTGCAAAAAACACCTCTGTTTTCCTTCAAAAATTTGGCTGTGTCCACGTTGCGCTTTGGGGCATTTCCTGTCGCGGGCACTAGGCCTACCCACACAAGTGAGGTATCATTTTTATCGGGAGTCGTGGGGGAACGCTGGGTGGAAGGAAATTTGTGGCTCCTCTCAGATTCCAGAACTTTCTGCCACAGAAATGTGAGGAACATGTGTTTTTTTAGCCAAATTTTGAGGTTTGCAAATGATTCTGGGTAACAGAACCTGGTCCCAGCCACAACAGTCACCCCATCTTGGATTCCCCTAGGTCTCTAGTTTTCAGAAATGCACAGCTTTGGTAGGTTTCACTAGGTGGCGGCTGAGCTACAAGCCAAAATCTACAGGTAGGCACTTTGCAAAAAACACCTCTGTTTTCCTTCAAAAATTTGGCTGTGTCCACGTTGCGCTTTGGGGCGTTTCCTGTCGTGGGCGCTATGCCTAACCACACAAGTGAGGTATCATTTTTATCGGGAGACGTGGGGGAACGCTGGGTGGAAGGAAATTTGTGGCTCCTCTCAGATTCCAGAACTTTCTGCCATAGAAATGTGAGGAACATGTGATGTTTTAGCCACATTTTGAGGTTTGCAAAGGATTCTGGGTAACAGAACCTGGTCCCAGCCACACAAGTCACCCCATCTTGGATTCCCCTAGGTCTCTAGTTTTCAGAAATGCACAGCTTTGGTAGGTTTCCCTAGGTGGCGGTTGAGCTACAGGCCAAAATCTACAGGTAGGCACTTTGCAAAAACCACCTCAGTTTTCATTCAAAAATTTGGCTGTGTCCACGTTGCGCTTTGGGGCGTTTCCTGTCGTGGGCGCTATGCCTAACCACACAAGTGAGGTATCATTTTTATCGGGAGACGTGGGGGAACGCTGGGTGGAAGGAAATTTGTGGCTCCTCTCAGATTCCAGAACTTTCTGCCATAGAAATGTGAGGAACATGTGTTGTTTTAGCCACATTTTGAGGTTTGCAAAGGATTCTGGGTAACATAACCTGGTCCCAGCCACACAAGTCACCCCATCTTAGATTCCCCTAGGTCTCTAGTTTTCAGAAATGCACAGGTTTGGTAGGTTTCCCTAGGTGGCGGCTGAGCTACAGGCCAAAATCTACAGGTAGGCACTTTGCAAAAAACACCTCTGTTTTCCTTCAAAAATTTGGCTGTGTCCACGTTGCGCTTTGGGGCGTTTCCTGTCGCGGGCGCTAGGCCTACCCACACAAGTGAGGTATCATTTTTATCGGGAGACGTGGGGGAACGCTGGGTGGAAGGAAATTTGTGGCTCCTCTCAGATTCTAGAACTTTCTGCCACAGAAATGTGAGGAACATGTGTTTTTTAGCCAAATTTTGAGGTTTGCAAAGGATTCTGGGTAACAGAACCTGGTCCCAGCCACACAAGTCACCCCATCTTGGATTCCCCTAGGTCTCTAGTTTTCAGAAATGCACAGGTTTGGTAGGTTTCCCTAGGTGGCGGCTGAGCTACAGGCCAAAATCTACAGGTAGGCACTTTGCAAAAAACACCTCTGTTTTCCTTCAAAAATTTGGCTGTGTCCACGTTGCGCGTTGGGGCGTTTCCTGTCGCGGGCGCTAGGCCTACCCACACAAGTGAGGTATCATTTTTATCGGGAGACGTGGGGGAACGCTGTGTGGTAGGAAATTTGTGGCTCCTCTCAGATTCCAGAACTTTCTGCCACAGAAATGTGAGGAACATGTGTTTTTTAGCCAAATTTTGAGGTTTGCAAAGGATTCTGGGTAACAGAACCTGGTCCCAGCCACACAAGTCACCCCATATTGGATTCCCCTAGGTCTCTAGTTTTCAGAAATGCACAGGTTTGGTAGGTTTCCCTATGTGGCGGCTGAGCTACAGGCCAAAATCTACAGGTAGGCACTTTGCAAAAAACACCTCTGTTTTCCTTAAAAAATTTGGCTGTGTCCACGTTGCGCTTTGGGGCATTTCCTGTCGCGGGCACTAGGCCTACCCACACAAGTGAGGTATCATTTTTATCGAGAGTCGTGGGGGAACGCTGGGTGGAAGGACATTTGTGGCTCCTCTCAGATTCCAGAACTTTCTGCCACAGAAATGTGAGGAACATGTGTTTTTTTAGCCAAATTTTGAGGTTTGCAAAGGATTCTGGGTAACAGAACCTGGTCCCAGCCACACAAGTCACCCCATCTTGGATTCCCCTAGGTCTCTAGTTTTCAGAAATGCACAGCTTTGGTAGGTTTCCCTAGGTGGCGGTTGAGCTACAGGCCAAAATCTACAGATAGGCACTTTGCAAAAACCACCTCTGTTTTCCTTCAAAAATTTGGCTGTGTCCACGTTGCGCTTTGGGGCATTTCCTGTCGTGGGCACTAGGCCTACCCACACAAGTGAGGTATCATTTTTATCGGGAGACTTGGGGGAACGCTGGGTGGAAGGAAATTTGTGGCTCCTCTCAGATTCCAGAACTTTCTGCCACAGAAATGTGAGGAACATGTGTTTTTTTAGCCAAATTTTGAGGTTTGCAAAGGATTCTGGGTAACAGAACCTGGTCCCAGCCACACAAGTCAACCCATCTTGGATTCCCCAAGGTCTCTAGTTTTCAGAAATGCACAGGTTTGGTAGGTTTCCCTAGGTGGCGGCTGAGCTACAGGCCAAAATCTACAGGTAGGCACTTTGCAAAAAACACCTCTGTTTTCCTTCAAAAATTTGGCTGTGTCCACGTTGCGCTTTGAGGCGTTTCCTGTCGCGGGCGCTAGGCCTACCCACACAAGTGAGGTGTCATTTTTATCGGGAGACGTGGGGGAACGCTGGGTGGAAGGAAATTTGTGGCTCCTCTCAGATTCCAGAACTTTCTGCCACAGAAATGTGAGGAACATGTGTTTTTTTAGCCAAATTTTGAGGTTTGCAAAGGATTCTGGGTAATAGAACCTGGTCCCAGCCACACAAGTCACCCCATCTTGGATTCCCCTAGGTTTCTAGTTTTCAGAAATGTATAGGTTTGGTAGGTTTGGTAGGTTTCCCTAGGTGGCGGTTGAGCTACAGGCCAAAATCTACAGGTAGGCACTTTGCAAAAAACACCTCTGTTTTCCTTCAAAAATTTGGCTGTGTCCACGTTGCGCTTTGGGGCATTTCCTGTCACGGGCGCTAGGCCTACCCACACAAGTGAAGTATCATTTTTATCGGGAGACTTGGGGGAACGCTGGGTGGAAGGAAATTTGTGGCTCCTCTCAGATTCCAGAACTTTCTGCCACAGAAATGTGAGGAACATGTGTTTTTTTAGCCAAATTTTGAGGTTTGCAAAGGATTCTGGGTAACAGAACCTGGTCCCAGCCACACAAGTCACCCCATCTTGGATTCCCCTAGGTCTCTAGTTTTCAGAAATGCACAGGTTTGGTAGGTTTCCCTAGGTGGCGGCTGAGCTACAGGCCAAAATCTACAGGTAGGCACTTTGCAAAAAACACCTCTGCTTTCCTTCAAAAATTTGGCTGTGTCCACGTTGCGCTTTGGGACGTTTCCTGTCGCGGGCGCTAGGACTACCCACATAAGTGAGGTATCATTTTTATCGGGAGACTTGGGGGAACGCTGGGTGGAAGGAAATTTGTGGCTCCTCTCAGATTCCAGAACTTTCTGCCACAGAAATGTGAGGAACATGTGTTTTTTTAGCCAAATTTTGAGGTTTGCAAAGGATTCTGGGTAACAGAACCTGGTCCCAGCCACACAAGTCACCCCATCTTGGATTCCCCTTGGTCTCTAGTTTTCAGAAATGCACAGGTTTGGTAGGTTTCCCTAGGTGGCGGCTGAGCTACAGGCCAAAATCTACAGGTAGGCACTTTGCAAAAAACACCTCTGTTTTCCTTCCAAAATTTGGCTGTGTCCACGTTGCGCTTTGTGGCATTTCCTGTCGCTGGCGCTAGGCCTACACACACAAGTGAGATATCATTTTTATCGGGAGTCGTGGGGGAACGCTGGGTGGAAGGAAATTTGTGGCTCCTCTCAGATTCTAGAACTTTCTGCCACAGAAATGTGAGGAACATGTGTTTTTTTAGCCAAATTTTGAGGTTTGCAAAGGATTCTGGGTAACAAAACCTGGTCCCAGCCACACAAGTCACCCCATCTTGGATTCCCCTAGGTCTCTAGTTTTCAGAAATGCACAGGTTTGGTAGGTTTCCCTAGGTGGCGGCTGAGCTACAGGCCAAAATCTACAGGTAGGCACTTTGAAAAAAACACCTCTGTTTTCCTTCAAAAATTTGGCTGTGTCCACGTTGCGCTTTGGGGCATTTCCTGTCGTGGGCACTAGGCCTACCCACACAAGTGAGGTATCATTTTTATCGGGAGACGTGGGGGAACGCTGGGTGGAAGGAAATTTGTGGCTCCTCTCAGATTCTAGAACTTTCTGCCACAGAAATGTGAGGAACATGTGTTTTTTTAGCCAAATTTTGAGGTTTGCAAAGGATTCTGGGTAACAAAACCTGGTCCCAGCCACACAAGTCACCCCATCTTGGATTCCCCTAGGTCTCTAGTTTTCAGAAATGCACAGGTTTGGTAGGTTTCCCTAGGTGGCGGCTGAGCTACAGGCCAAAATCTACAGGTAGGAACTTTGCAAAAAAAACCTCTGTTTTCCTTCAAAAATTTGGCTGTGTCCACGTTGCGCTTTGGGGCGTTTCCTGTCGCGTGCGCTAGGCTTACCCACACAAGTGAAGTATCATTTTTATCGGGAGACTTGGGGGAACGCTGGGTGGAAGGAAATTTGTGGCTCCTCTCAGATTCCAGAACTTTCTGCCACAGAAATGTGAGGAACATGTGTTTTTTTAGCCAAATTTTGAGGTTTGCAAAGGATTCTGGGTAACAGAACCTGGTCCCAGCCACACAAGTCAACCCATCTTGGATTCCCCAAGGTCTCTAGTTTTCAGAAATGCACAGGTTTGGTAGGTTTCCCTAGGTGGCGGCTGAGCTACAGGCCAAAATCTACAGGTAGGCACTTTGCAAAAAACACCTCTGTTTTCCTTCAAAAATTTGGCTGTGTCCACGTTGCGCTTTGAGGCGTTTCCTGTCGCGGGCGCTAGGCCTACCCACACAAGTGAGGTGTCATTTTTATCGGGAGACGTGGGGGAACGCTGGGTGGAAGGAAATTTGTGGCTCCTCTCAGATTCCAGAACTTTCTGCCACAGAAATGTGAGGAACATGTGTTTTTTTAGCCAAATTTTGAGGTTTGCAAAGGATTCTGGGTAACAGAACCTGGTCCCAGCCACACAAGTCACCCCATCTTGGATTCCCCTAGGTTTCTAGTTTTCAGAAATGTATAGGTTTGGTAGGTTTGGTAGGTTTCCCTAGGTGGCGGTTGAGCTACAGGCCAAAATCTACAGGTAGGCACTTTGCAAAAAACACCTCTGTTTTCCTTCAAAAATTTGGCTGTGTCCACGTTGCGCTTTGGGGCATTTCCTGTCACGGGCGCTAGGCCTACCCACACAAGTGAAGTATCATTTTTATCGGGAGACTTGGGGGAACGCTGGGTGGAAGGAAATTTGTGGCTCCTCTCAGATTCCAGAACTTTCTGCCACAGAAATGTGAGGAACATGTGTTTTTTTAGCCAAATTTTGAGGTTTGCAAAGGATTCTGGGTAACAGAACCTGGTCCCAGCCACACAAGTCACCCCATCTTGGATTCCCCTAGGTCTCTAGTTTTCAGAAATGCACAGGTTTGGTAGGTTTCCCTAGGTGGCGGCTGAGCTACAGGCCAAAATCTACAGGTAGGCACTTTGCAAAAAACACCTCTGCTTTCCTTCAAAAATTTGGCTGTGTCCACGTTGCGCTTTGGGACGTTTCCTGTCGCGGGCGCTAGGACTACCCACATAAGTGAGGTATCATTTTTATCGGGAGACTTGGGGGAACGCTGGGTGGAAGGAAATTTGTGGCTCCTCTCAGATTCCAGAACTTTCTGCCACAGAAATGTGAGGAACATGTGTTTTTTTAGCCAAATTTTGAGGTTTGCAAAGGATTCTGGGTAACAGAACCTGGTCCCAGCCACACAAGTCACCCCATCTTGGATTCCCCTTGGTCTCTAGTTTTCAGAAATGCACAGGTTTGGTAGGTTTCCCTAGGTGGCGGCTGAGCTACAGGCCAAAATCTACAGGTAGGCACTTTGCAAAAAACACCTCTGTTTTCCTTCCAAAATTTGGCTGTGTCCACGTTGCGCTTTGTGGCATTTCCTGTCGCTGGCGCTAGGCCTACACACACAAGTGAGATATCATTTTTATCGGGAGTCGTGGGGGAACGCTGGGTGGAAGGAAATTTGTGGCTCCTCTCAGATTCTAGAACTTTCTGCCACAGAAATGTGAGGAACATGTGTTTTTTTAGCCAAATTTTGAGGTTTGCAAAGGATTCTGGGTAACAAAACCTGGTCCCAGCCACACAAGTCACCCCATCTTGGATTCCCCTAGGTCTCTAGTTTTCAGAAATGCACAGGTTTGGTAGGTTTCCCTAGGTGGCGGCTGAGCTACAGGCCAAAATCTACAGGTAGGCACTTTGAAAAAAACACCTCTGTTTTCCTTCAAAAATTTGGCTGTGTCCACGTTGCGCTTTGGGGCATTTCCTGTCGTGGGCACTAGGCCTACCCACACAAGTGAGGTATCATTTTTATCGGGAGTCGTGGGGGAACGCTGGGTGGAAGGAAATTCGTGGCTCCTCTCAGATTCCAGAACTTTCTGCCACAGAAATGTGAGGAACATGTGTTTTTTTAGCCAAATTTTGAGGTTTGCAAATGATTCTGGGTAACAGAACCTGGTCCCAGCCACAACAGTCACCCCATCTTGGATTCCCCTAGGTCTCTAGTTTTCAGAAATGCACAGCTTTGGTAGGTTTCACTAGGTGGCGGCTGAGCTACAAGCCAAAATCTACAGGTAGGCACTTTGCAAAAAACACCTCTGTTTTCCTTCAAAAATTTGGCTGTGTCCACGTTGCGCTTTGGCGCGTTTCCTGTCGTGGGCGCTATGCCTAACCACACAAGTGAGGTATCATTTTTATCGGGAGACGTGGGGGAACGCTGGGTGGAAGGAAATTTGTGGCTCCTCTCAGATTCCAGAACTTTCTGCCATAGAAATGTGAGGAACATGTGTTGTTTTAGCCACATTTTGAGGTTTGCAAAGGATTCTGGGTAACAGAACCTGGTCCCAGCCACACAAGTCACCCCATCTTAGATTCCCCTAGGTCTCTAGTTTTCAGAAATGCACAGGTTTGGTAGGTTTCCCTAGGTGGCGGCTGAGCTACAGGCCAAAATCTACAGGTAGGCACTTTGCAAAAAACACCTCTGTTTTCCTTCAAAAATTTGGCTGTGTCCACGTTGCGCTTTGGGGCGTTTCCTGTCGCGGGCGCTAGGCCTACCCACACAAGTGAGGTATCATTTTTATCGGGAGACGTGGGGGAACGCTGGGTGGAAGGAAATTTGTGGCTCCTCTCATATTCCAGAACTTTCTGCCACAGAAATGTGAGGAACATGTGTTTTTTTAGCCAAATTTTGAGGTTTGCAAAGGATTCTGGGTAACAGAACCTGGTCCCAGCCACACAAGTCACCCCATCTTGGATTCCCCTAGGTCTCTAGTTTTCAGAAATGCACAGCTTTGGTAGGTTTCCCTAGGTGGCGGTTGAGCTACAGGCCAAAATCTACAGGTAGGCACTTTGCAAAAACCACCTCTGTTTTCCTTCAAAAATGTGGCTGTGTCCACGTTGCGCTTTGGGGCGTTTCCTGTCGCGGGCGCTAGGCCTACCCACACAAGTGAAGTATCATTTTTATCGGGAGACTTGGGGGAACGCTGGGTGGAAGGAAATTTGTGGCTCCTCTCAGATTCCAGAACTTTCTGCCACAGAAATGTGAGGAACATGTGTTTTTTTAGCCAAATTTTGAGGTTTGCAAAGGATTCTGAGTAACAGAACCTGGTCCCAGCCACACAAGTCACCCCATCTTGGATTCCCCTAGGTCTCTAGTTTTCAGAAATGCACAGGTTTGGTAGGTTTCCCTAGGTGGCGGCTGAGCTACAGGCCAAAATCTACAGGTAGGCACTTTGCAAAAAACACCTCTGCTTTCCTTCAAAAATTTGGCTGTGTCCACGTTGCGCTTTGGGGCGTTTCCTGTCGCGGGCGCTAGGACTACCCACATAAGTGAGGTATCATTTTTATCGGGAGACGTGGGGGAACGCTGGGTGGAAGGAAATTTGTGGCTCCTCTCAGATTCTAGAACTTTCTGCCACAGAAATGTGAGGAACATGTGTTTTTTTAGCCAAATTTTGAGGTTTGCAAAGGATTCTGGGTAACAGAACCTGGTCCCAGCCACACAAGTCACCCCATCTTGGATTCCCCTAGGTCTCTAGTTTTCAGAAATGCACAGGTTTGGTAGGTTTCCCTAGGTGGCGGCTGAGCTACAGGCCAAAATCTACAGGTAGGCACTTTGCAAAAAACACCTCTGTTTTCCTTCAAAAATTTGGCTGTGTCCACGTTGCGCGTTGGGGCGTTTCCTGTCGCGGGCGCTAGGCCTACCCACACAAGTGAGGTATCATTTTTATCGGGAGACGTGGGGGAACGCTGTGTGGTAGGAAATTTGTGGCTCCTCTCAGATTCCAGAACTTTCTGCCACAGAAATGTGAGGAACATGTGTTTTTTAGCCAAATTTTGAGGTTTGCAAAGGATTCTGGGTAACAGAACCTGGTCCCAGCCACACAAGTCACCCCATATTGGATTCCCCTAGGTCTCTAGTTTTCAGAAATGCACAGGTTTGGTAGGTTTCCCTATGTGGCGGCTGAGCTACAGGCCAAAATCTACAGGTAGGCACTTTGCAAAAAACACCTCTGTTTTCCTTAAAAAATTTGGCTGTGTCCACGTTGCGCTTTGGGGCATTTCCTGTCGCGGGCACTAGGCCTACCCACACAAGTGAGGTATCATTTTTATCGAGAGTCGTGGGGGAACGCTGGGTGGAAGGAAATTTGTGGCTCCTATCAGATTCCAGAACTTTCTGCCACAGAAATGTGAGGAACATGTGTTTTTTTAGCCTAATTTTGAGGTTTGCAAAGGATTCTGGGTAACAGAACCTGGTCCCAGCCACACAAGTCACCCCATCTTGGATTCCCCTAGGTCTCTAGTTTTCAGAAATGCACAGCTTTGGTAGGTTTCCCTAGGTGGCGGTTGAGCTACAGGCCAAAATCTACAGATAGGCACTTTGCAAAAACCACCTCTGTTTTCCTTCAAAAATTTGGCTGTGTCCACGTTGCGCTTTGGGGCGTTTCCTGTCGCGGGCGCTAGGACTACCCACATAAGTGAGGTATCATTTTTATCGGGAGACGTGGGGGAACGCTGGGTGGAAGGAAATTTGTGGCTCCTCTCAGATTCTAGAACTTTCTGCCACAGAAATGTGAGGAACATGTGTTTTTTTAGCCAAATTTTGAGGTTTGCAAAGGATTCTGGGTAACAAAACCTGGTCCCAGCCACACAAGTCACCCCATCTTGGATTCCCCTAGGTCTCTAGTTTTCAGAAATGCACAGGTTTGGTAGGTTTCCCTAGGTGGCGGCTGAGCTACAGGCCAAAATCTACAGGTAGGCACTTTGCAAAAAACACCTCTGTTTTCCTTCAAAAATTTGGCTGTGTCCACGTTGCGCTTTGGGGCGTTTCCTGTCGCGGGCGCTAGGCTTACCCACACAAGTGAAGTATCATTTTTATCGGGAGACTTGGGGGAACGCTGGGTGGAAGGAAATTTGTGGCTCCTCTCAGATTCCAGAACTTTCTGCCACAGAAATGTGAGGAACATGTGTTTTTTTAGCCAAATTTTGAGGTTTGCAAAGGATTCTGGGTAACAGAACCTGGTCCCAGCCACACAAGTCAACCCATCTTGGATTCCCCTAGGTCTCTAGTTTTCAGAAATGCACAGGTTTGGTAGGTTTCCCTAGGTGGCGGCTGAGCTACAGGCCAAAATCTACAGGTAGGCACTTTGCAAAAAACACCTCTGTTTTCCTTCAAAAATTTGGCTGTGTCCACGTTGCGCTTTGGGGCGTTTCCTGTCGCGGGCGCTAGGCCTACCCACACAAGTGAGGTGTCATTTTTATCGGGAGACGTGGGGGAACGCTGGGTGGAAGGAAATTTGTGGCTCCTCTCAGATTCCAGAACTTTCTGCCACAGAAATGTGAGGAACATGTGTTTTTTTAGCCAAATTTTGAGGTTTGCAAAGGATTCTGGGTAATAGAACCTGGTCCCAGCCACACAAGTCACCCCATCTTGGATTCCCCTAGGTTTCTAGTTTTCAGAAATGTATAGGTTTGGTAGGTTTGGTAGGTTTCCCTAGGTGGCGGTTGAGCTACAGGCCAAAATCTACAGGTAGGCACTTTGCAAAAAACACCTCTGTTTTCCTTCAAAAATTTGGCTGTGTCCACGTTGCGCTTTGGGGCATTTCCTGTCACGGGCGCTAGGCCTACCCACACAAGTGAAGTATCATTTTTATCGGGAGACTTGGGGGAACGCTGGGTGGAAGGAAATTTGTGGCTCCTCTCAGATTCCAGAACTTTCTGCCACAGAAATGTGAGGAACATGTGTTTTTTTAGCCAAATTTTGAGGTTTGCAAAGGATTCTGGGTAACAGAACCTGGTCCCAGCCACACAAGTCACCCCATCTTGGATTCCCCTAGGTCTCTAGTTTTCAGAAATGCACAGGTTTGGTAGGTTTCCCTAGGTGGCGGCTGAGGTACAGGCCAAAATCTACAGGTAGGCACTTTGCAAAAAACACCTCTGCTTTCCTTCAAAAATTTGGCTGTGTCCACGTTGCGCTTTGGGACGTTTCCTGTCGCGGGCGCTAGGACTACCCACATAAGTGAGGTATCATTTTTATCGGGAGACGTGGGGGAACGCTGGGTGGAAGGAAATTTGTGGCTCCTCTCAGATTCTAGAACTTTCTGCCACAGAAATGTGAGGAACATGTGTTTTTTTAGCCAAATTTTGAGGTTTGCAAAGGATTCTGGGTAACAGAACCTGGTCCGAGCCACACAAGTCACCCCATCTTGGATTCCCCTAGGTCTCTAGTTTTCAGAAAAGCACAGGTTTGGTAGGTTTCCCTAGGTGGCGGCTGAGCTACAGGCCAAAATCTACAGGAAGGCACTTTGCAAAAAACACCTCTGTTTTCCTTAAAAAATTTGTCTGTGTCCACGTTGCGCTTTGGGGCGTTTCCTGTCGCGGGCGCTAGGCCTACCCACACAAGTGAGGTGTCATTTTTATCGGGAGAAGTGGGGGAACGCTGTGTGGAAGGAAATTTGTGGCTCCTCTCAGATTCCAGAACTTTCTGCCACAGAAATGTGAGGAACATGTGTTTTTTTAGCCAAATTTTGAGGTTTGCAAAGGATTCTGGGTAAAAGAACCTGGTCCCAGCCACACAAGTCACCCCATCTTGGATTCCCCTAGGTCTCTAGTTTTCAGAAATGCACAGGTTTGGTAGGTTTCCCTACGTGGCGGCTGAGCTACAGGCCAAAATCTACAGTTAGGCACTTTGCAAAAAACACCTCTGTTTTCCTTCCAAAATTTGGCTGTGTCCACGTTGCGCTTTGTGGCATTTCCTGTCGCGGGCGCTAGGCCTACACACACAAGTGAGATATCATTTTTATCGGGAGTCGTGGGGGAACGCTGGGTGGAAGGAAATTTGTGGCTCCTCTCAGATTCTAGAACTTTCTGCCACAGAAATGTGAGGAACATGTGTTTTTTTAGCCAACTTTTGAGGTTTGCAAAGGATTCTGGGTAACAGAACCTGGTCCCAGCCACACAAGTCACCCCATCTTGGATTCCCCTAGGTCTCTAGTTTTCAGAAATGCACAGGTTTGGTAGGTTTCCCTAGGTGGCGGTTGAGCTACAGGCCAAAATCTACAGATAGGCACTTTGCAAAAACCACCTCTGTTTTCCTTCAAAAATTTGGCTGTGTCCACGTTGCGCTTTGGGGCGTTTCCTGTCGCGGGCGCTAGGCCTACCCACACAAGTGAAGTATCATTTTTATCGGGAGACTTGGGGGAACGCTGGGTGGAAAGAAATTTGTGGCTCCTCTCAGATTCCAGAACTTTCTGCCACAGAAATGTGAGGAACATGTGTTTTTTTAGCCAAATTTTGAGGTTTGCAAAGGATTCTGGGTAACAGAACCTGGTCCCAGCCACACAAGTCACCCCATCTTGGATTCCCCTAGGTCTCTAGTTTTCAGAAATGCACAGGTTTGGTAGGTTTCCCTAGGTGGCGGCTGAGCTACAGGCCAAAATCTACAGGTAGGCACTTTGCAAAAAACACCTCTGCTTTCCTTCAAAAATTTGGCTGTGTCCACGTTGCGCTTTGGGGCGTTTCCTATCGCGGGCGCTAGGACTACCCACATAAGTGAGGTATCATTTTTATCGGGAGATGTGGGGGAACGCTGGGTGGAAGGAAATTTGTGGCTTCTCTCAGATTCTAGAACTTTCTGCCACAGAAATATGAGGAACATGTGTTTTTTTAGCCAAATTTTGAGGTTTGCAAAGGATTCTGGGTAACAGAACCTGGTCCCAGCCACACAAGTCACCCCATCTTGGATTCCCCTAGGTCTCTAGTTTTCAGAAATGCACAGGTTTGGTAGGTTTCCCTAGGTGGCGGCTGAGCTACAGGCCAAAATCTACAGGTAGGCACTTTGCAAAAAACACCTCTGTTTTCCTTCAAAAATTTGGCTGTGTCCACGTTGCGCGTTGGGGCGTTTCCTGTCGCGGGCGCTAGGCCTACCCACACAAGTGAGGTATCATTTTTATTGGGAGACGTGGGGGGAACGCTGTGTGGTAGGAAATTTGTGGCTCCTCTCAGATTCCAGAACTTTCTGCCACAGAAATGTGAGGAACATGTGTTTTTTAGCCAAATTTTGAGGTTTGCAAAGGATTCTGGGTAACAGAACCTGGTCCCAGCCACACAATTCACCCCCTATTAGATTCCCCTAGGTCTCTAGTTTTCAGAAATGCACAGGTTTGGTAGGTTTCCCTAGGTGGCGGCTGAGCTACAGGCCAAAATCTACAGGTAGGCACTTTGCAAAAAACACCTCTGTTTTCCTTCAAAAATTTGGCTGTGTCCACGTTGCGCTTTGGGGCATTTCCTGTCGCGGGCACTAGGCCTACCCACACAAGTGAGGTATCATTTTTATCGGGAGTCGTGGGGGAACGCTGGGTGGAAGGAAATTTGTGGCTCCTCTCAGATTCCAGAACTTTCTGCCACAGAAATGTGAGGAACATGTGTTTTTTTAGCCAAATTATGAGGTTTGCAAAGGATTCTGGGTAACAGAACCTGGTCCCAGCCACACAAGTCACCCCATCTTGGATTCCCCTAGGTCTCTAGTTTTCAGAAATGCACAGCTTTGGTAGGTTTCCCTAGGTGGCGGCTGAGCTACAGGCCAAAATCTACAGATAGGCACTTTGCAAAAACCACCTCTGTTTTCCTTCAAAAATTTGGCTGTGTCCACGTTGCGCTTTGGGGCGTTTCCTGTCGCGGGCGCTAGGCCTACCCACACAAGTGAAGTATCATTTTTATCGGGAGACTTGGGGGAACGCTGGGTGGAAAGAAATTTGTGGCTCCTCTCAGATTCCAGAACTTTCTGCCACAGAAATGTGAGGAACATGTGTTTTTTTAGCCAAATTTTGAGGTTTGCAAAGGATTCTGGGTAACAGAACCTGGTCCCAGCCACACAAGTCACCCCATCTTGGATTCCCCTAGGTCTCTAGTTTTCAGAAATGCACAGGTTTGGTAGGTTTCCCTAGGTGGCGGCTGAGCTACAGGCCAAAATCTACAGGTAGGCACTTTGCAAAAAACACCTCTGCTTTCCTTCAAAAATTTGGCTGTGTCCACGTTGCGCTTTGGTGCGTTTCCAGTCGCGGGCGCTAGGACTACCCACATAAGTGAGGTATCATTTTTATCGGGAGACGTGGGGGAACGCTGGGTGGAAGGAAATTTGTGGCTCCTCTCAGATTCTAGAACTTTCTGCCACAGAAATGTGAGGAACATGTGTTTTTTTAGCCAAATTTTGAGGTTTGCAAAGGATTCTGGGTAACAGAACCTGGACCCAGCCACACAAGTCACCCCATATTGGATTCCCCTAGGTCTCTAGTTTTCAGAAATGCACAGGTTTGGTAGGTTTCCCTAGGTGGCGGCTGAGCTACAGGCCAAAATCTACAGGTAGGCACTTTGCAAAAAACACCTCTGTTTTCCTTCAAAAATTTGGCTGTGTCCACGTTGCGCTTTGGGGCATTTCCTGTCGCGGGCACTAGGCCTACCCACACAAGTGAGGTATCATTTTTATCGGGAGTCGTGGGGGAACGCTGGGTGGAAGGAAATTTGTGGCTCCTCTCAGATTCCAGAACTTTCTGCCACAGAAATGTGAGGAACATGTGTTTTTTTAGCCAAATTTTGAGGTTTGCAAAGGATTCTGGGTAACCGAACCTGGTCCCAGCCACACAAGTCACCCCATCTTGGATTCCCCTAGGTCTCTAGTTTTCAGAAATGCACAGCTTTGGTAGGTTTCCCTAGGTGGCGGTTGAGCTACAGGCCAAAATCTACAGATAGGCACTTTGCAAAAACCACCTCTGTTTTCCTTCAAAAATTTGGCTGTGTCCACGTTGCGCTTTGGGGCGTTTCCTGTCGCGGGCGCTAGGACTACCCACCTAAGTGAGGTATCATTTTTATCGGGAGACGTGGGGGAACGCTGGGTGGAAGGAAATTTGTGGCTCCTCTCAGATTCTAGAACTTTCTGCCACAGAAATGTGATGAACATGTGTTTTTTTAGCCAAATTTTGAGGTTTGCAAAGGATTCTGGGTAACAAAACCTGGTCCCAGCCACACAAGTCACCCCATCTTGGATTCCCCTAGGTCTCTAGTTTTCAGAAATGCACAGGTTTGGTAGGTTTCCCTAGGTGGCGGCTGAGCTACAGGCCAAAATCTACAGGTAGGCACTTTGCAAAAAACACCTCTGTTTTCCTTCAAAAATTTGGCTGTGTCCACGTTGCGCTTTGGGGCGTTTCCTGTCACGGGCGCTAGGCTTACCCACACAAGTGAAGTATCATTTTTATCGGGAGACTTGGGGGAACGCTGGGTGGAAGGAAATTTGTGGCTCCTCTCAGATTCCAGAACTTTCTGCCACAGAAATGTGAGGAACATGTGTTTTTTTAGCCAAATTTTGAGGTTTGCAAAGGATTCTGGGTAACAGAACCTGGTCCCAGCCACACAAGTCACCCCCATCTTGGATTCCCCTAGGTCTCTAGTTTTCAGAAATGCACAGGTTTGGTAGGTTTCCCTAGGTGGCGGCTGAGCTACAGGCCAAAATCTACAGGTAGGCACTTTGCAAAAAACACCTCTGTTTTCCTTCAAAAATTTGGCTGTGTCCACGTTGCGCTTTGGGGCGTTTCCTGTCGCGGGCGCTAGGCCTACCCACACAAGTGAGGTATCATTTTTATCGGGAGACGTGGGGGAACGCTGGGTGGAAGGAAATTTGTGGCTCCTCTCAGATTCCAGAACTTTCTGCCACAGAAATGTGAGGAACATGTGTTTTTTTAGCCAAATTTTGAGGTTTGCAAACGATTCTGGGTAACAGAACCTGGTCCCAGCCACACAAGTCACCCCATCTTGGATTCCCCTAGGTTTCTAGTTTTCAGAAATGCATAGGTTTGGTAGGTTTGGTAGGTTTCCCTAGGTGGCGGTTGAGCTACAGGCCAAAATCTACAGGTAGGCACTTTGCAAAAAACACCTCTGTTTTCCTTCAAAAATTTGGCTGTGTCCACGTTGCGCTTTGGGGCATTTCCTGTCACGGGCGCTAGGCCTACCCACACAAGTGAAGTATCATTTTTATCGGGAGACTTGGGGGAACGCTGGGTGGAAGGAAATTTGTGGCTCCTCTCAGATTCCAGAACTTTCTGCCACAGAAATGTGAGGAACATGTGTTTTTTTAGCCAAATTTTGAGGTTTGCAAAGGATTCTGGGTAACAGGACCTGGTCCCAGCCACACAAGTCACCCCATCTTGGATTCCCCTAGGTCTCTAGTTTTCAGAAATGCACAGGTTTGGTAGGTTTCCCTAGGTGGCGGCTGAGCTACAGGCCAAAATCTACAGGTAGGCACTTTGCAAAAAACACCTCTGTTTTCCTTCCAAAATTTGGCTGTGTCCACGTTGCGCTTTGTGGCATTTCCTGTCGCGGGCGCTAGGCCTACACACACAAGTGAGATATCATTTTTATCGGGAGTCGTGGGGGAACGCTGGGTGGAAGGAAATTTGTGGCTCCTCTCAGATTCTAGAACTTTCTGCCACAGAAATGTGAGGAACATGTGTTTTTTTTAGCCAAATTTTGAGGTTTGCAAAGGATTCTGGGTAACAAAACCTGGTCCCAGCCACACAAGTCACCCCATCTTGGATTCCCCTAGGTCTCTAGTTTTCAGAAATGCACAGGTTTGGTAGGTTTCCCTAGGTGGCGGCTGAGCTACAGGCCAAAATCTACAGGTAGGCACTTTGCAAAAAACACCTCTGTTTTCCTTCAAAAATTTGGCTGTGTCCACGTTGCGCTTTGGGGCATTTCCTGTCGCGGGCACTAGGCCTACCCAAACAAGTGAGGTATCATTTGTATCGGGAGTCGTGGGGGAACGCTGGGTGGAAGGAAATTTGTGGCTCCTCTCAGATTCCAGAACTTTCTGCCACAGAAATGGGAGGAACATGTGTTTTTTTAGCCAAATTTTGAGGTTTGCAAAGGATTCTGGGTAACAGAACCTGGTCCCAGCCACACAAGTCACCCCATCTTGGATTCCCCTAGGTCTCTAGTTTTCAGAAATGCACAGGTTTGGTAGGTTTCCCTAGGTGGCGGTTGAGCTACAGGCCAAAATCTACAGATAGGCACTTTGCAAAAACCACCTCTGTTTTCCTTCAAAAATTTGGCTGTATCCACGTTGCGCTTTGGGGCGTTTCCTGTCGCGGGCGCTAGGCCTACCCACACAAGTGAAGTATCATTTTTATCGGGAGACTTGGGGGAACGCTGGGTGGAAGGAAATTTGTGGCTCCTCTCAGATTCCAGAACTTTCTGCCACAGAAATGTGAGGAACATGTGTTTTTTTAGCCAAATTTTGAGGTTTGCAAAGGATTCTGGGTAACAGAACCTGGTCCCAGCCACACAAGTCACCCCATCTTGGATTCCCCTAGGTCTCTAGTTTTCAGAAATGCACAGGTTTGGTAGGTTTCCCTAGGTGGCGGCTGAGCTACAGGCCAAAATCTACAGGTAGGCACTTTGCAAAAAACACCTCTGTTTTCCTTCAAAAATTTGGCTGTGTCCACGTTGCGCGTTGGGGCGTTTCCTGTCGCGGGCGCTAGGCCTACCCACACAAGTGAGGTATCATTTTTATCGGGAGACGTGGGGGAACGCTGTGTGGTAGGAAATTTGTGGCTCCTCTCAGATTCCAGAACTTTCTGCCACAGAAATGTGAGGAACATGTGTTTTTTAGCCAAATTTTGAGGTTTGCAAAGGATTCTGGGTAACAGAACCTGGTCCCAGCCACACAAGTCACCCCATATTGGATTCCCCTAGGTCTCTAGTTTTCAGAAATGCACAGGTTTGGTAGGTTTCCCTAGGTGGCGGCTGAGCTACAGGCCAAAATCTACAGGTAGGCACTTTGCAAAAAACACCTCTGTTTTCCTTCAAAAATTTGGCTGTGTCCACGTTGCGCTTTGGGGCGTTTCCTGTCGCGGGCGCTAGGACTACCCACATAAGTGAGGTATCATTTTGATCGGGAGACGTGGGGGAACGCTGGGTGGAAGGAAATTTGTGGCTCCTCTCAGATTCTAGAACTTTCTGCCACAGAAATGTGAGGAACATGTGTTTTTTTAGCCAAATTTTGAGGTTTGCAAAGGATTCTGGGTAACAAAACCTGGTCCCAGCCACACAAGTCACCCCATCTTGGATTCCCCTAGGTCTCTAGTTTTCAGAAATGCACAGGTTTGGTAGGTTTCCCTAGGTGGCGGCTGAAGTACAGGCCAAAATCTACAGGTAGGCACTTTGCAAAAAACACCTCTGTTTTCCTTCAAAAATTTGGCTGTGTCCACGTTGCGCTTTGGGGCGTTTCCTGTCGCGGGCGCTAGGCTTACCCACACAAGTGAAGTATCATTTTTATCGGGAGACTTGGGGGAACGCTGGGTGGAAGGAAATTTGTGGCTCCTCTCAGATTCCAGAACTTTCTGCCACAGAAATGTGAGGAACATGTGTTTTTTTAGCCAAATTTTGAGGTTTGCAAAGGATTCTGGGTAACAGAACCTGGTCCCAGCCACACAAGTCACCCCATCTTGGATTCCCCTAGGTCTCTAGTTTTCAGAAATGCACAGGTTTGGTAGGTTTCCCTAGGTGGCGGCTGAGCTACAGGCCAAAATCTACAGGTAGGCACTTTGCAAAAAACACCTCTGTTTTCCTTCAAAAATTTGGCTGTGTCCACGTTGCGCTTTGGGGCGTTTCCTGTCGCGGGCACTAGGCCTACCCACACAAGTGAGGTATCATTTTTATCGGGAGACGTGGGGGAACGCTGGGTGGAAGGAAATTTGTGGCTCCTCTCAGATTCCAGAACTTTCTGCCACAGAAATGTGAGGAACATGTGTTTTTTTAGCCAAATTTTGAGGTTTGCAAAGGATTCTGGGTAACAGAACCTGGTCCGAGCCACACAAGTCACCCCATCTTGGATTCCCCTAGGTCTCTAGTTTTCAGAAAAGCACAGGTTTGGTAGGTTTCCCTAGGTGGCGGCTGAGCTACAGGCCAAAATCTACAGGAAGGCACTTTGCAAAAAACACCTCTGTTTTCCTTAAAAAATTTGTCTGTGTCCACGTTGCGCTTTGGGGCGTTTCCTGTCGCGGGCGCTAGGCCTACCCACACAAGTGAGGTGTCATTTTTATCGGGAGAAATGGGGGAACGCTGTGTGGAAGGAAATGTGTGGCTCCTCTCAGATTCCAGAACTTTCTGCCACAGAAATGTGAGGAACATGTGTTTTTTTAGCCAAATTTTGAGGTTTGCAAAGGATTCTGGGTAAAAGAACCTGGTCCCAGCCACACAAGTCACCCCATCTTGGATTCCCCTAGGTCTCTAGTTTTCAGAAATGCACAGGTTTGGTAGGTTTCCCTATGTGGCGGCTGAGCTACAGGCCAAAATCTACAGGTAGGCACTTTGCAAAAAACACCTCTGTTTTCCTTCCAAAATTTGGCTGTGTCCACGTTGCGCTTTGTGGCATTTCCTGTCGCGGGCGCTAGGCCTACACACACAAGTGAGATATCATTTTTATCGGGAGTCGTGGGGGAACGCTGGGTGGAAGGAAATTTGTGGCTCCTCTCAGATTCTAGAACTTTCTGCCACAGAAATGTGAGGAACATGTGTTTTTTTAGCCAACTTTTGAGGTTTGCAAAGGATTCTGGGTAACAGAACCTGGTCCCAGCCACACAAGTCACCCCATCTTGGATTCCCCTAGGTCTCTAGTTTTCAGAAATGCACAGGTTTGGTAGGTTTCCCTAGGTGGCGGTTGAGCTACAGGCCAAAATCTACAGATAGGCACTTTGCAAAAACCACCTCTGTTTTCCTTCAAAAATTTGGCTGTGTCCACGTTGCGCTTTGGGGCGTTTCCTGTCGCGGGCGCTAGGCCTACCCACACAAGTGAAGTATCATTTTTATCGGGAGACTTGGGGGAACGCTGGGTGGAAAGAAATTTGTGGCTCCTCTCAGATTCCAGAACTTTCTGCCACAGAAATGTGAGGAACATGTGTTTTTTTAGCCAAATTTTGAGGTTTGCAAAGGATTCTGGGTAACAGAACCTGGTCCCAGCCACACAAGTCACCCCATCTTGGATTCCCCTAGGTCTCTAGTTTTCAGAAATGCACAGGTTTGGTAGGTTTCCCTAGGTGGCGGCTGAGCTACAGGCCAAAATCTACAGGTAGGCACTTTGCAAAAAACACCTCTGCTTTCCTTCAAAAATTTGGCTGTGTCCACGTTGCGCTTTGGGGCGTTTCCTATCGCGGGCGCTAGGACTACCCACATAAGTGAGGTATCATTTTTATCGGGAGATGTGGGGGAACGCTGGGTGGAAGGAAATTTGTGGCTTCTCTCAGATTCTAGAACTTTCTGCCACAGAAATATGAGGAACATGTGTTTTTTTAGCCAAATTTTGAGGTTTGCAAAGGATTCTGGGTAACAGAACCTGGTCCCAGCCACACAAGTCACCCCATCTTGGATTCCCCTAGGTCTCTAGTTTTCAGAAATGCACAGGTTTGGTAGGTTTCCCTAGGTGGCGGCTGAGCTACAGGCCAAAATCTACAGGTAGGCACTTTGCAAAAAACACCTCTGTTTTCCTTCAAAAATTTGGCTGTGTCCACGTTGCGCGTTGGGGCGTTTCCTGTCGCGGGCGCTAGGCCTACCCACACAAGTGAGGTATCATTTTTATTGGGAGACGTGGGGGGAACGCTGTGTGGTAGGAAATTTGTGGCTCCTCTCAGATTCCAGAACTTTCTGCCACAGAAATGTGAGGAACATGTGTTTTTTAGCCAAATTTTGAGGTTTGCAAAGGATTCTGGGTAACAGAACCTGGTCCCAGCCACACAATTCACCCCCTATTGGATTCCCCTAGGTCTCTAGTTTTCAGAAATGCACAGGTTTGGTAGGTTTCCCTAGGTGGCGGCTGAGCTACAGGCCAAAATCTACAGGTAGGCACTTTGAAAAAACACCTCTGTTTTCCTTCAAAAATTTGGCTGTGTCCACGTTGCGCTTTGGGGCATTTCCTGTCGCGGGCACTAGGCCTACCCACACAAGTGAGGTATCATTTTTATCGGGAGTCGTGGGGGAACGCTGGGTGGAAGGAAATTTGTGGCTCCTCTCAGATTCCAGAACTTTCTGCCACAGAAATGTGAGGAACATGTGTTTTTTTAGCCAAATTTTGAGGTTTGCAAAGGATTCTGGGTAACAGAACCTGGTCCCAGCCACACAAGTCACCCCATCTTGGATTCCCCTAGGTCTCTAGTTTTCAGAAATGCACAGCTTTGGTAGGTTTCCCTATGTGGCGGCTGAGCTACAGGCCAAAATCTACAGATAGGCACTTTGCAAAAACCACCTCTGTTTTCCTTCAAAAATTTGGCTGTGTCCACGTTGCGCTTTGGGGCGTTTCCTGTCGCGGGCGCTAGGCCTACCCACACAAGTGAAGTATCATTTTTATCGGGAGACTTGGGGGAACGCTGGGTGGAAGGAAATTTGTGGCTCCTCTCAGATTCCAGAACTTTCTGCCACAGAAATGTGAGGAACATGTGTTTTTTTAGCCAAATTTTGAGGTTTGCAAAGGATTCTGGGTAACAGAACCTGGTCCCAGCCACACAAGTCACCCCATCTTGGATTCCCCTAGGTCTCTAGTTTTCAGAAATGCACAGGTTTGGTAGGTTTCCCTAGGTGGCGGCTGAGCTACAGGCCAAAATCTACAGGTAGGCACTTTGCAAAAAACACCTCTGCTTTCCTTAAAAAATTTGGCTGTGTCCACGTTGCGCTTTGGTGCGTTTCCAGTCGCGGGCGCTAGGACTACCCACATAAGTGAGGTATCATTTTTATCGGGAGACGTGGGGGAACGCTGGGTGGAAGGAAATTTGTGGCTCCTCTCAGATTCTAGAACTTTCTGCCACAGAAATGTGAGGAACATGTGTTTTTTTAGCCAAATTTTGAGGTTTGCAAAGGATTCTGGGTAACAGAACCTGGACCCAGCCACACAAGTCACCCCATATTGGATTCCCCTAGGTCTCTAGTTTTCAGAAATGCACAGGTTTGGTAGGTTTCCCTAGGTGGCGGCTGAGCTACAGGCCAAAATCTACAGGTAGGCACTTTGCAAAAAACACCTCTGTTTTCCTTCAAAAATTTGGCTGTGTCCACGTTGCGCTTTGGGGCATTTCCTGTCGCGGGCACTAGGCCTACCCACACAAGTGAGGTATCATTTTTATCGGGAGTCGTGGGGGAACGCTGGGTGGAAGGAAATTTGTGGCTCCTCTCAGATTCCAGAACTTTCTGCCACAGAAATGTGAGGAACATGTGTTTTTTTAGCCAAATTTTGAGGTTTGCAAAGGATTCTGGGTAACCGAACCTGGTCCCAGCCACACAAGTCACCCCATCTTGGATTCCCCTAGGTCTCTAGTTTTCAGAAATGCACAGCTTTGGTAGGTTTCCCTAGGTGGCGGTTGAGCTACAGGCCAAAATCTACAGATAGGCACTTTGCAAAAACCACCTCTGTTTTCCTTCAAAAATTTGGCTGTGTCCACGTTGCGCTTTGGGGCGTTTCCTGTCGCGGGCGCTAGGACTACCCACCTAAGTGAGGTATCATTTTTATCGGGAGACGTGGGGGAACGCTGGGTGGAAGGAAATTTGTGGCTCCTCTCAGATTCTAGAACTTTCTGCCACAGAAATGTGAGGAACATGTGTTTTTTTAGCCAAATTTTGAGGTTTGCAAAGGATTCTGGGTAACAAAACCTGGTCCCAGCCACACAAGTCACCCCATCTTGGATTCCCCTAGGTCTCTAGTTTTCAGAAATGCACAGGTTTGGTAGGTTTCCCTAGGTGGCGGCTGAGCTACAGGCCAAAATCTACAGGTAGGCACTTTGCAAAAAACACCTCTGTTTTCCTTCAAAAATTTGGCTGTGTCCACGTTGCGCTTTGGGGCGTTTCCTGTCGCGGGCGCTAGGCTTACCCACACAAGTGAAGTATCATTTTTATCGGGAGACTTGGGGGAACGCTGGGTGGAAGGAAATTTGTGGCTCCTCTCAGATTCCAGAACTTTCTGCCACAGAAATGTGAGGAACATGTGTTTTTTTAGCCAAATTTTGAGGTTTGCAAAGGATTCTGGGTAACAGAACCTGGTCCCAGCCACACAAGTCACCCCCATCTTGGATTCCCCTAGGTCTCTAGTTTTCAGAAATGCACAGGTTTGGTAGGTTTCCCTAGGTGGCGGCTGAGCTACAGGCCAAAATCTACAGGTAGGCACTTTGCAAAAAACACCTCTGTTTTCCTTCAAAAATTTGGCTGTGTCCACGTTGCGCTTTGGGGCGTTTCCTGTCGCGGGCGCTAGGCCTACCCACACAAGTGAGGTATCATTTTTATCGGGAGACGTGGGGGAACGCTGGGTGGAAGGAAATTTGTGGCTCCTCTCAGATTCCAGAACTTTCTGCCACAGAAATGTGAGGAACATGTGTTTTTTTAGCCAAATTTTGAGGTTTGCAAACGATTCTGGGTAACAGAACCTGGTCCCAGCCACACAAGTCACCCCATCTTGGATTCCCCTAGGTTTCTAGTTTTCAGAAATGCATAGGTTTGGTAGGTTTGGTAGGTTTCCCTAGGTGGCGGTTGAGCTACAGGCCAAAATCTACAGGTAGGCACTTTGCAAAAAACACCTCTGTTTTCCTTCAAAAATTTGGCTGTGTCCACGTTGCGCTTTGGGGCATTTCCTGTCACGGGCGCTAGGCCTACCCACACAAGTGAAGTATCATTTTTATCGGGAGACTTGGGGGAACGCTGGGTGGAAGGAAATTTGTGGCTCCTCTCAGATTCCAGAACTTTCTGCCACAGAAATGTGAGGAACATGTGTTTTTTTAGCCAAATTTTGAGGTTTGCAAAGGATTCTGGGTAACAGAACCTGGTCCCAGCCACACAAGTCACCCCATCTTGGATTCCCCTAGGTCTCTAGTTTTCAGAAATGCACAGGTTTGGTAGGTTTCCCTAGGTGGCGGCTGAGCTACAGGCCAAAATCTACAGGTAGGCACTTTGCAAAAAACACCTCTGTTTTCCTTCCAAAATTTGGCTGTGTCCACGTTGCGCTTTGTGGCATTTCCTGTCGCGGGCGCTAGGCCTACACACACAAGTGAGATATCATTTTTATCGGGAGTCGTGGGGGAACGCTGGGTGGAAGGAAATTTGTGGCTCCTCTCAGATTCTAGAACTTTCTGCCACAGAAATGTGAGGAACATGTGTTTTTTTAGCCAAATTTTGAGGTTTGCAAAGGATTCTGGGTAACAAAACCTGGTCCCAGCCACACAAGTCACCCCATCTTGGATTCCCCTAGGTCTCTAGTTTTCAGAAATGCACAGGTTTGGTAGGTTTCCCTAGGTGGCGGCTGAGCTACAGGCCAAAATCTACAGGTAGGCACTTTGCAAAAAACACCTCTGTTTTACTTCAAAAATTTGGCTGTGTCCACGTTGCGCTTTGGGGCATTTCCTGTCGCGGGCACTAGGCCTACCCAAACAAGTGAGGTATCATTTGTATCGGGAGTCGTGGGGGAACGCTGGGTGGAAGGAAATTTGTGGCTCCTCTCAGATTCCAGAACTTTCTGCCACAGAAATGGGAGGAACATGTGTTTTTTTAGCCAAATTTTGAGGTTTGCAAAGGATTCTGGGTAACAGAACCTGGTCCCAGCCACACAAGTCACCCCATCTTGGATTCCCCTAGGTCTCTAGTTTTCAGAAATGCACAGGTTTGGTAGGTTTCCCTAGGTGGCGGTTGAGCTACAGGCCAAAATCTACAGATAGGCACTTTGCAAAAACCACCTCTGTTTTCCTTCAAAAATTTGGCTGTGTCCACGTTGCGCTTTGGGGCGTTTCCTGTCGCGGGCGCTAGGCCTACCCACACAAGTGAAGTATCATTTTTATCGGGAGACTTGGGGGAACGCTGGGTGGAAGGAAATTTGTGGCTCCTCTCAGATTCCAGAACTTTCTGCCACAGAAATGTGAGGAACATGTGTTTTTTTAGCCAAATTTTGAGGTTTGCAAAGGATTCTGGGTAACAGAACCTGGTCCCAGCCACACAAGTCACCCCATCTTGGATTCCCCTAGGTCTCTAGTTTTCAGAAATGCACAGGTTTGGTAGGTTTCCCTAGGTGGCGGCTGAGCTACAGGCCAAAATCTACAGGTAGGCACTTTGCAAAAAACACCTCTGCTTTCCTTCAAAAATTTGGCTGTGTCCACGTTGCGCTTTGGGGCGTTTCCTGTCGCGGGCGCTAGGACTACCCACATAAGTGAGGTATCATTTTTATCGGGAGACGTGGGGGAACGCTGGGTGGAAGGAAATTTGTGGCTCCTCTCAGATTCTAGAACTTTCTGCCACAGAAATGTGAGGAACATGTGTTTTTTTAGCCAAATTTTGAGGTTTGCAAAGGATTCTGGGTAACAGAACCTGGTCCCAGCCACACAAGTCACCCCATCTTGGATTCCCCTAGGTCTCTAGTTTTCAGAAATGCACAGGTTTGGTAGGTTTCCCTAGGTGGCGGCTGAGCTACAGGCCAAAATCTACAGGTAGGCACTTTGCAAAAAACACCTCTGTTTTCCTTCAAAAATTTGGCTGTGTCCACGTTGCGCGTTGGGGCGTTTCCTGTCGCGGGCGCTAGGCCTACCCACACAAGTGAGGTATCATTTTTATCGGGAGACGTGGGGGAACGCTGTGTGGTAGGAAATTTGTGGCTCCTCTCAGATTCCAGAACTTTCTGCCACAGAAATGTGAGGAACATGTGTTTTTTAGCCAAATTTTGAGGTTTGCAAAGGATTCTGGGTAACAGAACCTGGTCCCAGCCACACAAGTCACCCCATATTGGATTCCCCTAGGTCTCTAGTTTTCAGAAATGCACAGGTTTGGTAGGTTTCCCTAGGTGGCGGCTGAGCTACAGGCCAAAATCTACAGGTAGGCACTTTGCAAAAAACACCTCTGTTTTCCTTCAAAAATTTGGCTGTGTCCACGTTGCGCTTTGGGGCGTTTCCTGTCGCGGGCGCTAGGACTACCCACATAAGTGAGGTATCATTTTGATCGGGAGACGTGGGGGAACGCTGGGTGGAAGGAAATTTGTGGCTCCTCTCAGATTCTAGAACTTTCTGCCACAGAAATGTGAGGAACATGTGTTTTTTTAGCCAAATTTTGAGGTTTGCAAAGGATTCTGGGTAACAAAACCTGGTCCCAGCCACACAAGTCACCCCATCTTGGATTCCCCTAGGTCTCTAGTTTTCAGAAATGCACAGGTTTGGTAGGTTTCCCTAGGTGGCGGCTGAAGTACAGGCCAAAATCTACAGGTAGGCACTTTGCAAAAAACACCTCTGTTTTCCTTCAAAAATTTGGCTGTGTCCACGTTGCGCTTTGGGGCGTTTCCTGTCGCGGGCGCTAGGCTTACCCACACAAGTGAAGTATCATTTTTATCGGGAGACTTGGGGGAACGCTGGGTGGAAGGAAATTTGTGGCTCCTCTCAGATTCCAGAACTTTCTGCCACAGAAATGTGAGGAACATGTGTTTTTTTAGCCAAATTTTGAGGTTTGCAAAGGATTCTGGGTAACAGAACCTGGTCCCAGCCACACAAGTCACCCCATCTTGGATTCCCCTAGGTCTCTAGTTTTCAGAAATGCACAGGTTTGGTAGGTTTCCCTAGGTGGCGGCTGAGCTACAGGCCAAAATCTACAGGTAGGCACTTTGCAAAAAACACCTCTGTTTTCCTTCAAAAATTTGGCTGTGTCCACGTTGCGCTTTGGGGCGTTTCCTGTCGCGGGCACTAGGCCTACCCACACAAGTGAGGTATCATTTTTATCGGGAGACGTGGGGGAACGCTGGGTGGAAGGAAATTTGTGGCTCCTCTCAGATTCCAGAACTTTCTGCCACAGAAATGTGAGGAACATGTGTTTTTTTAGCCAAATTTTGAGGTTTGCAAAGGATTCTGGGTAACAGAACCTGGTCCCAGCCACACAAGTCACCCCATCTTGGATTCCCCTAGGTCTCTAGTTTTCAGAAATGCACAGCTTTGGTAGGTTTCCCTAGGTGGCGGTTGAGCTACAGGCCAAAATCTACAGATAGGCACTTTGCAAAAACCACCTCTGTTTTCCTTCAAAAATTTGGCTGTGTCCACGTTGCGCTTTGGGGCGTTTCCTGTCGCGGGCGCTAGGCCTACCCACACAAGTGAAGTATCATTTTTATCGGGAGACTTGGGGGAACGCTGTGTGGAAGGAAATTTGAGGCTCCTCTCAGATTCCAGAACTTTCTGCCACAGAAATGTGAGGAACATGTGTTTTTTTAGCCAAATTTTGAGGTTTGCAAAGGATTCTGGGTAACAGAACCTGGTCCCAGCCTCACAAGTCACCCCATCTTGGATTCCCCTAGGTCTCTAGTTTTCAGAAATGCACAGGTTTGGTAGGTTTCCCTAGGTGGCGGCTGAGCTACAGGCCAAAATCTACAGGTAGGCACTTTGCAAAAAACACCTCTGCTTTCCTTCAAAAATTTGGCTGTGTCCACGTTGCGCTTTGGGGCGTTTCCTGTCGCGGGCGCTAGGACTACCCACATAAGTGAGGTATCATTTTTATCGGGAGACGTGGGGGAACGCTGGGTGGAAGGAAATTTGTGGCTCCTCTCAGATTCTAGAACTTTCTGCCACAGAAATGTGAGGAACATGTGTTTTTTTAGCCAAATTTTGAGGTTTGCAAAGGATTCTGGGTAACAGAACCTGGTTCCAGCCACACAAGTCACCCCATCTTGGATTCCCCTAGGTCTCTAGTTTTCAGAAATGCACAGGTTTGGTAGGTTTCCCTAGGTGGCGGCGGAGCTACAGGCCAAAATCTACAGGTAGGCACTTTGCAAAAAACACCTCTGTTTTCCTTCAAAAATTTGGCTGTGTCCACGTTGCGCGTTGGGGCGTTTCCTGTCGCGGGCGCTAGGCCTACCCACACAAGTGAGGTATCATTTTTATCGGGAGACGTGGGGGAACGCTGTGTGGTAGGAAATTCGTGGCTCCTCTCAGATTCCAGAACTTTCTGCCACAGAAATGTGAGGAACATGTGTTTTTTAGCCAAATTTTGAGGTTTGCAAAGGATTCTGGGTAACAGAACCTGGTCCCAGCCACACAAGTCACCCCATATTGGATTCCCCTAGGTCTCTAGTTTTCAGAAATGCACAGGTTTGGTAGGTTTCCCTAGGTGGCGGCTGAGCTACAGGCCAAAATCTACAGGTAGGCACTTTGCAAAAAACACCTCTGTTTTCCTTCAAAAATTTGGCTGTGTCCACGTTGCGCGTTGGGGCATTTCCTGTCGCGGGCACTAGGCCTACCCACACAAGTGAGGTATCATTTGTATCGGGAGTCGTGGGGGAACGCTGGGTGGAAGGAAATTTGTGGCTCCTCTCAGATTCCAGAACTTTCTGCCACAGAAATGTGAGGAACATGTGTTTTTTTAGCCAAATTTTGAGGTTTGCAAAGGATTCTGGGTAACAGAACCTGGTCCCAGCCACACAAGTCACCCCATCTTGGATTCCCCTAGGTCTCTAGTTTTCTGAAATGCACAGCTTTGGTAGGTTTCCCTAGGTGGCGGTTGAGCTACAGGCCAAAATCTACAGATAGGCACTTTGCAAAAACCACCTCTGTTTTCCTTCAAAAATTTGGCTGTGTCCACGTTGCGCTTTGGGGCGTTTCCTGTCGCGGGCACTAGGACTACCCACATAAGTGAGGTATCATTTTTATCGGGAGACGTGGGGGAACGCTGGGTGGAAGGAAATTTGTGGCTCCTCTCAGATTCTAGAACTTTCTGCCACAGAAATGTGAGGAACATGTGTTTTTTTTGCCAAATTTTGAGGTTTGCAAAGGATTCTGGGTAACAAAACCTGGTCCCAGCCACACAAGTCACCCCATCTTGGATTCCCCTAGGTCTCTAGTTTTCAGAAATGCACAGGTTTGGTAGGTTTCCCTAGGTGGCGGCTGAGCTACAGGCCAAAATCTACAGGTAGGCACTTTGCAAAAAACACCTCTGTTTTCCTTCAAAAATTTGGCTGTGTCCACGTTGCACTTTGGGGCATTTCCTGTCGCGGGCGCTAGGCTTACCCACACAAGTGAAGTATCATTTTTATCGGGAGACTTGGGGGAACGCTGGGTGGAAGGAAATTTGTGGCTCCTCTCAGATTCCAGAACTTTCTGCCACAGAAATGTGAGGAACATGTGTTTTTTTAGCCAAATTTTGAGGTTTGCAAAGGATTCTGGGTAACAGAACCTGGTCCCAGCCACACAAGTCACCCCATCTTGGATTCCCCTAGGTCTCTAGTTTTCAGAAATGCACAGGTTTGGTAGGTTTCCCTAGGTGGCGGCTGAGCTACAGGCCAAAATCTACAGGTAGGCACTTTGCAAAAAACACCTCTGTTTTCCTTCAAAAATTTGGCTGTGTCCACGTTGCGCTTTGGGGCGTTTCCTGTCGCGGGCGCTAGGCCTACCCACACAAGTGAGGTATCATTTTTATCGGGAGACGTGGGGGAACGCTGGGTGGAAGGAAATTTGTGGCTCCTCTCAGATTCCAGAACTTTCTGCCACAGAAATGTGAGGAACATGTGTTTTTTTAGCCAAATTTTGAGGTTTGCAAAGGATTCTGGGTAACAGAACCTGGTCCCAGCCACACAAGTCACCCCATCTTGGATTCCCCTAGGTTTCTAGTTTTCAGAAATGCATAGGTTTGGTAGGTTTGGTAGGTTTCCCTAGGTGGCGGTTGAGCTACAGGCCAAAATCTACAGGTAGGCACTTTGCAAAAAACACCTCTGTTTTCCTTCAAAAATTTGGCTGTGTCCACGTTGCGCTTTGGGGCATTTCCTGTCACGGGCGCTAGGCCTACCCACACAAGTGAAGTATCATTTTTATCGGGAGACTTGGGGGAACGCTGGGTGGAAGGAAATTTGTGGCTCCTCTCAGATTCCAGAACTTTCTGCCACAGAAATGTGAGGAACATGTGTTTTTTTAGCCAAATTTTGAGGTTTGCAAAGGATTCTGGGTAACAGAACCTGGTCCCAGCCACACAAGTCAACCCATCTTGGATTCCCCTAGGTCTCTAGTTTTCAGAAATGCACAGGTTTGGTAGGTTTCCCTAGGTGGCGGCTGAGCTACAGGCCAAAATCTACAGGTAGGCACTTTGCAAAAAACACCTCTGTTTTCCTTCCAAAATTTGGCTGTGTCCACGTTGCGCTTTGTGGCATTTCCTGTCGCTGGCGCTAGGCCTACACACACAAGTGAGATATAATTTTTATCGGGAGTCGTGGGGGAACGCTGGGTGGAAGGAAATTTGTGGCTCCTCTCAGATTCTAGAACTTTCTGCCACAGAAATGTGAGGAACATGTGTTTTTTTAGCCAAATTTTGAGGTTTGCAAAGGATTCTGGGTAACAAAACCTGGTCCCAGCCACACAAGTCACCCCATCTTGGATTCCCCTAGGTCTCTAGTTTTCAGAAATGCACAGGTTTGGTAGGTTTCCCTAGGTGGCGGCTGAGCTACAGGCCAAAATCTACAGGTAGGCACTTTGCAAAAAACACCTCTGTTTTCCTTCAAAAATTTGGCTGTGTCCACGTTGCGCTTTGGGGCATTTCCTGTCGCGGGCACTAGGCCTACCCACACAAGTGAGGTATCATTTTTATCGGGAGTCGTGGGGGAACGCTGGGTGGAAGGAAATTTGTGGCTCCTCTCAGATTCCAGAACTTTCTGCCACAGAAATGTGAGGAACATGTGTTTTTTTAGCCAAATTTTGAGGTTTGCAAATGATTCTGGGTAACAGAACCTGGTCCCAGCCACAACAGTCACCCCATCTTGGATTCCCCTAGGTCTCTAGTTTTCAGAAATGCACAGCTTTGGTAGGTTTCACTAGGTGGCGGCTGAGCTACAAGCCAAAATCTACAGGTAGGCACTTTGCAAAAAACACCTCTGCTTTCCTTCAAAAATTTGGCTGTGTCCACGTTGCGCTTTGGGGCGTTTCCTGTCGCGGGCGCTAGGACTACCCACATAAGTGAGGTATCATTTTTATCGGGAGACGTGGGGGAACGCTGGGTGGAAGGAAATTTGTGGCTCCTCTCAGATTCTAGAACTTTCTGCCACAGAAATGTGAGGAACATGTGTTTTTTTAGCCAAATTTTGAGGTTTGCAAAGGATTCTGGGTAACAGAACCTGGTCCCAGCCACACAAGTCACCCCATCTTGGATTCCCCTAGGTCTCTAGTTTTCAGAAATGCACAGGTTTGGTAGGTTTCCCTAGGTGGCGGCTGAGCTACAGGCCAAAATCTACAGGTAGGCACTTTGCAAAAAACACCTCTGTTTTCCTTCAAAAATTTGGCTGTGTCCACGTTGCGCTTTGGGGCGTTTCCTGTCGCGGGCGCTAGGACTACCCACATAAGTGAGGTATCATTTTGATCGGGAGACGTGGGGGAACGCTGGGTGGAAGGAAATTTGTGGCTCCTCTCAGATTCTAGAACTTTCTGCCACAGAAATGTGAGGAACATGTGTTTTTTTAGCCAAATTTTGAGGTTTGCAAAGGATTCTGGGTAACAAAACCTGGTCCCAGCCACACAAGTCACCCCATCTTGGATTCCCCTAGGTCTCTAGTTTTCAGAAATGCACAGGTTTGGTAGGTTTCCCTAGGTGGCGGCTGAAGTACAGGCCAAAATCTACAGGTAGGCACTTTGCAAAAAACACCTCTGTTTTCCTTCAAAAATTTGGCTGTGTCCACGTTGCGCTTTGGGGCGTTTCCTGTCGCGGGCGCTAGGCTTACCCACACAAGTGAAGTATCATTTTTATCGGGAGACTTGGGGGAACGCTGGGTGGAAGGAAATTTGTGGCTCCTCTCAGATTCCAGAACTTTCTGCCACAGAAATGTGAGGAACATGTGTTTTTTTAGCCAAATTTTGAGGTTTGCAAAGGATTCTGGGTAACAGAACCTGGTCCCAGCCACACAAGTCACCCCATCTTGGATTCCCCTAGGTCTCTAGTTTTCAGAAATGCACAGGTTTGGTAGGTTTCCCTAGGTGGCGGCTGAGCTACAGGCCAAAATCTACAGGTAGGCACTTTGCAAAAAACACCTCTGTTTTCCTTCAAAAATTTGGCTGTGTCCACGTTGCGCTTTGGGGCGTTTCCTGTCGCGGGCACTAGGCCTACCCACACAAGTGAGGTATCATTTTTATCGGGAGACGTGGGGGAACGCTGGGTGGAAGGAAATTTGTGGCTCCTCTCAGATTCCAGAACTTTCTGCCACAGAAATGTGAGGAACATGTGTTTTTTTAGCCAAATTTTGAGGTTTGCAAAGGATTCTGGGTAACAGAACCTGGTCCCAGCCACACAAGTCACCCCATCTTGGATTCCCCTAGGTCTCTAGTTTTCAGAAATGCACAGCTTTGGTAGGTTTCCCTAGGTGGCGGTTGAGCTACAGGCCAAAATCTACAGATAGGCACTTTGCAAAAACCACCTCTGTTTTCCTTCAAAAATTTGGCTGTGTCCACGTTGCGCTTTGGGGCGTTTCCTGTCGCGGGCGCTAGGCCTACCCACACAAGTGAAGTATCATTTTTATCGGGAGACTTGGGGGAACGCTGTGTGGAAGGAAATTTGAGGCTCCTCTCAGATTCCAGAACTTTCTGCCACAGAAATGTGAGGAACATGTGTTTTTTTAGCCAAATTTTGAGGTTTGCAAAGGATTCTGGGTAACAGAACCTGGTCCCAGCCTCACAAGTCACCCCATCTTGGATTCCCCTAGGTCTCTAGTTTTCAGAAATGCACAGGTTTGGTAGGTTTCCCTAGGTGGCGGCTGAGCTACAGGCCAAAATCTACAGGTAGGCACTTTGCAAAAAACACCTCTGCTTTCCTTCAAAAATTTGGCTGTGTCCACGTTGCGCTTTGGGGCGTTTCCTGTCGCGGGCGCTAGGACTACCCACATAAGTGAGGTATCATTTTTATCGGGAGACGTGGGGGAACGCTGGGTGGAAGGAAATTTGTGGCTCCTCTCAGATTCTAGAACTTTCTGCCACAGAAATGTGAGGAACATGTGTTTTTTTAGCCAAATTTTGAGGTTTGCAAAGGATTCTGGGTAACAGAACCTGGTTCCAGCCACACAAGTCACCCCATCTTGGATTCCCCTAGGTCTCTAGTTTTCAGAAATGCACAGGTTTGGTAGGTTTCCCTAGGTGGCGGCGGAGCTACAGGCCAAAATCTACAGGTAGGCACTTTGCAAAAAACACCTCTGTTTTCCTTCAAAAATTTGGCTGTGTCCACGTTGCGCGTTGGGGCGTTTCCTGTCGCGGGCGCTAGGCCTACCCACACAAGTGAGGTATCATTTTTATCGGGAGACGTGGGGGAACGCTGTGTGGTAGGAAATTCGTGGCTCCTCTCAGATTCCAGAACTTTCTGCCACAGAAATGTGAGGAACATGTGTTTTTTAGCCAAATTTTGAGGTTTGCAAAGGATTCTGGGTAACAGAACCTGGTCCCAGCCACACAAGTCACCCCATATTGGATTCCCCTAGGTCTCTAGTTTTCAGAAATGCACAGGTTTGGTAGGTTTCCCTAGGTGGCGGCTGAGCTACAGGCCAAAATCTACAGGTAGGCACTTTGCAAAAAACACCTCTGTTTTCCTTCAAAAATTTGGCTGTGTCCACGTTGCGCGTTGGGGCATTTCCTGTCGCGGGCACTAGGCCTACCCACACAAGTGAGGTATCATTTGTATCGGGAGTCGTGGGGGAACGCTGGGTGGAAGGAAATTTGTGGCTCCTCTCAGATTCCAGAACTTTCTGCCACAGAAATGTGAGGAACATGTGTTTTTTTAGCCAAATTTTGAGGTTTGCAAAGGATTCTGGGTAACAGAACCTGGTCCCAGCCACACAAGTCACCCCATCTTGGATTCCCCTAGGTCTCTAGTTTTCTGAAATGCACAGCTTTGGTAGGTTTCCCTAGGTGGCGGTTGAGCTACAGGCCAAAATCTACAGATAGGCACTTTGCAAAAACCACCTCTGTTTTCCTTCAAAAATTTGGCTGTGTCCACGTTGCGCTTTGGGGCGTTTCCTGTCGCGGGCACTAGGACTACCCACATAAGTGAGGTATCATTTTTATCGGGAGACGTGGGGGAACGCTGGGTGGAAGGAAATTTGTGGCTCCTCTCAGATTCTAGAACTTTCTGCCACAGAAATGTGAGGAACATGTGTTTTTTTTGCCAAATTTTGAGGTTTGCAAAGGATTCTGGGTAACAAAACCTGGTCCCAGCCACACAAGTCACCCCATCTTGGATTCCCCTAGGTCTCTAGTTTTCAGAAATGCACAGGTTTGGTAGGTTTCCCTAGGTGGCGGCTGAGCTACAGGCCAAAATCTACAGGTAGGCACTTTGCAAAAAACACCTCTGTTTTCCTTCAAAAATTTGGCTGTGTCCACGTTGCACTTTGGGGCATTTCCTGTCGCGGGCGCTAGGCTTACCCACACAAGTGAAGTATCATTTTTATCGGGAGACTTGGGGGAACGCTGGGTGGAAGGAAATTTGTGGCTCCTCTCAGATTCCAGAACTTTCTGCCACAGAAATGTGAGGAACATGTGTTTTTTTAGCCAAATTTTGAGGTTTGCAAAGGATTCTGGGTAACAGAACCTGGTCCCAGCCACACAAGTCACCCCATCTTGGATTCCCCTAGGTCTCTAGTTTTCAGAAATGCACAGGTTTGGTAGGTTTCCCTAGGTGGCGGCTGAGCTACAGGCCAAAATCTACAGGTAGGCACTTTGCAAAAAACACCTCTGTTTTCCTTCAAAAATTTGGCTGTGTCCACGTTGCGCTTTGGGGCGTTTCCTGTCGCGGGCGCTAGGCCTACCCACACAAGTGAGGTATCATTTTTATCGGGAGACGTGGGGGAACGCTGGGTGGAAGGAAATTTGTGGCTCCTCTCAGATTCCAGAACTTTCTGCCACAGAAATGTGAGGAACATGTGTTTTTTTAGCCAAATTTTGAGGTTTGCAAAGGATTCTGGGTAACAGAACCTGGTCCCAGCCACACAAGTCACCCCATCTTGGATTCCCCTAGGTTTCTAGTTTTCAGAAATGCATAGGTTTGGTAGGTTTGGTAGGTTTCCCTAGGTGGCGGTTGAGCTACAGGCCAAAATCTACAGGTAGGCACTTTGCAAAAAACACCTCTGTTTTCCTTCAAAAATTTGGCTGTGTCCACGTTGCGCTTTGGGGCATTTCCTGTCACGGGCGCTAGGCCTACCCACACAAGTGAAGTATCATTTTTATCGGGAGACTTGGGGGAACGCTGGGTGGAAGGAAATTTGTGGCTCCTCTCAGATTCCAGAACTTTCTGCCACAGAAATGTGAGGAACATGTGTTTTTTTAGCCAAATTTTGAGGTTTGCAAAGGATTCTGGGTAACAGAACCTGGTCCCAGCCACACAAGTCAACCCATCTTGGATTCCCCTAGGTCTCTAGTTTTCAGAAATGCACAGGTTTGGTAGGTTTCCCTAGGTGGCGGCTGAGCTACAGGCCAAAATCTACAGGTAGGCACTTTGCAAAAAACACCTCTGTTTTCCTTCCAAAATTTGGCTGTGTCCACGTTGCGCTTTGTGGCATTTCCTGTCGCTGGCGCTAGGCCTACACACACAAGTGAGATATAATTTTTATCGGGAGTCGTGGGGGAACGCTGGGTGGAAGGAAATTTGTGGCTCCTCTCAGATTCTAGAACTTTCTGCCACAGAAATGTGAGGAACATGTGTTTTTTTAGCCAAATTTTGAGGTTTGCAAAGGATTCTGGGTAACAAAACCTGGTCCCAGCCACACAAGTCACCCCATCTTGGATTCCCCTAGGTCTCTAGTTTTCAGAAATGCACAGGTTTGGTAGGTTTCCCTAGGTGGCGGCTGAGCTACAGGCCAAAATCTACAGGTAGGCACTTTGCAAAAAACACCTCTGTTTTCCTTCAAAAATTTGGCTGTGTCCACGTTGCGCTTTGGGGCATTTCCTGTCGCGGGCACTAGGCCTACCCACACAAGTGAGGTATCATTTTTATCGGGAGTCGTGGGGGAACGCTGGGTGGAAGGAAATTTGTGGCTCCTCTCAGATTCCAGAACTTTCTGCCACAGAAATGTGAGGAACATGTGTTTTTTTAGCCAAATTTTGAGGTTTGCAAATGATTCTGGGTAACAGAACCTGGTCCCAGCCACAACAGTCACCCCATCTTGGATTCCCCTAGGTCTCTAGTTTTCAGAAATGCACAGCTTTGGTAGGTTTCACTAGGTGGCGGCTGAGCTACAAGCCAAAATCTACAGGTAGGCACTTTGCAAAAAACACCTCTGCTTTCCTTCAAAAATTTGGCTGTGTCCACGTTGCGCTTTGGGGCGTTTCCTGTCGCGGGCGCTAGGACTACCCACATAAGTGAGGTATCATTTTTATCGGGAGACGTGGGGGAACGCTGGGTGGAAGGAAATTTGTGGCTCCTCTCAGATTCTAGAACTTTCTGCCACAGAAATGTGAGGAACATGTGTTTTTTTAGCCAAATTTTGAGGTTTGCAAAGGATTCTGGGTAACAGAACCTGGTCCCAGCCACACAAGTCACCCCATCTTGGATTCCCCTAGGTCTCTAGTTTTCAGAAATGCACAGGTTTGGTAGGTTTCCCTAGGTGGCGGCTGAGCTACAGGCCAAAATCTACAGGTAGGCACTTTGCAAAAAACACCTCTGTTTTCCTTCAAAAATTTGGCTGTGTCCACGTTGCGCGTTGGGGCGTTTCCTGTCGCGGGCGCTAGGCCTACCCACACAAGTGAGGTATCATTTTTATCGGGAGACGTGGGGGAACGCTGTGTGGTAGGAAATTTGTGGCTCCTCTCAGATTCCAGAACTTTCTGACACAGAAATGTGAGGAACATGTGTTTTTTAGCCAAATTTTGAGGTTTGCAAAGGATTCTGGGTAACAGAACCTGGTCCCAGCCACACAAGTCACCCCATATTGGATTCCCCTAGGTCTCTAGTTTTCAGAAATGCACAGGTTTGGTAGGTTTCCCTATGTGGCGGCTGAGCTACAGGCCAAAATCTACAGGTAGGCACTTTGCAAAAAACACCTCTGTTTTCCTTAAAAAATTTGGCTGTGTCCACGTTGCGCTTTGGGGCATTTCCTGTCGCGGGCACTAGGCCTACCCACACAAGTGAGGTATCATTTTTATCGAGAGTCGTGGGGGAACGCTGGGTGGAAGGAAATTTGTGGCTCCTCTCAGATTCCAGAACTTTCTGCCACAGAAATGTGAGGAACATGTGTTTTTTTAGCCAAATTTTGAGGTTTGCAAAGGATTCTGGGTAACAGAACCTGGTCCCAGCCACACAAGTCACCCCATCTTGGATTCCCCTAGGTCTCTAGTTTTCAGAAATGCACAGCTTTGGTAGGTTTCCCTAGGTGGCGGTTGAGCTACAGGCCAAAATCTACAGATAGGCACTTTGCAAAAACCACCTCTGTTTTCCTTCAAAAATTTGGCTGTGTCCACGTTGCGCTTTGGGGCGTTTCCTGTCGCGGGCGCTAGGACTACCCACATAAGTGAGGTATCATTTTTATCGGGAGACGTGGGGGAACGCTGGGTGGAAGGAAATTTGTGGCTCCTCTCAGATTCTAGAACTTTCTGCCACAGAAATATGAGGAACATGTGTTTTTTTAGCCAAATTTTGAGGTTTGCAAAGGATTCTGGGTAACAAAACCTGGTCCCAGCCACACAAGTCACCCCATCTTGGATTCCCCTAGGTCTCTAGTTTTCAGAAATGCACAGGTTTGGTAGGTTTCCCTAGGTGGCGGCTGAGCTACAGGCCAAAATCTACAGGTAGGCACTTTGCAAAAAAAACCTCTGTTTTCCTTCAAAAATTTGGCTGTGTCCACGTTGCGCTTTGGGGCGTTTCCTGTCGCGGGCGCTAGGCTTACCCACACAAGTGAAGTATCATTTTTATCGGGAGACTTGGGGGAACGCTGGGTGGAAGGAAATTTGTGGCTCCTCTCAGATTCCAGAACTTTCTGCCACAGAAATGTGAGGAACATGTGTTTTTTTAGCCAAATTTTGAGGTTTGCAAAGGATTCTGGGTAACAGAACCTGGTCCCAGCCACACAAGTCAACCCATCTTGGATTCCCCTAGGTCTCTAGTTTTCAGAAATGCACAGGTTTGGTAGGTTTCCCTAGGTGGCGGCTGAGCTACAGGCCAAAATCTACAGGTAGGCACTTTGCAAAAAACACCTCTGTTTTCCTTCAAAAATTTGGCTGTGTCCACGTTGCGCTTTGAGGCGTTTCCTGTCGCGGGCGCTAGGCCTACCCACACAAGTGAGGTGTCATTTTTATCGGGAGACGTGGGGGAACGCTGGGTGGAAGGAAATTTGTGGCTCCTCTCAGATTCCAGAACTTTCTGCCACAGAAATGTGAGGAACATGTGTTTTTTTAGCCAAATTTTGAGGTTTGCAAAGGATTCTGGGTAATAGAACCTGGTCCCAGCCACACAAGTCACCCCATCTTGGATTCCCCTAGGTTTCTAGTTTTCAGAAATGTATAGGTTTGGTAGGTTTGGTAGGTTTCCCTAGGTGGCGGTTGAGCTACAGGCCAAAATCTACAGGTAGGCACTTTGCAAAAAACACCTCTGTTTTCCTTCAAAAATTTGGCTGTGTCCACGTTGCGCTTTGGGGCATTTCCTGTCACGGGCGCTAGGCCTACCCACACAAGTGAGGTATCATTTTTATCGGGAGACGTGGGGGAACGCTGTGTGGTAGGAAATTCGTGGCTCCTCTCAGATTCCAGAACTTTCTGCCACAGAAATGTGAGGAACATGTGTTTTTTAGCCAAATTTTGAGGTTTGCAAAGGATTCTGGGTAACAGAACCTGGTCCCAGCCACACAAGTCACCCCATATTGGATTCCCCTAGGTCTCTAGTTTTCAGAAATGCACAGGTTTGGTAGGTTTCCCTAGGTGGCGGCTGAGCTACAGGCCAAAATCTACAGGTAGGCACTTTGCAAAAAACACCTCTGTTTTCCTTCAAAAATTTGGCTGTGTCCACGTTGCGCGTTGGGGCATTTCCTGTCGCGGGCACTAGGCCTACCCACACAAGTGAGGTATCATTTGTATCGGGAGTCGTGGGGGAACGCTGGGTGGAAGGAAATTTGTGGCTCCTCTCAGATTCCAGAACTTTCTGCCACAGAAATGTGAGGAACATGTGTTTTTTTAGCCAAATTTTGAGGTTTGCAAAGGATTCTGGGTAACAGAACCTGGTCCCAGCCACACAAGTCACCCCATCTTGGATTCCCCTAGGTCTCTAGTTTTCTGAAATGCACAGCTTTGGTAGGTTTCCCTAGGTGGCGGTTGAGCTACAGGCCAAAATCTACAGATAGGCACTTTGCAAAAACCACCTCTGTTTTCCTTCAAAAATTTGGCTGTGTCCACGTTGCGCTTTGGGGCGTTTCCTGTCGCGGGCACTAGGACTACCCACATAAGTGAGGTATCATTTTTATCGGGAGACGTGGGGGAACGCTGGGTGGAAGGAAATTTGTGGCTCCTCTCAGATTCTAGAACTTTCTGCCACAGAAATGTGAGGAACATGTGTTTTTTTTGCCAAATTTTGAGGTTTGCAAAGGATTCTGGGTAACAAAACCTGGTCCCAGCCACACAAGTCACCCCATCTTGGATTCCCCTAGGTCTCTAGTTTTCAGAAATGCACAGGTTTGGTAGGTTTCCCTAGGTGGCGGCTGAGCTACAGGCCAAAATCTACAGGTAGGCACTTTGCAAAAAACACCTCTGTTTTCCTTCAAAAATTTGGCTGTGTCCACGTTGCACTTTGGGGCATTTCCTGTCGCGGGCGCTAGGCTTACCCACACAAGTGAAGTATCATTTTTATCGGGAGACTTGGGGGAACGCTGGGTGGAAGGAAATTTGTGGCTCCTCTCAGATTCCAGAACTTTCTGCCACAGAAATGTGAGGAACATGTGTTTTTTTAGCCAAATTTTGAGGTTTGCAAAGGATTCTGGGTAACAGAACCTGGTCCCAGCCACACAAGTCACCCCATCTTGGATTCCCCTAGGTCTCTAGTTTTCAGAAATGCACAGGTTTGGTAGGTTTCCCTAGGTGGCGGCTGAGCTACAGGCCAAAATCTACAGGTAGGCACTTTGCAAAAAACACCTCTGTTTTCCTTCAAAAATTTGGCTGTGTCCACGTTGCGCTTTGGGGCGTTTCCTGTCGCGGGCGCTAGGCCTACCCACACAAGTGAGGTATCATTTTTATCGGGAGACGTGGGGGAACGCTGGGTGGAAGGAAATTTGTGGCTCCTCTCAGATTCCAGAACTTTCTGCCACAGAAATGTGAGGAACATGTGTTTTTTTAGCCAAATTTTGAGGTTTGCAAAGGATTCTGGGTAACAGAACCTGGTCCCAGCCACACAAGTCACCCCATCTTGGATTCCCCTAGGTTTCTAGTTTTCAGAAATGCATAGGTTTGGTAGGTTTGGTAGGTTTCCCTAGGTGGCGGTTGAGCTACAGGCCAAAATCTACAGGTAGGCACTTTGCAAAAAACACCTCTGTTTTCCTTCAAAAATTTGGCTGTGTCCACGTTGCGCTTTGGGGCATTTCCTGTCACGGGCGCTAGGCCTACCCACACAAGTGAAGTATCATTTTTATCGGGAGACTTGGGGGAACGCTGGGTGGAAGGAAATTTGTGGCTCCTCTCAGATTCCAGAACTTTCTGCCACAGAAATGTGAGGAACATGTGTTTTTTTAGCCAAATTTTGAGGTTTGCAAAGGATTCTGGGTAACAGAACCTGGTCCCAGCCACACAAGTCAACCCATCTTGGATTCCCCTAGGTCTCTAGTTTTCAGAAATGCACAGGTTTGGTAGGTTTCCCTAGGTGGCGGCTGAGCTACAGGCCAAAATCTACAGGTAGGCACTTTGCAAAAAACACCTCTGTTTTCCTTCCAAAATTTGGCTGTGTCCACGTTGCGCTTTGTGGCATTTCCTGTCGCTGGCGCTAGGCCTACACACACAAGTGAGATATAATTTTTATCGGGAGTCGTGGGGGAACGCTGGGTGGAAGGAAATTTGTGGCTCCTCTCAGATTCTAGAACTTTCTGCCACAGAAATGTGAGGAACATGTGTTTTTTTAGCCAAATTTTGAGGTTTGCAAAGGATTCTGGGTAACAAAACCTGGTCCCAGCCACACAAGTCACCCCATCTTGGATTCCCCTAGGTCTCTAGTTTTCAGAAATGCACAGGTTTGGTAGGTTTCCCTAGGTGGCGGCTGAGCTACAGGCCAAAATCTACAGGTAGGCACTTTGCAAAAAACACCTCTGTTTTCCTTCAAAAATTTGGCTGTGTCCACGTTGCGCTTTGGGGCATTTCCTGTCGCGGGCACTAGGCCTACCCACACAAGTGAGGTATCATTTTTATCGGGAGTCGTGGGGGAACGCTGGGTGGAAGGAAATTTGTGGCTCCTCTCAGATTCCAGAACTTTCTGCCACAGAAATGTGAGGAACATGTGTTTTTTTAGCCAAATTTTGAGGTTTGCAAATGATTCTGGGTAACAGAACCTGGTCCCAGCCACAACAGTCACCCCATCTTGGATTCCCCTAGGTCTCTAGTTTTCAGAAATGCACAGCTTTGGTAGGTTTCACTAGGTGGCGGCTGAGCTACAAGCCAAAATCTACAGGTAGGCACTTTGCAAAAAACACCTCTGCTTTCCTTCAAAAATTTGGCTGTGTCCACGTTGCGCTTTGGGGCGTTTCCTGTCGCGGGCGCTAGGACTACCCACATAAGTGAGGTATCATTTTTATCGGGAGACGTGGGGGAACGCTGGGTGGAAGGAAATTTGTGGCTCCTCTCAGATTCTAGAACTTTCTGCCACAGAAATGTGAGGAACATGTGTTTTTTTAGCCAAATTTTGAGGTTTGCAAAGGATTCTGGGTAACAGAACCTGGTCCCAGCCACACAAGTCACCCCATCTTGGATTCCCCTAGGTCTCTAGTTTTCAGAAATGCACAGGTTTGGTAGGTTTCCCTAGGTGGCGGCTGAGCTACAGGCCAAAATCTACAGGTAGGCACTTTGCAAAAAACACCTCTGTTTTCCTTCAAAAATTTGGCTGTGTCCACGTTGCGCGTTGGGGCGTTTCCTGTCGCGGGCGCTAGGCCTACCCACACAAGTGAGGTATCATTTTTATCGGGAGACGTGGGGGAACGCTGTGTGGTAGGAAATTTGTGGCTCCTCTCAGATTCCAGAACTTTCTGACACAGAAATGTGAGGAACATGTGTTTTTTAGCCAAATTTTGAGGTTTGCAAAGGATTCTGGGTAACAGAACCTGGTCCCAGCCACACAAGTCACCCCATATTGGATTCCCCTAGGTCTCTAGTTTTCAGAAATGCACAGGTTTGGTAGGTTTCCCTATGTGGCGGCTGAGCTACAGGCCAAAATCTACAGGTAGGCACTTTGCAAAAAACACCTCTGTTTTCCTTAAAAAATTTGGCTGTGTCCACGTTGCGCTTTGGGGCATTTCCTGTCGCGGGCACTAGGCCTACCCACACAAGTGAGGTATCATTTTTATCGAGAGTCGTGGGGGAACGCTGGGTGGAAGGAAATTTGTGGCTCCTCTCAGATTCCAGAACTTTCTGCCACAGAAATGTGAGGAACATGTGTTTTTTTAGCCAAATTTTGAGGTTTGCAAAGGATTCTGGGTAACAGAACCTGGTCCCAGCCACACAAGTCACCCCATCTTGGATTCCCCTAGGTCTCTAGTTTTCAGAAATGCACAGCTTTGGTAGGTTTCCCTAGGTGGCGGTTGAGCTACAGGCCAAAATCTACAGATAGGCACTTTGCAAAAACCACCTCTGTTTTCCTTCAAAAATTTGGCTGTGTCCACGTTGCGCTTTGGGGCGTTTCCTGTCGCGGGCGCTAGGACTACCCACATAAGTGAGGTATCATTTTTATCGGGAGACGTGGGGGAACGCTGGGTGGAAGGAAATTTGTGGCTCCTCTCAGATTCTAGAACTTTCTGCCACAGAAATATGAGGAACATGTGTTTTTTTAGCCAAATTTTGAGGTTTGCAAAGGATTCTGGGTAACAAAACCTGGTCCCAGCCACACAAGTCACCCCATCTTGGATTCCCCTAGGTCTCTAGTTTTCAGAAATGCACAGGTTTGGTAGGTTTCCCTAGGTGGCGGCTGAGCTACAGGCCAAAATCTACAGGTAGGCACTTTGCAAAAAAAACCTCTGTTTTCCTTCAAAAATTTGGCTGTGTCCACGTTGCGCTTTGGGGCGTTTCCTGTCGCGGGCGCTAGGCTTACCCACACAAGTGAAGTATCATTTTTATCGGGAGACTTGGGGGAACGCTGGGTGGAAGGAAATTTGTGGCTCCTCTCAGATTCCAGAACTTTCTGCCACAGAAATGTGAGGAACATGTGTTTTTTTAGCCAAATTTTGAGGTTTGCAAAGGATTCTGGGTAACAGAACCTGGTCCCAGCCACACAAGTCAACCCATCTTGGATTCCCCTAGGTCTCTAGTTTTCAGAAATGCACAGGTTTGGTAGGTTTCCCTAGGTGGCGGCTGAGCTACAGGCCAAAATCTACAGGTAGGCACTTTGCAAAAAACACCTCTGTTTTCCTTCAAAAATTTGGCTGTGTCCACGTTGCGCTTTGAGGCGTTTCCTGTCGCGGGCGCTAGGCCTACCCACACAAGTGAGGTGTCATTTTTATCGGGAGACGTGGGGGAACGCTGGGTGGAAGGAAATTTGTGGCTCCTCTCAGATTCCAGAACTTTCTGCCACAGAAATGTGAGGAACATGTGTTTTTTTAGCCAAATTTTGAGGTTTGCAAAGGATTCTGGGTAATAGAACCTGGTCCCAGCCACACAAGTCACCCCATCTTGGATTCCCCTAGGTTTCTAGTTTTCAGAAATGTATAGGTTTGGTAGGTTTGGTAGGTTTCCCTAGGTGGCGGTTGAGCTACAGGCCAAAATCTACAGGTAGGCACTTTGCAAAAAACACCTCTGTTTTCCTTCAAAAATTTGGCTGTGTCCACGTTGCGCTTTGGGGCATTTCCTGTCACGGGCGCTAGGCCTACCCACACAAGTGAAGTATCATTTTAATCGGGAGACTTGGGGGAACGCTGGGTGGAAGGAAATTTGTGGCTCCTCTCAGATTCCAGAACTTTCTGCCACAGAAATGTGAGGAACATGTGTTTTTTTAGCCAAATTTTGAGGTTTGCAAAGGATTCTGGGTAACAGAACCTGGTCCCAGCCACACAAGTCACCCCATCTTGGATTCCCCTAGGTCTCTAGTTTTCAGAAATGCACAGGTTTGGTAGGTTTCCCTAGGTGGCGGCTGAGCTACAGGCCAAAATCTACAGGTAGGCACTTTGCAAAAAACACCTCTGCTTTCCTTCAAAAATTTGGCTGTGTCCACGTTGCGCTTTGGGACGTTTCCTGTCGCGGGCGCTAGGACTACCCACATAAGTGAGGTATCATTTTTATCGGGAGACTTGGGGGAACGCTGGGTGGAAGGAAATTTGTGGCTCCTCTCAGATTCCAGAACTTTCTGCCACAGAAATGTGAGGAACATGTGTTTTTTTAGCCAAATTTTGAGGTTTGCAAAGGATTCTGGGTAACAGAACCTGGTCCCAGCCACACAAGTCACCCCATCTTGGATTCCCCTTGGTCTCTAGTTTTCAGAAATGCACAGGTTTGGTAGGTTTCCCTAGGTGGCGGCTGAGCTACAGGCCAAAATCTACAGGTAGGCACTTTGCAAAAAACACCTCTGTTTTCCTTCCAAAATTTGGCTGTGTCCACGTTGCGCTTTGAGGCATTTCCTGTAGCTGGCGCTAGGCCTACACACACAAGTGAGATATCATTTTTATCGGGAGTCGTGGGGGAACGCTGGGTGGAAGGAAATTTGTGGCTCCTCTCAGATTCTAGAACTTTCTGCCACAGAAATGTGAGGAACATGTGTTTTTTTAGCCAAATTTTGAGGTTTGCAAAGGATTCTGGGTAACAAAACCTGGTCCCAGCCACACAAGTCACCCCATCTTGGATTCCCCTAGGTCTCTAGTTTTCAGAAATGCACAGGTTTGGTAGGTTTCCCTAGGTGGCGGCTGAGCTACAGGCCAAAATCTACAGGTAGGCACTTTGCAAAAAACACCTCTGTTTTCCTTCAAAAATTTGGCTGTGTCCACGTTGCGCTTTGGGGCATTTCCTGTCGCGGGCACTAGGCCTACCCACACAAGTGAGGTATCATTTTTATCGGGAGTCGTGGGGGAACGCTGGGTGGAAGGAAATTTGTGGCTCCTCTCAGATTCCAGAACTTTCTGCCACAGAAATGTGAGGAACATGTGTTTTTTTAGCCAAATTTTGAGGTTTGCAAATGATTCTGGGTAACAGAACCTGGTCCCAGCCACAACAGTCACACCATCTTGGATTCCCCTAGGTCTCTAGTTTTCAGAAATGCACAGCTTTGGTAGGTTTCACTAGGTGGCGGCTGAGCTACAAGCCAAAATCTACAGGTAGGCACTTTGCAAAAAACACCTCTGTTTTCCTTCAAAAATTTGGCTGTGTCCACGTTGCGCTTTGGGGCGTTTCCTGTCGTGGGCGCTATGCCTAACCACACAAGTGAGGTATCATTTTTATCGGGAGACGTGGGGGAACGCTGGGTGGAAGGAAATTTGTGGCTCCTCTCAGATTCCAGAACTTTCTGCCATAGAAATGTGAGGAACATGTGTTGTTTTAGCCACATTTTGAGGTTTGCAAAGGATTCTGGGTAACAGAACCTGGTCCCAGCCACACAAGTCACCCCATCTTAGATTCCCCTAGGTCTCTAGTTTTCAGAAATGCACAGGTTTGGTAGGTTTCCCTAGGTGGCGGCTGAGCTACAGGCCAAAATCTACAGGTAGGCACTTTGCAAAAAACACCTCTGTTTTCCTTCAAAAATTTGGCTGTGTCCACGTTGCGCTTTGGGGCGTTTCCTGTCGCGGGCGCTAGGCCTACCCACACAAGTGAGGTATCATTTTTATCGGGAGACGTGGGGGAACGCTGGGTGGAAGGAAATTTGTGGCTCCTCTCATATTCCAGAACTTTCTGCCACAGAAATGTGAGGAACATGTGTTTTTTTAGCCAAATTTTGAGGTTTGCAAAGGATTCTGGGTAACAGAACCTGGTCCCAGCCACACAAGTCACCCCATCTTGGATTCCCCTAGGTCTCTAGTTTTCAGAAATGCACAGCTTTGGTAGGTTTCCCTAGGTGGCGGTTGAGCTACAGGCCAAAATCTACAGGTAGGCACTTTGCAAAAACCACCTCTGTTTTCCTTCAAAAATTTGGCTGTGTCCACGTTGCGCTTTGGGGCGTTTCCTGTCGCGGGCGCTAGGCCTACCCACACAAGTGAAGTATCATTTTTATCGGGAGACTTGGGGGAACGCTGGGTGGAAGGAAATTTGTGGCTCCTCTCAGATTCCAGAACTTTCTGCCACAGAAATGTGAGGAACATGTGTTTTTTTAGCCAAATTTTGAGGTTTGCAAAGGATTCTGAGTAACAGAACCTGGTCCCAGCCACACAAGTCACCCCATCTTGGATTCCCCTAGGTCTCTAGTTTTCAGAAATGCACAGGTTTGGTAGGTTTCCCTAGGTGGCGGCTGAGCTACAGGCCAAAATCTACAGGTAGGCACTTTGCAAAAAACACCTCTGCTTTCCTTCAAAAATTTGGCTGTGTCCACGTTGCGCTTTGGGGCGTTTCCTGTCGCGGGCGCTAGGACTACCCACATAAGTGAGGTATCATTTTTATCGGGAGACGTGGGGGAACGCTGGGTGGAAGGAAATTTGTGGCTCCTCTCAGATTCTAGAACTTTCTGCCACAGAAATGTGAGGAACATGTGTTTTTTTAGCCAAATTTTTAGGTTTGCAAAGGATTCTGGGTAACAGAACCTGGTCCCAGCCACACAAGTCACCCCATCTTGGATTCCCCTAGGTCTCTAGTTTTCAGAAATGCACAGGTTTGGTAGGTTTCCCTAGGTGGCGGCTGAGCTACAGGCCAAAATCTACAGGTAGGCACTTTGCAAAAAACACCTCTGTTTTCCTTCAAAAATTTGGCTGTGTCCACGTTGCGCGTTGGGGCGTTTCCTGTCGCGGGCGCTAGGCCTACCCACACAAGTGAGGTATCATTTTTATCGGGAGACGTGGGGGAACGCTGTGTGGTAGGAAATTTGTGGCTCCTCTCAGATTCCAGAACTTTCTGCCACAGAAATGTGAGGAACATGTGTTTTTTAGCCAAATTTTGAGGTTTGCAAAGGATTCTTGGTAACAGAACCTGGTCCCAGCCACACAAGTCACCCCATATTGGATTCCCCTAGGTCTCTAGTTTTCAGAAATGCACAGGTTTGGTAGGTTTCCCTATGTGGCGGCTGAGCTACAGGCCAAAATCTACAGGTAGGCACTTTGCAAAAAACACCTCTGTTTTCCTTAAAAAATTTGGCTGTGTCCACGTTGCGCTTTGGGGCGTTTCCTGTCGCGGGCGCTAGGCCTACCCACACAAGTGAAGTATCATTTTTATCGGGAGACTTGGGGGAACGCTGGGTGGAAGGAAATTTGTGGCTCCTCTCAGATTCCAGAACTTTCTGCCACAGAAATGTGAGGAACATGTGTTTTTTTAGCCAAATTTTGAGGTTTGCAAAGGATTCTGAGTAACAGAACCTGGTCCCAGCCACACAAGTCACCCCATCTTGGATTCCCCTAGGTCTCTAGTTTTCAGAAATGCATAGGTTTGGTAGGTTTCCCTAGGTGGCGGCTGAGCTACAGGCCAAAATCTACAGGTAGGCACTTTGCAAAAAACACCTCTGCTTTCCTTCAAAAATTTGGCTGTGTCCACGTTGCGCTTTGGGGCGTTTCCTGTCGCGGGCGCTAGGACTACCCACATAAGTGAGGTATCATTTTTATCGGGAGACGTGGGGGAACGCTGGGTGGAAGGAAATTTGTGGCTCCTCTCAGATTCTAGAACTTTCTGCCACAGAAATGTGAGGAACATGTGTTTTTTTAGCCAAATTTTGAGGTTTGCAAAGGATTCTGGGTAACAGAACCTGGTCCCAGCCACACAAGTCACCCCATCTTGGATTCCCCTAGGTCTCTAGTTTTCAGAAATGCACAGGTTTGGTAGGTTTCCCTAGGTGGCGGCTGAGCTACAGGCCAAAATCTACAGGTAGGCACTTTGCAAAAAACACCTCTGTTTTCCTTCAAAAATTTGGCTGTGTCCACGTTGCGCGTTGGGGCGTTTCCTGTCGCGGGCGCTAGGCCTACCCACACAAGTGAGGTATCATTTTTATCGGGAGACGTGGGGGAACGCTGTGTGGTAGGAAATTTGTGGCTCCTCTCAGATTCCAGAACTTTCTGCCACAGAAATGTGAGGAACATGTGTTTTTTAGCCAAATTTTGAGGTTTGCAAAGGATTCTGGGTAACAGAACCTGGTCCCAGCCACACAAGTCACCCCATATTGGATTCCCCTAGGTCTCTAGTTTTCAGAAATGCACAGGTTTGGTAGGTTTCCCTATGTGGCGGCTGAGCTACAGGCCAAAATCTACAGGTAGGCACTTTGCAAAAAACACCTCTGTTTTCCTTAAAAAATTTGGCTGTGTCCACGTTGCGCTTTGGGGCATTTCCTGTCGCGGGCACTAGGCCTACCCACACAAGTGAGGTATCATTTTTATCGAGAGTCGTGGGGGAACGCTGGGTGGAAGGAAATTTGTGGCTCCTCTCAGATTCCAGAACTTTCTGCCACAGAAATGTGAGGAACATGTGTTTTTTTAGCCAAATTTTGAGGTTTGCAAATGATTCTGGGTAACAGAACCTGGTCCCAGCCACAACAGTCACCCCATCTTGGATTCCCCTAGGTCTCTAGTTTTCAGAAATGCACAGCTTTGGTAGGTTTCACTAGGTGGCGGCTGAGCTACAAGCCAAAATCTACAGGTAGGCACTTTGCAAAAAACACCTCTGCTTTCCTTCAAAAATTTGGCTGTGTCCACGTTGCGCTTTGGGGCGTTTCCTGTCGCGGGCGCTAGGACTACCCACATAAGTGAGGTATCATTTTTATCGGGAGACGTGGGGGAACGCTGGGTGGAAGGAAATTTGTGGCTCCTCTCAGATTCTAGAACTTTCTGCCACAGAAATGTGAGGAACATGTGTTTTTTTAGCCAAATTTTGAGGTTTGCAAAGGATTCTGGGTAACAGAACCTGGTCCCAGCCACACAAGTCACCCCATCTTGGATTCCCCTAGGTCTCTAGTTTTCAGAAATGCACAGGTTTGGTAGGTTTCCCTAGGTGGCGGCTGAGCTACAGGCCAAAATCTACAGGTAGGCACTTTGCAAAAAACACCTCTGTTTTCCTTCAAAAATTTGGCTGTGTCCACGTTGCGCGTTGGGGCGTTTCCTGTCGCGGGCGCTAGGCCTACCCACACAAGTGAGGTATCATTTTTATCGGGAGACGTGGGGGAACGCTGTGTGGTAGGAAATTTGTGGCTCCTCTCAGATTCCAGAACTTTCTGCCACAGAAATGTGAGGAACATGTGTTTTTTAGCCAAATTTTGAGGTTTGCAAAGGATTCTGGGTAACAGAACCTGGTCCCAGCCACACAAGTCACCCCATATTGGATTCCTCTAGGTCTCTAGTTTTCAGAAATGCACAGGTTTGGTAGGTTTCCCTATGTGGCGGCTGAGCTACAGGCCAAAATCTACAGGTAGGCACTTTGCAAAAAACACCTCTGTTTTCCTTAAAAAATTTGGCTGTGTCCACGTTGCGCTTTGGGGCATTTCCTGTCGCGGGCACTAGGCCTACCCACACAAGTGAGGTATCATTTTTATCGAGAGTCGTGGGGGAACGCTGGGTGGAAGGAAATTTGTGGCTCCTCTCAGATTCCAGAACTTTCTGCCACAGAAATGTGAGGAACATGTGTTTTTTTAGCCAAATTTTGAGGTTTGCAAAGGATTCTGGGTAACAGAACCTGGTCCCAGCCACACAAGTCACCCCATCTTGGATTCCCCTAGGTCTCTAGTTTTCAGAAATGCACAGCTTTGGTAGGTTTCCCTAGGTGGCGGTTGAGCTACAGGCCAAAATCTACAGATAGGCACTTTGCAAAAACCACCTCTGTTTTCCTTCAAAAATTTGGCTGTGTCCACGTTGCGCTTTGGGGCGTTTCCTGTCGCGGGCGCTAGGACTACCCACATAAGTGAGGTATCATTTTTATCGGGAGACGTGGGGGAACGCTGGGTGGAAGGAAATTTGTGGCTCCTCTCAGATTCTAGAACTTTCTGCCACAGAAATATGAGGAACATGTGTTTTTTTAGCCAAATTTTGAGGTTTGCAAAGGATTCTGGGTAACAAAACCTGGTCCCAGCCACACAAGTCACCCCATCTTGGATTCCCCTAGGTCTCTAGTTTTCAGAAATGCACAGGTTTGGTAGGTTTCCCTAGGTGGCGGCTGAGCTACAGGCCAAAATCTACAGGTAGGCACTTTGCAAAAAAAACCTCTGTTTTCCTTCAAAAATTTGGCTGTGTCCACGTTGCGCTTTGGGGCGTTTTCCTGTCGCGGGCGCTAGGCTTACCCACACAAGTGAAGTATCATTTTTATCGGGAGACTTGGGGGAACGCTGGGTGGAAGGAAATTTGTGGCTCCTCTCAGATTCCAGAACTTTCTGCCACAGAAATGTGAGGAACATGTGTTTTTTTAGCCAAATTTTGAGGTTTGCAAAGGATTCTGGGTAACAGAACCTGGTCCCAGCCACACAAGTCAACCCATCTTGGATTCCCCTAGGTCTCTAGTTTTCAGAAATGCACAGGTTTGGTAGGTTTCCCTAGGTGGCGGCTGAGCTACAGGCCAAAATCTACAGGTAGGCACTTTGCAAAAAACACCTCTGTTTTCCTTCAAAAATTTGGCTGTGTCCACGTTGCGCTTTGAGGCGTTTCCTGTCGCGGGCGCTAGGCCTACCCACACAAGTGAGGTGTCATTTTTATCGGGAGACGTGGGGGAACGCTGGGTGGAAGGAAATTTGTGGCTCCTCTCAGATTCCAGAACTTTCTGCCACAGAAATGTGAGGAACATGTGTTTTTTTAGCCAAATTTTGAGGTTTGCAAAGGATTCTGGGTAATAGAACCTGGTCCCAGCCACACAAGTCACCCCATCTTGGATTCCCCTAGGTTTCTAGTTTTCAGAAATGTATAGGTTTGGTAGGTTTGGTAGGTTTCCCTAGGTGGCGGTTGAGCTACAGGCCAAAATCTACAGGTAGGCACTTTGCAAAAAACACCTCTGTTTTCCTTCAAAAATTTGGCTGTGTCCACGTTGCGCTTTGGGGCATTTCCTGTCACGGGCGCTAGGCCTACCCACACAAGTGAAGTATCATTTTTATCGGGAGACTTGGGGGAACGCTGGGTGGAAGGAAATTTGTGGCTCCTCTCAGATTCCAGAACTTTCTGCCACAGAAATGTGAGGAACATGTGTTTTTTTAGCCAAATTTTGAGGTTTGCAAAGGATTCTGGGTAACAGAACCTGGTCCCAGCCACACAAGTCACCCCATCTTGGATTCCCCTAGGTCTCTAGTTTTCAGAAATGCACAGGTTTGGTAGGTTTCCCTAGGTGGCGGCTGAGCTACAGGCCAAAATCTACAGGTAGGCACTTTGCAAAAAACACCTCTGCTTTCCTTCAAAAATTTGGCTGTGTCCACGTTGCGCTTTGGGACGTTTCCTGTCGCGGGCGCTAGGACTACCCACATAAGTGAGGTATCATTTTTATCGGGAGACTTGGGGGAACGCTGGGTGGAAGGAAATTTGTGGCTCCTCTCAGATTCCAGAACTTTCTGCCACAGAAATGTGAGGAACATGTGTTTTTTTAGCCAAATTTTGAGGTTTGCAAAGGATTCTGGGTAACAGAACCTGGTCCCAGCCACACAAGTCACCCCATCTTGGATTCCCCTTGGTCTCTAGTTTTCAGAAATGCACAGGTTTGGTAGGTTTCCCTAGGTGGCGGCTGAGCTACAGGCCAAAATCTACAGGTAGGCACTTTGCAAAAAACACCTCTGTTTTCCTTCCAAAATTTGGCTGTGTCCACGTTGCGCTTTGAGGCATTTCCTGTAGCTGGCGCTAGGCCTACACACACAAGTGAGATATCATTTTTATCGGGAGTCGTGGGGGAACGCTGGGTGGAAGGAAATTTGTGGCTCCTCTCAGATTCTAGAACTTTCTGCCACAGAAATGTGAGGAACATGTGTTTTTTTAGCCAAATTTTGAGGTTTGCAAAGGATTCTGGGTAACAAAACCTGGTCCCAGCCACACAAGTCACCCCATCTTGGATTCCCCTAGGTCTCTAGTTTTCAGAAATGCACAGGTTTGGTAGGTTTCCCTAGGTGGCGGCTGAGCTACAGGCCAAAATCTACAGGTAGGCACTTTGCAAAAAACACCTCTGTTTTCCTTCAAAAATTTGGCTGTGTCCACGTTGCGCTTTGGGGCATTTCCTGTCGCGGGCACTAGGCCTACCCACACAAGTGAGGTATCATTTTTATCGGGAGTCGTGGGGGAACGCTGGGTGGAAGGAAATTTGTGGCTCCTCTCAGATTCCAGAACTTTCTGCCACAGAAATGTGAGGAACATGTGTTTTTTTAGCCAAATTTTGAGGTTTGCAAATGATTCTGGGTAACAGAACCTGGTCCCAGCCACAACAGTCACACCATCTTGGATTCCCCTAGGTCTCTAGTTTTCAGAAATGCACAGCTTTGGTAGGTTTCACTAGGTGGCGGCTGAGCTACAAGCCAAAATCTACAGGTAGGCACTTTGCAAAAAACACCTCTGTTTTCCTTCAAAAATTTGGCTGTGTCCACGTTGCGCTTTGGGGCGTTTCCTGTCGTGGGCGCTATGCCTAACCACACAAGTGAGGTATCATTTTTATCGGGAGACGTGGGGGAACGCTGGGTGGAAGGAAATTTGTGGCTCCTCTCAGATTCCAGAACTTTCTGCCATAGAAATGTGAGGAACATGTGTTGTTTTAGCCACATTTTGAGGTTTGCAAAGGATTCTGGGTAACAGAACCTGGTCCCAGCCACACAAGTCACCCCATCTTAGATTCCCCTAGGTCTCTAGTTTTCAGAAATGCACAGGTTTGGTAGGTTTCCCTAGGTGGCGGCTGAGCTACAGGCCAAAATCTACAGGTAGGCACTTTGCAAAAAACACCTCTGTTTTCCTTCAAAAATTTGGCTGTGTCCACGTTGCGCTTTGGGGCGTTTCCTGTCGCGGGCGCTAGGCCTACCCACACAAGTGAGGTATCATTTTTATCGGGAGACGTGGGGGAACGCTGGGTGGAAGGAAATTTGTGGCTCCTCTCATATTCCAGAACTTTCTGCCACAGAAATGTGAGGAACATGTGTTTTTTTAGCCAAATTTTGAGGTTTGCAAAGGATTCTGGGTAACAGAACCTGGTCCCAGCCACACAAGTCACCCCATCTTGGATTCCCCTAGGTCTCTAGTTTTCAGAAATGCACAGCTTTGGTAGGTTTCCCTAGGTGGCGGTTGAGCTACAGGCCAAAATCTACAGGTAGGCACTTTGCAAAAACCACCTCTGTTTTCCTTCAAAAATTTGGCTGTGTCCACGTTGCGCTTTGGGGCGTTTCCTGTCGCGGGCGCTAGGCCTACCCACACAAGTGAAGTATCATTTTTATCGGGAGACTTGGGGGAACGCTGGGTGGAAGGAAATTTGTGGCTCCTCTCAGATTCCAGAACTTTCTGCCACAGAAATGTGAGGAACATGTGTTTTTTTAGCCAAATTTTGAGGTTTGCAAAGGATTCTGAGTAACAGAACCTGGTCCCAGCCACACAAGTCACCCCATCTTGGATTCCCCTAGGTCTCTAGTTTTCAGAAATGCACAGGTTTGGTAGGTTTCCCTAGGTGGCGGCTGAGCTACAGGCCAAAATCTACAGGTAGGCACTTTGCAAAAAACACCTCTGCTTTCCTTCAAAAATTTGGCTGTGTCCACGTTGCGCTTTGGGGCGTTTCCTGTCGCGGGCGCTAGGACTACCCACATAAGTGAGGTATCATTTTTATCGGGAGACTTGGGGGAACGCTGGGTGGAAGGAAATTTGTGGCTCCTCTCAGATTCTAGAACTTTCTGCCACAGAAATGTGAGGAACATGTGTTTTTTTAGCCAAATTTTTAGGTTTGCAAAGGATTCTGGGTAACAGAACCTGGTCCCAGCCACACAAGTCACCCCATCTTGGATTCCCCTAGGTCTCTAGTTTTCAGAAATGCACAGGTTTGGTAGGTTTCCCTAGGTGGCGGCTGAGCTACAGGCCAAAATCTACAGGTAGGCACTTTGCAAAAAACACCTCTGTTTTCCTTCAAAAATTTGGCTGTGTCCACGTTGCGCGTTGGGGCGTTTCCTGTCGCGGGCGCTAGGCCTACCCACACAAGTGAGGTATCATTTTTATCGGGAGACGTGGGGGAACGCTGTGTGGTAGGAAATTTGTGGCTCCTCTCAGATTCCAGAACTTTCTGCCACAGAAATGTGAGGAACATGTGTTTTTTAGCCAAATTTTGAGGTTTGCAAAGGATTCTTGGTAACAGAACCTGGTCCCAGCCACACAAGTCACCCCATATTGGATTCCCCTAGGTCTCTAGTTTTCAGAAATGCACAGGTTTGGTAGGTTTCCCTATGTGGCGGCTGAGCTACAGGCCAAAATCTACAGGTAGGCACTTTGCAAAAAACACCTCTGTTTTCCTTAAAAAATTTGGCTGTGTCCACGTTGCGCTTTGGGGCGTTTCCTGTCGCGGGCGCTAGGCCTACCCACACAAGTGAAGTATCATTTTTATCGGGAGACTTGGGGGAACGCTGGGTGGAAGGAAATTTGTGGCTCCTCTCAGATTCCAGAACTTTCTGCCACAGAAATGTGAGGAACATGTGTTTTTTTAGCCAAATTTTGAGGTTTGCAAAGGATTCTGAGTAACAGAACCTGGTCCCAGCCACACAAGTCACCCCATCTTGGATTCCCCTAGGTCTCTAGTTTTCAGAAATGCACAGGTTTGGTAGGTTTCCCTAGGTGGCGGCTGAGCTACAGGCCAAAATCTACAGGTAGGCACTTTGCAAAAAACACCTCTGCTTTCCTTCAAAAATTTGGCTGTGTCCACGTTGCGCTTTGGGGCGTTTCCTGTCGCGGGCGCTAGGACTACCCACATAAGTGAGGTATCATTTTTATCGGGAGACGTGGGGGAACGCTGGGTGGAAGGAAATTTGTGGCTCCTCTCAGATTCTAGAACTTTCTGCCACAGAAATGTGAGGAACATGTGTTTTTTTAGCCAAATTTTGAGGTTTGCAAAGGATTCTGGGTAACAGAACCTGGTCCCAGCCACACAAGTCACCCCATCTTGGATTCCCCTAGGTCTCTAGTTTTCAGAAATGCACAGGTTTGGTAGGTTTCCCTAGGTGGCGGCTGAGCTACAGGCCAAAATCTACAGGTAGGCACTTTGCAAAAAACACCTCTGTTTTCCTTCAAAAATTTGGCTGTGTCCACGTTGCGCGTTGGGGCGTTTCCTGTCGCGGGCGCTAGGCCTACCCACACAAGTGAGGTATCATTTTTATCGGGAGACGTGGGGGAACGCTGTGTGGTAGGAAATTTGTGGCTCCTCTCAGATTCCAGAACTTTCTGCCACAGAAATGTGAGGAACATGTGTTTTTTAGCCAAATTTTGAGGTTTGCAAAGGATTCTGGGTAACAGAACCTGGTCCCAGCCACACAAGTCACCCCATATTGGATTCCCCTAGGTCTCTAGTTTTCAGAAATGCACAGGTTTGGTAGGTTTCCCTATGTGGCGGCTGAGCTACAGGCCAAAATCTACAGGTAGGCACTTTGCAAAAAACACCTCTGTTTTCCTTAAAAAATTTGGCTGTGTCCACGTTGCGCTTTGGGGCATTTCCTGTCGCGGGCACTAGGCCTACCCACACAAGTGAGGTATCATTTTTATCGAGAGTCGTGGGGGAACGCTGGGTGGAAGGAAATTTGTGGCTCCTCTCAGATTCCAGAACTTTCTGCCACAGAAATGTGAGGAACATGTGTTTTTTTAGCCAAATTTTGAGGTTTGCAAAGGATTCTGGGTAACAGAACCTGGTCCCAGCCACACAAGTCACCCCATCTTGGATTCCCCTAGGTCTCTAGTTTTCAGAAATGCACAGCTTTGGTAGGTTTCCCTAGGTGGCGGTTGAGCTACAGGCCAAAATCTACAGATAGGCACTTTGCAAAAACCACCTCTGTTTTCCTTCAAAAATTTGGCTGTGTCCACGTTGCGCTTTGGGGCGTTTCCTGTCGCGGGCGCTAGGACTACCCACATAAGTGAGGTATCATTTTTATCGGGAGACGTGGGGGAACGCTGGGTGGAAGGAAATTTGTGGCTCCTCTCAGATTCTAGAACTTTCTGCCACAGAAATGTGAGGAACATGTGTTTTTTTAGCCAAATTTTGAGGTTTGCAAAGGATTCTGGGTAACAAAACCTGGTCCCAGCCACACAAGTCACCCCATCTTGGATTCCCCTAGGTCTCTAGTTTTCAGAAATGCACAGGTTTGGTAGGTTTCCCTAGGTGGCGGCTGAGCTACAGGCCAAAATCTACAGGTAGGCACTTTGCAAAAAACACCTCTGTTTTCCTTCAAAAATTTGGCTGTGTCCACGTTGCGCTTTGGGGCGTTTCCTGTCGCGGGCGCTAGGCTTACCCACACAAGTGAAGTATCATTTTTATCGGGAGACTTGGGGGAACGCTGGGTGGAAGGAAATTTGTGGCTCCTCTCAGATTCCAGAACTTTCTGCCACAGAAATGTGAGGAACATGTGTTTTTTTAGCCAAATTTTGAGGTTTGCAAAGGATTCTGGGTAACAGAACCTGGTCCCAGCCACACAAGTCAACCCATCTTGGATTCCCCTAGGTCTCTAGTTTTCAGAAATGCACAGGTTTGGTAGGTTTCCCTAGGTGGCGGCTGAGCTACAGGCCAAAATCTACAGGTAGGCACTTTGCAAAAAACACCTCTGTTTTCCTTCAAAAATTTGGCTGTGTCCACGTTGCGCTTTGGGGCGTTTCCTGTCGCGGGCGCTAGGCCTACCCACACAAGTGAGGTGTCATTTTTATCGGGAGACGTGGGGGAACGCTGGGTGGAAGGAAATTTGTGGCTCCTCTCAGATTCCAGAACTTTCTGCCACAGAAATGTGAGGAACATGTGTTTTTTTAGCCAAATTTTGAGGTTTGCAAAGGATTCAGGGTAATAGAAACTGGTCCCAGCCACACAAGTCACCCCATCTTGGATTCCCCTAGGTTTCTAGTTTTCAGAAATGTATAGGTTTGGTAGGTTTGGTAGGTTTCCCTAGGTGGCGGTTGAGCTACAGGCCAAAATCTACAGGTAGGCACTTTGCAAAAAACACCTCTGTTTTCCTTCAAAAATTTGGCTGTGTCCACGTTGCGCTTTGGGGCATTTCCTGTCACGGGCGCTAGGCCTACCCACACAAGTGAAGTATCATTTTTATCGGGAGACTTGGGGGAACGCTGGGTGGAAGGAAATTTGTGGCTCCTCTCAGATTCCAGAACTTTCTGCCACAGAAATGTGAGGAACATGTGTTTTTTTAGCCAAATTTTGAGGTTTGCAAAGGATTCTGGGTAACAGAACCTGGTCCCAGCCACACAAGTCACCCCATCTTGGATTCCCCTAGGTCTCTAGTTTTCAGAAATGCACAGGTTTGGTAGGTTTCCCTAGGTGGCGGCTGAGGTACAGGCCAAAATCTACAGGTAGGCACTTTGCAAAAAACACCTCTGCTTTCCTTCAAAAATTTGGCTGTGTCCACGTTGCGCTTTGGGACGTTTCCTGTCGCGGGCGCTAGGACTACCCACATAAGTGAGGTATCATTTTTATCGGGAGACGTGGGGGAACGCTGGGTGGAAGGAAATTTGTGGCTCCTCTCAGATTCTAGAACTTTCTGCCACAGAAATGTGAGGAACATGTGTTTTTTTAGCCAAATTTTGAGGTTTGCAAAGGATTCTGGGTAACAGAACCTGGTCCGAGCCACACAAGTCACCCCATCTTGGATTCCCCTAGGTCTCTAGTTTTCAGAAAAGCACAGGTTTGGTAGGTTTCCCTAGGTGGCGGCTGAGCTACAGGCCAAAATCTACAGGAAGGCACTTTGCAAAAAACACCTCTGTTTTCCTTAAAAAATTTGTCTGTGTCCACGTTGCGCTTTGGGGCGTTTCCTGTCGCGGGCGCTAGGCCTACCCACACAAGTGAGGTGTCATTTTTATCGGGAGAAGTGGGGGAACGCTGTGTGGAAGGAAATTTGTGGCTCCTCTCAGATTCCAGAACTTTCTGCCACAGAAATGTGAGGAACATGTGTTTTTTTAGCCAAATTTTGAGGTTTGCAAAGGATTCTGGGTAAAAGAACCTGGTCCCAGCCACACAAGTCACCCCATCTTGGATTCCCCTAGGTCTCTAGTTTTCAGAAATGCACAGGTTTGGTAGGTTTCCCTACGTGGCGGCTGAGCTACAGGCCAAAATCTACAGGTAGGCACTTTGCAAAAAACACCTCTGTTTTCCTTCCAAAATTTGGCTGTGTCCACGTTGCGCTTTGTGGCATTTCCTGTCGCGGGCGCTAGGCCTACACACACAAGTGAGATATCATTTTTATCGGGAGTCGTGGGGGAACGCTGGGTGGAAGGAAATTTGTGGCTCCTCTCAGATTCTAGAACTTTCTGCCACAGAAATGTGAGGAACATGTGTTTTTTTAGCCAACTTTTGAGGTTTGCAAAGGATTCTGGGTAACAGAACCTGGTCCCAGCCACACAAGTCACCCCATCTTGGATTCCCCTAGGTCTCTAGTTTTCAGAAATGCACAGGTTTGGTAGGTTTCCCTAGGTGGCGGTTGAGCTACAGGCCAAAATCTACAGATAGGCACTTTGCAAAAACCACCTCTGTTTTCCTTCAAAAATTTGGCTGTGTCCACGTTGCGCTTTGGGGCGTTTCCTGTCGCGGGCGCTAGGCCTACCCACACAAGTGAAGTATCATTTTTATCGGGAGACTTGGGGGAACGCTGGGTGGAAAGAAATTTGTGGCTCCTCTCAGATTCCAGAACTTTCTGCCACAGAAATGTGAGGAACATGTGTTTTTTTAGCCAAATTTTGAGGTTTGCAAAGGATTCTGGGTAACAGAACCTGGTCCCAGCCACACAAGTCACCCCATCTTGGATTCCCCTAGGTCTCTAGTTTTCAGAAATGCACAGGTTTGGTAGGTTTCCCTAGGTGGCGGCTGAGCTACAGGCCAAAATCTACAGGTAGGCACTTTGCAAAAAACACCTCTGCTTTCCTTCAAAAATTTGGCTGTGTCCACGTTGCGCTTTGGGGCGTTTCCTATCGCGGGCGCTAGGACTACCCACATAAGTGAGGTATCATTTTTATCGGGAGATGTGGGGGAACGCTGGGTGGAAGGAAATTTGTGGCTTCTCTCAGATTCTAGAACTTTCTGCCACAGAAATATGAGGAACATGTGTTTTTTTAGCCAAATTTTGAGGTTTGCAAAGGATTCTGGGTAACAGAACCTGGTCCCAGCCACACAAGTCACCCCATCTTGGATTCCCCTAGGTCTCTAGTTTTCAGAAATGCACAGGTTTGGTAGGTTTCCCTAGGTGGCGGCTGAGCTACAGGCCAAAATCTACAGGTAGGCACTTTGCAAAAAACACCTCTGTTTTCCTTCAAAAATTTGGCTGTGTCCACGTTGCGCGTTGGGGCGTTTCCTGTCGCGGGCGCTAGGCCTACCCACACAAGTGAGGTATCATTTTTATCGGGAGACGTGGGGGGAACGCTGTGTGGTAGGAAATTTGTGGCTCCTCTCAGATTCCAGAACTTTCTGCCACAGAAATGTGAGGAACATGTGTTTTTTAGCCAAATTTTGAGGTTTGCAAAGGATTCTGGGTAACAGAACCTGGTCCCAGCCACACAATTCACCCCCTATTGGCTTCCCCTAGGTCTCTAGTTTTCAGAAATGCACAGGTTTGGTAGGTTTCCCTAGGTGGCGGCTGAGCTACAGGCCAAAATCTACAGGTAGGCACTTTGCAAAAAACACCTCTGTTTTCCTTCAAAAATTTGGCTGTGTCCACGTTGCGCTTTGGGGCATTTCCTGTCGCGGGCACTAGGCCTACCCACACAAGTGAGGTATCATTTTTATCGGGAGTCGTGGGGGAACGCTGGGTGGAAGGAAATTTGTGGCTCCTCTCAGATTCCAGAACTTTCTGCCACAGAAATGTGAGGAACATGTGTTTTTTTAGCCAAATTTTGAGGTTTGCAAAGGATTCTGGGTAACAGAACCTGGTCCCAGCCACACAAGTCACCCCATCTTGGATTCCCCTAGGTCTCTAGTTTTCAGAAATGCACAGCTTTGGTAGGTTTCCCTAGGTGGCGGCTGAGCTACAGGCCAAAATCTACAGATAGGCACTTTCCAAAAACCACCTCTGTTTTCCTTCAAAAATTTGGCTGTGTCCACGTTGCACTTTGGGGCGTTTCCTGTCGCGGGCGCTAGGCCTACCCACACAAGTGAAGTATCATTTTTATCGGGAGACTTGGGGGAACGCTGGGTGGAAGGAAATTTGTGGCTCCTCTCAGATTCCAGAACTTTCTGCCACAGAAATGTGAGGAACATGTGTTTTTTTAGCCAAATTTTGAGGTTTGCAAAGGATTCTGGGTAACAGAACCTGGTCCCAGCCACACAAGTCACCCCATCGTGGATTCCCCTAGGTCTCTAGTTTTCAGAAATGCACAGGTTTGGTAGGTTTCCCTAGGTGGCGGCTGAGCTACAGGCCAAAATCTACAGGTAGGCACTTTGCAAAAAACACCTCTGCTTTCCTTCAAAAATTTGGCTGTGTCCACGTTGCGCTTTGGTGCGTTTCCAGTCGCGGGCGCTAGGACTACCCACATAAGTGAGGTATCATTTTTATCGGGAGACGTGGGGGAACGCTGGGTGGAAGGAAATTTGTGGCTCCTCTCAGATTCTAGAACTTTCTGCCACAGAAATGTGAGGAACATGTGTTTTTGTAGCCAAATTTTGAGGTTTGCAAAGGATTCTGGGTAACAGAACCTGGACCCAGCCACACAAGTCACCCCATATTGGATTCCCCTAGGTCTCTAGTTTTCAGAAATGCACAGGTTTGGTAGGTTTCCCTAGGTGGCGGCTGAGCTACAGGCCAAAATCTACAGGTAGGCACTTTGCAAAAAACACCTCTGTTTTCCTTCAAAAATTTGGCTGTGTCCACGTTGCGCTTTGGGGCGTTTCCTGTCGCGGGCGCTAGGACTACCCACCTAAGTGAGGTATCATTTTTATCGGGAGACGTGGGGGAACGCTGGGTGGAAGGACATTTGTGGCTCCTCTCAGATTCTAGAACTTTCTGCCACAGAAATGTGAGGAACATGTGTTTTTTTAGCCAAATTTTGAGGTTTGCAAAGGATTCTGGGTAACAAAACCTGGTCCCAGCCACACAAGTCACCCCATCTTGGATTCCCCTAGGTCTCTAGTTTTCAGAAATGCACAGGTTTGGTAGGTTTCCCTAGGTGGCGGCTGAGCTACAGGCCAAAATCTACAGGTAGGCACTTTGCAAAAAACACCTCTGTTTTCCTTCAAAAATTTGGCTGTGTCCACGTTGCGCTTTGGGGCGTTTCCTGTCGCGGGCGCTAGGCTTACCCACACAAGTGAAGTATCATTTTTATCGGGAGACTTGGGGGAACGCTGGGTGGAAGGAAATTTGTGGCTCCTCTCAGATTCCAGAACTTTCTGCCACAGAAATGTGAGGAACATGTGTTTTTTTAGCCAAATTTTGAGGTTTGCAAAGGATTCTGGGTAACAGAACCTGGTCCCAGCCACACAAGTCACCCCCATCTTGGATTCCCCTAGGTCTCTAGTTTTCAGAAATGCACAGGTTTGGTAGGTTTCCCTAGGTGGCGGCTGAGCTACAGGCCAAAATCTACAGGTAGGCACTTTGCAAAAAACACCTCTGTTTTCCTTCAAAAATGTGGCTGTGTCCACGTTGCGCTTTGGGGCGTTTCCTGTCGCGGGCGCTAGGCCTACCCACACAAGTGAGGTATCATTTTTATCTGGAGACGTGGGGGAACGCTGGGTGGAAGGAAATTTGTGGCTCCTCTCAGATTCCAGAACTTTCTGCCACAGAAATGTGAGGAACATGTGTTTTTTTAGCCAAATTTTGAGGTTTGCAAACGATTCTGGGTAACAGAACCTGGTCCCAGCCACACAAGTCACCCCATCTTGGATTCCCCTAGGTTTCTAGTTTTCAGAAATGCATAGGTTTGGTAGGTTTGGTAGGTTTCCCTAGGTGGCGGTTGAGCTACAGGCCAAAATCTACAGGTAGGCACTTTGCAAAAAACACCTCTGTTTTCCTTCAAAAATTTGGCTGTGTCCACGTTGCGCGTTGGGGCATTTCCTGTCACGGGCGCTAGGCCTACCCACACAAGTGAAGTATCATTTTTATCGGGAGACTTGGGGGAACGCTGGGTGGAAGGAAATTTGTGGCTCCTCTCAGATTCCAGAACTTTCTGCCACAGAAATGTGAGGAACATGTGTTTTTTTAGCCAAATTTTGAGGTTTGCAAAGGATTCTGGGTAACAGAACCTGGTCCCAGCCACACAAGTCACCCCATCTTGGATTCCCCTAGGTCTCTAGTTTTCAGAAATGCACAGGTTTGGTAGGTTTCCCTAGGTGGCGGCTGAGCTACAGGCCAAAATCTACAGGTAGGCACTTTGCAAAAAACACCTCTGTTTTCCTTCCAAAATTTGGCTGTGTCCACGTTGCGCTTTGTGGCATTTCCTGTCGCGGGCGCTAGGCCTACACACACAAGTGAGATATCATTTTTATCGGGAGTCGTGGGGGAACGCTGGGTGGAAGGAAATTTGTGGCTCCTCTCAGATTCTAGAACTTTCTGCCACAGAAATGTGAGGAACATGTGTTTTTTTAGCCAAATTTTGAGGTTTGCAAAGGATTCTGGGTAACAAAACCTGGTCCCAGCCACACAAGTCACCCCATCTTGGATTCCCCTAGGTCTCTAGTTTTCAGAAATGCACAGGTTTGGTAGGTTTCCCTAGGTGGCGGCTGAGCTACAGGCCAAAATCTACAGGTAGGCACTTTGCAAAAAACACCTCTGTTTTCCTTCAAAAATTTGGCTGTGTCCACGTTGCGCTTTGGGGCATTTCCTGTCGCGGGCACTAGGCCTACCCAAACAAGTGAGGTATCATTTGTATCGGGAGTCGTGGGGGAACGCTGGGTGGAAGGAAATTTGTGGCTCCTCTCAGATTCCAGAACTTTCTGCCACAGAAATGGGAGGAACATGTGTTTTTTTAGCCAAATTTTGAGGTTTGCAAAGGATTCTGGGTAACAGAACCTGGTCCCAGCCGCACAAGTCACCCCATCTTGGATTCCCATAGGTCTCTAGTTTTCAGAAATGCACAGGTTTGGTAGGTTTCCCTAGGTGGCGGTTGAGCTACAGGCCAAAATCTACAGATAGGCACTTTGCAAAAACCACCTCTGTTTTCCTTCAAAAATTTGGCTGTGTCCACGTTGCGCTTTGGGGCGTTTCCTGTCGCGGGCGCTAGGCCTACCCACACAAGTGAAGTATCATTTTTATCGGGAGACTTGGGGGAACGCTGGGTGGAAGGAAATTTGTGGCTCCTCTCAGATTCCAGAACTTTCTGCCACAGAAATGTGAGGAACATGTGTTTTTTTAGCCAAATTTTGAGGTTTGCAAAGGATTCTGGGTAACAGAACCTGGTCCCAGCCACACAAGTCACCCCATCTTGGATTCCCCTAGGTCTCTAGTTTTCAGAAATGCACAGGTTTGGTAGGTTTCCCTAGGTGGCGGCTGAGCTACAGGCCAAAATCTACAGGTAGGCACTTTGCAAAAAACACCTCTGCTTTCCTTCAAAAATTTGGCTGTGTCCACGTTGCGCTTTGGGGCGTTTCCTGTCGCGGGCGCTAGGACTACCCACATAAGTGAGGTATCATTTTTATCGGGAGACGTGGGGGAACGCTGGGTGGAAGGAAATTTGTGGCTCCTCTCAGATTCTAGAACTTTCTGCCACAGAAATGTGAGGAACATGTGTTTTTTTAGCCAAATTTTGAGGTTTGCAAAGGATTCTGGGTAACAGAACCTGGTCCCAGCCACACAAGTCACCCCATCTTAGATTCCCCTAGGTCTCTAGTTTTCAGAAATGCACAGGTTTGGTAGGTTTCCCTAGGTGGCGGCTGAGCTACAGGCCAAAATCTACAGGTAGGCACTTTGCAAAAAACACCTCTGTTTTCCTTCAAAAATTTGGCTGTGTCCACGTTGCGCTTTGGGGCGTTTCCTGTCGCGGGCGCTAGGCCTACCCACACAAGTGAGGTATCATTTTTATCGGGAGACGTGGGGGAACGCTGGGTGGAAGGAAATTTGTGGCTCCTCTCATATTCCAGAACTTTCTGCCACAGAAATGTGAGGAACATGTGTTTTTTTAGCCAAATTTTGAGGTTTGCAAAGGATTCTGGGTAACAGAACCTGGTCCCAGCCACACAAGTCACCCCATCTTGGATTCCCCTAGGTCTCTAGTTTTCAGAAATGCACAGCTTTGGTAGGTTTCCCTAGGTGGCGGTTGAGCTACAGGCCAAAATCTACAGGTAGGCACTTTGCAAAAACCACCTCTGTTTTCCTTCAAAAATTTGGCTGTGTCCACGTTGCGCTTTGGGGCGTTTCCTGTCGCGGGCGCTAGGCCTACCCACACAAGTGAAGTATCATTTTTATCGGGAGACTTGGGGGAACGCTGGGTGGAAGGAAATTTGTGGCTCCTCTCAGATTCCAGAACTTTCTGCCACAGAAATGTGAGGAACATGTGTTTTTTTAGCCAAATTTTGAGGTTTGCAAAGGATTCTGAGTAACAGAACCTGGTCCCAGCCACACAAGTCACCCCATCTTGGATTCCCCTAGGTCTCTAGTTTTCAGAAATGCACAGGTTTGGTAGGTTTCCCTAGGTGGCGGCTGAGCTACAGGCCAAAATCTACAGGTAGGCACTTTGCAAAAAACACCTCTGCTTTCCTTCAAAAATTTGGCTGTGTCCACGTTGCGCTTTGGGGCGTTTCCTGTCGCGGGCGCTAGGACTACCCACATAAGTGAGGTATCATTTTTATCGGGAGACGTGGGGGAACGCTGGGTGGAAGGAAATTTGTGGCTCCTCTCAGATTCTAGAACTTTCTGCCACAGAAATGTGAGGAACATGTGTTTTTTTAGCCAAATTTTTAGGTTTGCAAAGGATTCTGGGTAACAGAACCTGGTCCCAGCCACACAAGTCACCCCATCTTGGATTCCCCTAGGTCTCTAGTTTTCAGAAATGCACAGGTTTGGTAGGTTTCCCTAGGTGGCGGCTGAGCTACAGGCCAAAATCTACAGGTAGGCACTTTGCAAAAAACACCTCTGTTTTCCTTCAAAAATTTGGCTGTGTCCACGTTGCGCGTTGGGGCGTTTCCTGTCGCGGGCGCTAGGCCTACCCACACAAGTGAGGTATCATTTTTATCGGGAGACGTGGGGGAACGCTGTGTGGTAGGAAATTTGTGGCTCCTCTCAGATTCCAGAACTTTCTGCCACAGAAATGTGAGGAACATGTGTTTTTTAGCCAAATTTTGAGGTTTGCAAAGGATTCTTGGTAACAGAACCTGGTCCCAGCCACACAAGTCACCCCATATTGGATTCCCCTAGGTCTCTAGTTTTCAGAAATGCACAGGTTTGGTAGGTTTCCCTATGTGGCGGCTGATCTACAGGCCAAAATCTACAGGTAGGCACTTTGCAAAAAACACCTCTGTTTTCCTTAAAAAATTTGGCTGTGTCCACGTTGCGCTTTGGGGCGTTTCCTGTCGCGGGCGCTAGGCCTACCCACACAAGTGAAGTATCATTTTTATCGGGAGACTTGGGGGAACGCTGGGTGGAAGGAAATTTGTGGCTCCTCTCAGATTCCAGAACTTTCTGCCACAGAAATGTGAGGAACATGTGTTTTTTTAGCCAAATTTTGAGGTTTGCAAAGGATTCTGAGTAACAGAACCTGGTCCCAGCCACACAAGTCACCCCATCTTGGATTCCCCTAGGTCTCTAGTTTTCAGAAATGCACAGGTTTGGTAGGTTTCCCTAGGTGGCGGCTGAGCTACAGGCCAAAATCTACAGGTAGGCACTTTGCAAAAAACACCTCTGCTTTCCTTCAAAAATTTGGCTGTGTCCACGTTGCGCTTTGGGGCGTTTCCTGTCGCGGGCGCTAGGACTACCCACATAAGTGAGGTATCATTTTTATCGGGAGACGTGGGGGAACGCTGGGTGGAAGGAAATTTGTGGCTCCTCTCAGATTCTAGAACTTTCTGCCACAGAAATGTGAGGAACATGTGTTTTTTTAGCCAAATTTTGAGGTTTGCAAAGGATTCTGGGTAACAGAACCTGGTCCCAGCCACACAAGTCACCCCATCTTGGATTCCCCTAGGTCTCTAGTTTTCAGAAATGCACAGGTTTGGTAGGTTTCCCTAGGTGGCGGCTGAGCTACAGGCCAAAATCTACAGGTAGGCACTTTGCAAAAAACACCTCTGTTTTCCTTCAAAAATTTGGCTGTGTCCACGTTGCGCGTTGGGGCGTTTCCTGTCGCGGGCGCTAGGCCTACCCACACAAGTGAGGTATCATTTTTATCGGGAGACGTGGGGGAACGCTGTGTGGTAGGAAATTTGTGGCTCCTCTCAGATTCCAGAACTTTCTGCCACAGAAATGTGAGGAACATGTGTTTTTTAGCCAAATTTTGAGGTTTGCAAAGGATTCTGGGTAACAGAACCTGGTCCCAGCCACACAAGTCACCCCATATTGGATTCCCCTAGGTCTCTAGTTTTCAGAAATGCACAGGTTTGGTAGGTTTCCCTATGTGGCGGCTGAGCTACAGGCCAAAATCTACAGGTAGGCACTTTGCAAAAAACACCTCTGTTTTCCTTAAAAAATTTGGCTGTGTCCACGTTGCGCTTTGGGGCATTTCCTGTCGCGGGCACTAGGCCTACCCACACAAGTGAGGTATCATTTTTATCGAGAGTCGTGGGGGAACGCTGGGTGGAAGGAAATTTGTGGCTCCTCTCAGATTCCAGAACTTTCTGCCACAGAAATGTGAGGAACATGTGTTTTTTTAGCCAAATTTTGAGGTTTGCAAAGGATTCTGGGTAACAGAACCTGGTCCCAGCCACACAAGTCACCCCATCTTGGATTCCCCTAGGTCTCTAGTTTTCAGAAATGCACAGCTTTGGTAGGTTTCCCTAGGTGGCGGTTGAGCTACAGGCCAAAATCTACAGGTAGGCACTTTGCAAAAAACACCTCTGCTTTCCTTCAAAAATTTGGCTGTGTCCACGTTGCGCTTTGGGGCGTTTCCTGTCGCGGGCGCTAGGACTACCCACATAAGTGAGGTATCATTTTTATCGGGAGACGTGGGGGAACGCTGGGTGGAAGGAAATTTGTGGCTCCTCTCAGATTCTAGAACTTTCTGCCACAGAAATGTGAGGAACATGTGTTTTTTTAGCCAAATTTTGAGGTTTGCAAAGGATTCTGGGTAACAGAACCTGGTCCCAGCCACACAAGTCACCCCATCTTGGATTCCCCTAGGTCTCTAGTTTTCAGAAATGCACAGGTTTGGTAGGTTTCCCTAGGTGGCGGCTGAGCTACAGGCCAAAATCTACAGGTAGGCACTTTGCAAAAAACACCTCTGTTTTCCTTCAAAAATTTGGCTGTGTCCACGTTGCGCGTTGGGGCGTTTCCTGTCGCGGGCGCTAGGCCTACCCACACAAGTGAGGTATCATTTTTATCGGGAGACGTGGGGGAACGCTGTGTGGTAGGAAATTTGTGGCTCCTCTCAGATTCCAGAACTTTCTGCCACAGAAATGTGAGGAACATGTGTTTTTTAGCCAAATTTTGAGGTTTGCAAAGGATTCTGGGTAACAGAACCTGGTCCCAGCCACACAAGTCACCCCATATTGGATTCCCCTAGGTCTCTAGTTTTCAGAAATGCACAGGTTTGGTAGGTTTCCCTATGTGGCGGCTGAGCTACAGGCCAAAATCTACAGGTAGGCACTTTGCAAAAAAACACCTCTGTTTTCCTTAAAAAATTTGGCTGTGTCCACGTTGCGCTTTGGGGCATTTCCTGTCGCGGGCACTAGGCCTACCCACACAAGTGAGGTATCATTTTTATCGAGAGTCGTGGGGGAACGCTGGGTGGAAGGAAATTTGTGGCTCCTCTCAGATTCCAGAACTTTCTGCCACAGAAATGTGAGGAACATGTGTTTTTTTAGCCAAATTTTGAGGTTTGCAAAGGATTCTGGGTAACAGAACCTGGTCCCAGCCACACAAGTCACCCCATCTTGGATTCCCCTAGGTCTCTAGTTTTCAGAAATGCACAGCTTTGGTAGGTTTCCCTAGGTGGCGGTTGAGCTACAGGCCAAAATCTACAGATAGGCACTTTGCAAAAACCACCTCTGTTTTCCTTCAAAAATTTGGCTGTGTCCACGTTGCGCTTTGGGGCGTTTCCTGTCGCGGGCGCTAGGACTACCCACATAAGTGAGGTATCATTTTTATCGGGAGACGTGGGGGAACGCTGGGTGGAAGGAAATTTGTGGCTCCTCTCAGATTCTAGAACTTTCTGCCACAGAAATGTGAGGAACATGTGTTTTTTTAGCCAAATTTTGAGGTTTGCAAAGGATTCTGGGTAACAAAACCTGGTCCCAGCCACACAAGTCACCCCATCTTGGATTCCCCTAGGTCTCTAGTTTTCAGAAATGCACAGGTTTGGTAGGTTTCCCTAGGTGGCGGCTGAGCTACAGGCCAAAATCTACAGGTAGGCACTTTGCAAAAAACACCTCTGTTTTCCTTCAAAAATTTGGCTGTGTCCACGTTGCGCTTTGGGGCGTTTCCTGTCGCGGGCGCTAGGCTTACCCACACAAGTGAAGTATCATTTTTATCGGGAGACTTGGGGGAACGCTGGGTGGAAGGAAATTTGTGGCTCCTCTCAGATTCCAGAACTTTCTGCCACAGAAATGTGAGGAACATGTGTTTTTTTAGCCAAATTTTGAGGTTTGCAAAGGATTCTGGGTAACAGAACCTGGTCCCAGCCACACAAGTCAACCCATCTTGGATTCCCCTAGGTCTCTAGTTTTCAGAAATGCACAGGTTTGGTAGGTTTCCCTAGGTGGCGGCTGAGCTACAGGCCAAAATCTACAGGTAGGCACTTTGCAAAAAACACCTCTGTTTTCCTTCAAAAATTTGGCTGTGTCCACGTTGCGCTTTGGGGCGTTTCCTGTCGCGGGCGCTAGGCCTACCCACACAAGTGAGGTGTCATTTTTATCGGGAGACGTGGGGGAACGCTGGGTGGAAGGAAATTTGTGGCTCCTCTCAGATTCCAGAACTTTCTGCCACAGAAATGTGAGGAACATGTGTTTTTTTAGCCAAATTTTGAGGTTTGCAAAGGATTCAGGGTAATAGAAACTGGTCCCAGCCACACAAGTCACCCCATCTTGGATTCCCCTAGGTTTCTAGTTTTCAGAAATGTATAGGTTTGGTAGGTTTGGTAGGTTTCCCTAGGTGGCGGTTGAGCTACAGGCCAAAATCTACAGGTAGGCACTTTGCAAAAAACACCTCTGTTTTCCTTCAAAAATTTGGCTGTGTCCACGTTGCGCTTTGGGGCATTTCCTGTCACGGGCGCTAGGCCTACCCACACAAGTGAAGTATCATTTTTATCGGGAGACTTGGGGGAACGCTGGGTGGAAGGAAATTTGTGGCTCCTCTCAGATTCCAGAACTTTCTGCCACAGAAATGTGAGGAACATGTGTTTTTTTAGCCAAATTTTGAGGTTTGCAAAGGATTCTGGGTAACAGAACCTGGTCCCAGCCACACAAGTCACCCCATCTTGGATTCCCCTAGGTCTCTAGTTTTCAGAAATGCACAGGTTTGGTAGGTTTCCCTAGGTGGCGGCTGAGGTACAGGCCAAAATCTACAGGTAGGCACTTTGCAAAAAACACCTCTGCTTTCCTTCAAAAATTTGGCTGTGTCCACGTTGCGCTTTGGGACGTTTCCTGTCGCGGGCGCTAGGACTACCCACATAAGTGAGGTATCATTTTTATCGGGAGACGTGGGGGAACGCTGGGTGGAAGGAAATTTGTGGCTCCTCTCAGATTCTAGAACTTTCTGCCACAGAAATGTGAGGAACATGTGTTTTTTTAGCCAAATTTTGAGGTTTGCAAAGGATTCTGGGTAACAGAACCTGGTCCGAGCCACACAAGTCACCCCATCTTGGATTCCCCTAGGTCTCTAGTTTTCAGAAAAGCACAGGTTTGGTAGGTTTCCCTAGGTGGCGGCTGAGCTACAGGCCAAAATCTACAGGAAGGCACTTTGCAAAAAACACCTCTGTTTTCCTTAAAAAATTTGTCTGTGTCCACGTTGCGCTTTGGGGCGTTTCCTGTCGCGGGCGCTAGGCCTACCCACACAAGTGAGGTGTCATTTTTATCGGGAGAAGTGGGGGAACGCTGTGTGGAAGGAAATTTGTGGCTCCTCTCAGATTCCAGAACTTTCTGCCACAGAAATGTGAGGAACATGTGTTTTTTTAGCCAAATTTTGAGGTTTGCAAAGGATTCTGGGTAAAAGAACCTGGTCCCAGCCACACAAGTCACCCCATCTTGGATTCCCCTAGGTCTCTAGTTTTCAGAAATGCACAGGTTTGGTAGGTTTCCCTACGTGGCGGCTGAGCTACAGGCCAAAATCTACAGGTAGGCACTTTGCAAAAAACACCTCTGTTTTCCTTCCAAAATTTGGCTGTGTCCACGTTGCGCTTTGTGGCATTTCCTGTCGCGGGCGCTAGGCCTACACACACAAGTGAGATATCATTTTTATCGGGAGTCGTGGGGGAACGCTGGGTGGAAGGAAATTTGTGGCTCCTCTCAGATTCTAGAACTTTCTGCCACAGAAATGTGAGGAACATGTGTTTTTTTAGCCAACTTTTGAGGTTTGCAAAGGATTCTGGGTAACAGAACCTGGTCCCAGCCACACAAGTCACCCCATCTTGGATTCCCCTAGGTCTCTAGTTTTCAGAAATGCACAGGTTTGGTAGGTTTCCCTAGGTGGCGGTTGAGCTACAGGCCAAAATCTACAGATAGGCACTTTGCAAAAACCACCTCTGTTTTCCTTCAAAAATTTGGCTGTGTCCACGTTGCGCTTTGGGGCGTTTCCTGTCGCGGGCGCTAGGCCTACCCACACAAGTGAAGTATCATTTTTATCGGGAGACTTGGGGGAACGCTGGGTGGAAAGAAATTTGTGGCTCCTCTCAGATTCCAGAACTTTCTGCCACAGAAATGTGAGGAACATGTGTTTTTTTAGCCAAATTTTGAGGTTTGCAAAGGATTCTGGGTAACAGAACCTGGTCCCAGCCACACAAGTCACCCCATCTTGGATTCCCCTAGGTCTCTAGTTTTCAGAAATGCACAGGTTTGGTAGGTTTCCCTAGGTGGCGGCTGAGCTACAGGCCAAAATCTACAGGTAGGCACTTTGCAAAAAACACCTCTGCTTTCCTTCAAAAATTTGGCTGTGTCCACGTTGCGCTTTGGGGCGTTTCCTATCGCGGGCGCTAGGACTACCCACATAAGTGAGGTATCATTTTTATCGGGAGATGTGGGGGAACGCTGGGTGGAAGGAAATTTGTGGCTTCTCTCAGATTCTAGAACTTTCTGCCACAGAAATATGAGGAACATGTGTTTTTTTAGCCAAATTTTGAGGTTTGCAAAGGATTCTGGGTAACAGAACCTGGTCCCAGCCACACAAGTCACCCCATCTTGGATTCCCCTAGGTCTCTAGTTTTCAGAAATGCACAGGTTTGGTAGGTTTCCCTAGGTGGCGGCTGAGCTACAGGCCAAAATCTACAGGTAGGCACTTTGCAAAAAACACCTCTGTTTTCCTTCAAAAATTTGGCTGTGTCCACGTTGCGCGTTGGGGCGTTTCCTGTCGCGGGCGCTAGGCCTACCCACACAAGTGAGGTATCATTTTTATCGGGAGACGTGGGGGGAACGCTGTGTGGTAGGAAATTTGTGGCTCCTCTCAGATTCCAGAACTTTCTGCCACAGAAATGTGAGGAACATGTGTTTTTTAGCCAAATTTTGAGGTTTGCAAAGGATTCTGGGTAACAGAACCTGGTCCCAGCCACACAATTCACCCCCTATTGGATTCCCCTAGGTCTCTAGTTTTCAGAAATGCACAGGTTTGGTAGGTTTCCCTAGGTGGCGGCTGAGCTACAGGCCAAAATCTACAGGTAGGCACTTTGCAAAAAACACCTCTGTTTTCCTTCAAAAATTTGGCTGTGTCCACGTTGCGCTTTGGGGCATTTCCTGTCGCGGGCACTAGGCCTACCCACACAAGTGAGGTATCATTTTTATCGGGAGTCGTGGGGGAACGCTGGGTGGAAGGAAATTTGTGGCTCCTCTCAGATTCCAGAACTTTCTGCCACAGAAATGTGAGGAACATGTGTTTTTTTAGCCAAATTTTGAGGTTTGCAAAGGATTCTGGGTAACAGAACCTGGTCCCAGCCACACAAGTCTCCCCATCTTGGATTCCCCTAGGTCTCTAGTTTTCAGAAATGCACAGCTTTGGTAGGTTTCCCTAGGTGGCGGCTGAGCTACAGGCCAAAATCTACAGATAGGCACTTTGCAAAAACCACCTCTGTTTTCCTTCAAAAATTTGGCTGTGTCCACGTTGCACTTTGGGGCGTTTCCTGTCGCGGGCGCTAGGCCTACCCACACAAGTGAAGTATCATTTTTATCGGGAGACTTGGGGGAACGCTGGGTGGAAGGAAATTTGTGGCTCCTCTCAGATTCCAGAACTTTCTGCCACAGAAATGTGAGGAACATGTGTTTTTTTAGCCAAATTTTGAGGTTTGCAAAGGATTCTGGGTAACAGAACCTGGTCCCAGCCACACAAGTCACCCCATCTTGGATTCCCCTAGGTCTCTAGTTTTCAGAAATGCACAGGTTTGGTAGGTTTCCCTAGGTGGCGGCTGAGCTACAGGCCAAAATCTACAGGTAGGCACTTTGCAAAAAACACCTCTGCTTTCCTTCAAAAATTTGGCTGTGTCCACGTTGCGCTTTGGTGCGTTTCCAGTCGCGGGCGCTAGGACTACCCACATAAGTGAGGTATCATTTTTATCGGGAGACGTGGGGGAACGCTGGGTGGAAGGAAATTTGTGGCTCCTCTCAGATTCTAGAACTTTCTGCCACAGAAATGTGAGGAACATGTGTTTTTGTAGCCAAATTTTGAGGTTTGCAAAGGATTCTGGGTAACAGAACCTGGACCCAGCCACACAAGTCACCCCATATTGGATTCCCCTAGGTCTCTAGTTTTCAGAAATGCACAGGTTTGGTAGGTTTCCCTAGGTGGCGGCTGAGCTACAGGCCAAAATCTACAGGTAGGCACTTTGCAAAAAACACCTCTGTTTTCCTTCAAAAATTTGGCTGTGTCCACGTTGCGCTTTGGGGCGTTTCCTGTCGCGGGCGCTAGGACTACCCACCTAAGTGAGGTATCATTTTTATCGGGAGACGTGGGGGAACGCTGGGTGGAAGGAAATTTGTGGCTCCTCTCAGATTCTAGAACTTTCTGCCACAGAAATGTGAGGAACATGTGTTTTTTTAGCCAAATTTTGAGGTTTGCAAAGGATTCTGGGTAACAAAACCTGGTCCCAGCCACACAAGTCACCCCATCTTGGATTCCCCTAGGTCTCTAGTTTTCAGAAATGCACAGGTTTGGTAGGTTTCCCTAGGTGGCGGCTGAGCTACAGGCCAAAATCTACAGGTAGGCACTTTGCAAAAAACACCTCTGTTTTCCTTCAAAAATTTGGCTGTGTCCACGTTGCGCTTTGGGGCGTTTCCTGTCGCGGGCGCTAGGCTTACCCACACAAGTGAAGTATCATTTTTATCGGGAGACTTGGGGGAACGCTGGGTGGAAGGAAATTTGTGGCTCCTCTCAGATTCCAGAACTTTCTGCCACAGAAATGTGAGGAACATGTGTTTTTTTAGCCAAATTTTGAGGTTTGCAAAGGATTCTGGGTAACAGAACCTGGTCCCAGCCACACAAGTCACCCCCATCTTGGATTCCCCTAGGTCTCTAGTTTTCAGAAATGCACAGGTTTGGTAGGTTTCCCTAGGTGGCGGCTGAGCTACAGGCCAAAATCTACAGGTAGGCACTTTGCAAAAAACACCTCTGTTTTCCTTCAAAAATTTGGCTGTGTCCACGTTGCGCTTTGGGGCGTTTCCTGTCGCGGGCGCTAGGCCTACCCACACAAGTGAGGTATCATTTTTATCTGGAGACGTGGGGGAACGCTGGGTGGAAGGAAATTTGTGGCTCCTCTCAGATTCCAGAACTTTCTGCCACAGAAATGTGAGGAACATGTGTTTTTTTAGCCAAATTTTGAGGTTTGCAAACGATTCTGGGTAACAGAACCTGGTCCCAGCCACACAAGTCACCCCATCTTGGATTCCCCTAGGTTTCTAGTTTTCAGAAATGCATAGGTTTGGTAGGTTTGGTAGGTTTCCCTAGGTGGCGGTTGAGCTACAGGCCAAAATCTACAGGTAGGCACTTTGCAAAAAACACCTCTGTTTTCCTTCAAAAATTTGGCTGTGTCCACGTTGCGCGTTGGGGCATTTCCTGTCACGGGCGCTAGGCCTACCCACACAAGTGAAGTATCATTTTTATCGGGAGACTTGGGGGAACGCTGGGTGGAAGGAAATTTGTGGCTCCTCTCAGATTCCAGAACTTTCTGCCACAGAAATGTGAGGAACATGTGTTTTTTTAGCCAAATTTTGAGGTTTGCAAAGGATTCTGGGTAACAGAACCTGGTCCCAGCCACACAAGTCACCCCATCTTGGATTCCCCTAGGTCTCTAGTTTTCAGAAATGCACAGGTTTGGTAGGTTTCCCTAGGTGGCGGCTGAGCTACAGGCCAAAATCTACAGGTAGGCACTTTGCAAAAAACACCTCTGTTTTCCTTCCAAAATTTGGCTGTGTCCACGTTGCGCTTTGTGGCATTTCCTGTCGCGGGCGCTAGGCCTACACACACAAGTGAGATATCATTTTTATCGGGAGTCGTGGGGGAACGCTGGGTGGAAGGAAATTTGTGGCTCCTCTCAGATTCTAGAACTTTCTGCCACAGAAATGTGAGGAACATGTGTTTTTTTAGCCAAATTTTGAGGTTTGCAAAGGATTCTGGGTAACAAAACCTGGTCCCAGCCACACAAGTCACCCCATCTTGGATTCCCCTAGGTCTCTAGTTTTCAGAAATGCACAGGTTTGGTAGGTTTCCCTAGGTGGCGGCTGAGCTACAGGCCAAAATCTACAGGTAGGCACTTTGCAAAAAACACCTCTGTTTTCCTTCAAAAATTTGGCTGTGTCCACGTTGCGCTTTGGGGCATTTCCTGTCGCGGGCACTAGGCCTACCCAAACAAGTGAGGTATCATTTGTATCGGGAGTCGTGGGGGAACGCTGGGTGGAAGGAAATTTGTGGCTCCTCTCAGATTCCAGAACTTTCTGCCACAGAAATGGGAGGAACATGTGTTTTTTTAGCCAAATTTTGAGGTTTGCAAAGGATTCTGGGTAACAGAACCTGGTCCCAGCCACACAAGTCACCCCATCTTGGATTCCCCTAGGTCTCTAGTTTTCAGAAATGCACAGGTTTGGTAGGTTTCCCTAGGTGGCGGTTGAGCTACAGGCCAAAATCTACAGATAGGCACTTTGCAAAAACCACCTCTGTTTTCCTTCAAAAATTTGGCTGTGTCCACGTTGCGCTTTGGGGCGTTTCCTGTCGCGGGCGCTAGGCCTACCCACACAAGTGAAGTATCATTTTTATCGGGAGACTTGGGGGAACGCTGGGTGGAAGGAAATTTGTGGCTCCTCTCAGATTCCAGAACTTTCTGCCACAGAAATGTGAGGAACATGTGTTTTTTTAGCCAAATTTTGAGGTTTGCAAAGGATTCTGGGTAACAGAACCTGGTCCCAGCCACACAAGTCACCCCATCTTGGATTCCCCTAGGTCTCTAGTTTTCAGAAATGCACAGGTTTGGTAGGTTTCCCTAGGTGGCGGCTGAGCTACAGGCCAAAATCTACAGGTAGGCACTTTGCAAAAAACACCTCTGCTTTCCTTCAAAAATTTGGCTGTGTCCACGTTGCGCTTTGGGGCGTTTCCTGTCGCGGGCGCTAGGACTACCCACATAAGTGAGGTATCATTTTTATCGGGAGACGTGGGGGAACGCTGGGTGGAAGGAAATTTGTGGCTCCTCTCAGATTCTAGAACTTTCTGCCACAGAAATGTGAGGAACATGTGTTTTTTTAGCCAAATTTTGAGGTTTGCAAAGGATTCTGGGTAACAGAACCTGGTCCCAGCCACACAAGTCACCCCATCTTGGATTCCCCTAGGTCTCTAGTTTTCAGAAATGCACAGGTTTGGTAGGTTTCCCTAGGTGGCGGCTGAGCTACAGGCCAAAATCTACAGGTAGGCACTTTGCAAAAAACACCTCTGTTTTCCTTCAAAAATTTGGCTGTGTCCACGTTGCGCGTTGGGGCGTTTCCTGTCGCGGGCGCTAGGCCTACCCACACAAGTGAGGTATCATTTTTATCGGGAGACGTGGGGGAACGCTGTGTGGTAGGAAATTTGTGGCTCCTCTCAGATTCCAGAACTTTCTGCCACAGAAATGTGAGGAACATGTGTTTTTTAGCCAAATTTTGAGGTTTGCAAAGGATTCTGGGTAACAGAACCTGGTCCCAGCCACACAAGTCACCCCATATTGGATTCCCCTAGGTCTCTAGTTTTCAGAAATGCACAGGTTTGGTAGGTTTCCCTAGGTGGCGGCTGAGCTACAGGCCAAAATCTACAGGTAGGCACTTTGCAAAAAACACCTCTGTTTTCCTTCAAAAATTTGGCTGTGTCCACGTTGCGCTTTGGGGCGTTTCCTGTCGCGGGCGCTAGGACTACCCACATAAGTGAGGTATCATTTTGATCGGGAGACGTGGGGGAACGCTGGGTGGAAGGAAATTTGTGGCTCCTCTCAGATTCTAGAACTTTCTGCCACAGAAATGTGAGGAACATGTGTTTTTTTAGCCAAATTTTGAGGTTTGCAAAGGATTCTGGGTAACAAAACCTGGTCCCAGCCACACAAGTCACCCCATCTTGGATTCCCCTAGGTCTCTAGTTTTCAGAAATGCACAGGTTTGGTAGGTTTCCCTAGGTGGCGGCTGAAGTACAGGCCAAAATCTACAGGTAGGCACTTTGCAAAAAACACCTCTGTTTTCCTTCAAAAATTTGGCTGTGTCCACGTTGCGCTTTGGGGCGTTTCCTGTCGCGGGCGCTAGGCTTACCCACACAAGTGAAGTATCATTTTTATCGGGAGACTTGGGGGAACGCTGGGTGGAAGGAAATTTGTGGCTCCTCTCAGATTCCAGAACTTTCTGCCACAGAAATGTGAGGAACATGTGTTTTTTTAGCCAAATTTTGAGGTTTGCAAAGGATTCTGGGTAACAGAACCTGGTCCCAGCCACACAAGTCACCCCATCTTGGATTCCCCTAGGTCTCTAGTTTTCAGAAATGCACAGGTTTGGTAGGTTTCCCTAGGTGGCGGCTGAGCTACAGGCCAAAATCTACAGGTAGGCACTTTGCAAAAAACACCTCTGTTTTCCTTCAAAAATTTGGCTGTGTCCACGTTGCGCTTTGGGGCGTTTCCTGTCGTGGGCGCTAGGCCTACCCACACAAGTGAGGTATCATTTTTATCGGGAGACGTGGGGGAACGCTGGGTGGAAGGAAATTTGTGGCTCCTCTCAGATTCCAGAACTTTCTGCCACAGAAATGTGAGGAACATGTGTTTTTTTAGCCAAATTTTGAGGTTTGCAAAGGATTCTGGGTAATAGAACCTGGTCCCAGCCACACAAGTCACCCCATCTTGGATTCCCCTAGGTTTCTAGTTTTCAGAAATGTATAGGTTTGGTAGGTTTGGTAGGTTTCCCTAGGTGGCGGTTGAGCTACAGGCCAAAATCTACAGGTAGGCACTTTGCAAAAAACACCTCTGTTTTCCTTCAAAAATTTGGCTGTGTCCACGTTGCGCTTTGGGGCATTTCCTGTCACGGGCGCTAGGCCTACCCACACAAGTGAAGTATCATTTTTATCGGGAGACTTGGGGGAACGCTGGGTGGAAGGAAATTTGTGGCTCCTCTCAGATTCCAGAACTTTCTGCCACAGAAATGTGAGGAACATGTGTTTTTTTAGCCAAATTTTGAGGTTTGCAAAGGATTCTGGGTAACAGAACCTGGTCCCAGCCACACAAGTCACCCTATCTTGGATTCCCCTAGGTCTCTAGTTTTCAGAAATGCACAGGTTTGGTAGGTTTCCCTAGGTGGCGGCTGAGCTACAGGCCAAAATCTACAGGTAGGCACTTTGCAAAAAACACCTCTGCTTTCCTTCAAAAATTTGGCTGTGTCCACGTTGCGCTTTGGGACGTTTCCTGTCGCGGGCGCTAGGACTACCCACATAAGTGAGGTATCATTTTTATCGGGAGACGTGGGGGAACGCTGGGTGGAAGGAAATTTGTGGCTCCTCTCAGATTCTAGAACTTTCTGCCACAGAAATGTGAGGAACATGTGTTTTTTTAGCCAAATTTTGAGGTTTGCGAAGGATTCTGGGTAACAGAACCTGGTCCGAGCCACACAAGTCACCCCATCTTGGATTCCCCTAGGTCTCTAGTTTTCAGAAATGCACAGGTTTGGTAGGTTTCCCTAGGTGGCGGCTGATCTACAGGCCAAAATCTACAGGTAGGCACTTTGCAAAAAACACCTCTGTTTTCCTTCAAAAATCTGGCTGTGTCCACGTTGCGCGTTGGGGCGTTTCCTGTCGCGGGCGCTAGGCCTACCCACACAAGTGAGGTATCATTTTTATCGGGAGACGTGGGGGAACGCTGTGTGGTAGGAAATTTGTGGCTCCTCTCAGATTCCAGAACTTTCTGCCACAGAAATGTGAGGAACATGTGTTTTTTAGCCAAATTTTGAGGTTTGCAAAGGATTCTGGGTAACAGAACCTGGTCCCAGCCACACAAGTCACCCCATATTGGATTCCCCTAGGTCTCTAGTTTTCAGAAATGCACAGGTTTGGTAGGTTTCCCTATGTGGCGGCTGAGCTACAGGCCAAAATCTACAGGTAGGCACTTTGCAAAAAACACCTCTGTTTTCCTTAAAAAATTTGGCTGTGTCCACGTTGCGCTTTGGGGCATTTCCTGTCGCGGGCACTAGGCCTACCCAAACAAATGAGGTATCATTTTTATCGAGAGTCGTGGGGGAACGCTGGGTGGAAGGAAATTTGTGGCTCCTCTCAGATTCCAGAACTTTCTGCCACAGAAATGTGAGGAACATGTGTATTTTTAGCCAAATTTTGAGGTTTGCAAAGGATTCTGGGTAACAGAACCTGGTCCCAGCCACACAAGTCACCCCATCTTGGATTCCCCTAGGTCTCTAGTTTTCAGAAATGCACAGCTTTGGTAGGTTTCCCTAGGTGGCGGTTGAGCTACAGGCCAAAATCTACAGATAGGCACTTTGCAAAAACCACCTCTGTTTTCCTTCAAAAATTTGGCTGTGTCCACGTTGCGCTTTGGGGCGTTTCCTGTCGCGGGCGCTAGGACTACCCACATAAGTGAGGTATCATTTTTATCGGGAGACGTGGGGGAACGCTGGGTGGAAGGAAATTTGTGGCTCCTCTCAGATTCTAGAACTTTCTGCCACAGAAATGTGAGGAACATGTGTTTTTTTAGCCAAATTTTGAGGTTTGCAAAGGATTCTGGGTAACAAAACCTGGTCCCAGCCACACAAGTCACCCCATCTTGGATTCCCCTAGGTCTCTAGTTTTCAGAAATGCACAGGTTTGGCAGGTTTCCCTAGGTGGCGGCTGAGCTATAGGCCAAAATCTACAGGTAGGCACTTTGCAAAAAACACCTCTGTTTTCCTTCAAAAATTTGGCTGTGTCCACGTTGCGCTTTGGGGCGTTTCATGTCGCGGGCGCTAGGCTTACCCACACAAGTGAAGTATCATTTTTATCGGGAGACTTGGGGGAACGCTGGGTGGAAGGAAATTTGTGGCTCCTCTCAGATTCCAGAACTTTCTGCCACAGAAATGTGAGGAACATGTGTTTTTTTAGCCAAATTTTGAGGTTTGCAAAGGATTCTGGGTAACAGAACCTGGTCCCAGCCACACAAGTCAACCCATCTTGGATTCCCCTAGGTCTCTAGTTTTCAGAAATGCACAGGTTTGGTAGGTTTCCCTAGGTGGCGGCTGAGCTACAGGCCAAAATCTACAGGTAGGCACTTTGCAAAAAACACCTCTGTTTTCCTTCAAAAATTTGGCTGTGTCCACGTTGCGCTTTGGGGCGTTTCCTGTCGCGGGCGCTAGGCCTACCCACACAAGTGAGGTGTCATTTTTATCGGGAGACGTGGGGGAACGCTGGGTGGAAGAAAATTTGTGGCTCCTCTCAGATTCCAGAACTTTCTGCCACAGAAATGTGAGGAACATGTGTTTTTTTAGCCAAATTTTGAGGTTTGCAAAGGATTCTGGGTAACAGAACCTGGTCCCAGCCACACAAGTCACCCCATCTTGGATTCCCCTAGGTCTCTAGTTTTCAGAAATGCACAGGTTTGGTAGGTTTCCCTAGGTGGCGGCTGAGCTACAGGCCAAAATCTACAGGTAGGCACTTTGCAAAAAACACCTCTGTTTTCCTTCAAAAATTTGGCTGTGTCCACGTTGCGCGTTGGGGCGTTTCCTGTCGCGGGCGCTAGGCCTACCCACACAAGTGAGGTATCATTTTTATCGGGAGACGTGGGGGAACGCTGTGTGGTAGGAAATTTGTGGCTCCTCTCAGATTCCAGAACTTTCTGCCACAGAAATGTGAGGAACATGTGTTTTTTAGCCAAATTTTGAGGTTTGCAAAGGATTCTGGGTAACAGAACCTGGTCCCAGCCACACAAGTCACCCCATATTGGATTCCCCTAGGTCTCTAGTTTTCAGAAATGCACAGGTTTGGTAGGTTTCCCTATGTGGCGGCTGAGCTACAGGCCAAAATCTACAGGTAGGCACTTTGCAAAAAACACCTCTGTTTTCCTTAAAAAATTTGGCTGTGTCCACGTTGCGCTTTGGGGCATTTCCTGTCGCGGGCACTAGGCCTACCCACACAAATGAGGTATCATTTTTATCGAGAGTCGTGGGGGAACGCTGGGTGGAAGGAAATTTGTGGCTCCTCTCAGATTCCAGAACTTTCTGCCACAGAAATGTGAGGAACATGTGTTTTTTTAGCCAAATTTTGAGGTTTGCAAAGGATTCTGGGTAACAGAACCTGGTCCCAGCCACACAAGTCACCCCATCTTGGATTCCCCTAGGTCTCTAGTTTTCAGAAATGCACAGCTTTGGTAGGTTTCCCTAGGTGGCGGTTGAGCTACAGGCCAAAATCTACAGATAGGCTTTTTGCAAAAACCACCTCTGTTTTCCTTCAAAAATTTGGCTGTGTCCACGTTGCGCTTTGGGGCGTTTCCTGTCGCTGGCGCTAGGACTACCCACATAAGTGAGGTATCATTTTTATCGGGAGACGTGGGGGAACGCTGGGTGGAAGGAAATTTGTGGCTCCTCTCAGATTCTAGAACTTTCTGCCACAGAAATGTGAGGAACATGTGTTTTTTTAGCCAAATTTTGAGGTTTGCAAAGGATTCTGGGTAACAAAACCTGGTCCCAGCCCCACAAGTCACCCCATCTTGGATTCCCCTAGGTCTCTAGTTTTCAGAAATGCACAGGTTTGGTAGGTTTCCCTAGGTGGCGGCTGAGCTATAGGCCAAAATCTACAGGTAGGCACTTTGCAAAAAACACCTCTGTTTTCCTTCAAAAATTTGGCTGTGTCCACGTTGCGCTTTGGGGCGTTTCATGTCGCGGGCGCTAGGCTTACCCACACAAGTGAAGTATCATTTTTATCGGGAGACTTGGGGGAACGCTGGGTGGAAGGAAATTTGTGGCTCCTCTCAGATTCCAGAACTTTCTGCCACAGAAATGTGAGGAACATGTGTTTTTTTAGCCAAATTTTGAGGTTTGCAAAGGATTCTGGGTAACAGAACCTGGTCCCAGCCACACAAGTCAACCCATCTTGGATTCCCCTAGGTCTCTAGTTTTCAGAAATGCACAGGTTTGGTAGGTTTCCCTAGGTGGCGGCTGAGCTACAGGCCAAAATCTACAGGTAGGCACTTTGCAAAAAACACCTCTGTTTTCCTTAAAAAATTTGGCTGTGTCCACGTTGCGCTTTGGGGCGTTTCCTGTCGCGGGCGCTAGGCCTACCCACACAAGTGAGGTGTCATTTTTATCGGGAGACGTGGGGGAACGCTGGGTGGAAGGAAATTTGTGGCTCCTCTCAGATTCCAGAACTTTCTGCCACAGAAATGTGAGGAACATGTGTTTTTTTAGCCAAATTTTGAGGTTTGCAAAGGATTCTGGGTAATAGAACCTGGTCCCAGCCACACAAGTCACCCCATCTTGGATTCCCCTAGGTTTCTAGTTTTCAGAAATGTATAGGTTTGGTAGGTTTGGTAGGTTTCCCTAGGTGGCGGTTGAGCTACAGGCCAAAATCTACAGGTAGGCACTTTGCAAAAAACACCTCTGTTTTCCTTCAAAAATTTGGCTGTGTCCACGTTGCGCTTTGGGGCATTTCCTGTCACGGGCGCTAGGCCTACCCACACAAGTGAAGTATCATTTTTATCAGGAGACTTGGGGGAACGCTGGGTGGAAGGAAATTTGTGGCTCCTCTCAGATTCCAGAACTTTCTGCCACAGAAATGTGAGGAACATGTGTTTTTTTAGCCAAATTTTGAGGTTTGCAAAGGATTCTGGGTAACAGAACCTGGTCCCAGCCACACAAGTCACCCCATCTTGGATTCCCCTAGGTCTCTAGTTTTCAGAAATGCACAGGTTTGGTAGGTTTCCCTAGGTGGCGGCTGAGCTACAGGCCAAAATCTACAGGTAGGCACTTTGCAAAAAACACCTCTGCTTTCCTTCAAAAATTTGGCTGTGTCCACGTTGCGCTTTGGGACGTTTCCTGTCGCGGGCGCTAGGACTACCCACATAAGTGAGGTATCATTTTTATCGGGAGACGTGGGGGAACGCTGGGTGGAAGGAAATTTGTGGCTCCTCTCAGATTCTAGAACTTTCTGCCACAGAAATGTGAGGAACATGTGTTTTTTTAGCCAAATTTTGAGGTTTGCAAAGGATTCTGGGTAACAGAATCTGGTCCGAGCCACACAAGTCACCCCATCTTGGATTCCCCTAGGTCTCTAGTTTTCAGAAATGCACAGGTTTGGTAGGTTTCCCTAGGTGGCGGCTGAGCTACAGGCCAAAATCTACAGGTAGGCACTTTGCAAAAAACACCTCTGTTTTCCTTAAAAAATTTGGCTGTGTCCACGTTGCGCTTTGGGGCGTTTCCTGTCGCGGGCGCTAGGCCTACCCACACAAGTCAGGTGTCATTTTTATCGGGAGACGTGGGGGAACGCTGGGTGGAAGGAAATTTGTGGCTCCTCTCAGATTCCAGAACTTTCTGCCACAGAAATGTGAGGAACATGTGTTTTTTTAGCCAAATTTTGAGGTTTGCAAAGGATTCTGGGTAATAGAACCTGGTCCCAGCCACACAAGTCACCCCATCTTGGATTCCCCTAGGTTTCTAGTTTTCAGAAATGTATAGGTTTGGTAGGTTTGGTAGGTTTCCCTAGGTGGCGGTTGAGCTACAGGCCAAAATCTACAGGTAGGCACTTTGCAAAAAACACCTCTGTTTTCCTTCAAAAATTTGGCTGTGTCCACGTTGCGCTTTGGGGCATTTCCTGTCACGGGCGCTAGGCCTACCCACACAAGTGAAGTATCATTTTTATCAGGAGACTTGGGGGAACGCTGGGTGGAAGGAAATTTGTGGCTCCTCTCAGATTCCAGAACTTTCTGCCACAGAAATGTGAGGAACATGTGTTTTTTTAGCCAAATTTTGAGGTTTGCAAAGGATTCTGGGTAACAGAACCTGGTCCCAGCCACACAAGTCACCCCATCTTGGATTCCCCTAGGTCTCTAGTTTTCAGAAATGCACAGGTTTGGTAGGTTTCCCTAGGTGGCGGCTGAGCTACAGGCCAAAATCTACAGGTAGGCACTTTGCAAAAAACACCTCTGCTTTCCTTCAAAAATTTGGCTGTGTCCACGTTGCGCTTTGGGACGTTTCCTGTCGCGGGCGCTAGGACTACCCACATAAGTGAGGTATCATTTTTATCGGGAGACGTGGGGGAACGCTGGGTGGAAGGAAATTTGTGGCTCCTCTCAGATTCTAGAACTTTCTGCCACAGAAATGTGAGGAACATGTGTTTTTTTAGCCAAATTTTGAGGTTTGCAAAGGATTCTGGGTAACAGAACCTGGTCCGAGCCACACAAGTCACCCCATCTTGGATTCCCCTAGGTCTCTAGTTTTCAGAAAAGCACAGGTTTGGTAGGTTTCCCTAGGTGGCGGCTGAGCTACAGGCCAAAATCTACAGGAAGGCACTTTGCAAAAAACACCTCTGTTTTCCTTAAAAAATTTGTCTGTGTCCACGTTGCGCTTTGGGGCGTTTCCTGTCGCGGGCGCTAGGCCTACCCACACAAGTGAGGTGTCATTTTTATCGGGAGAAGTGGGGGAACGCTGTGTGAAAGGAAATTTGTGGCTCCTCTCAGATTCCAGAACTTTCTACCACAGAAATGTGAGGAACATGTGTTTTTTTAGCCAAATTTTGAGGTTTGCAAAGGATTCTGGGTAAAAGAACCTGGTCCCAGCCACACAAGTCACCCCATCTTGGATTCCCCTAGGTCTCTAGTTTTCAGAAATGCACAGGTTTGGTAGGTTTCCCTACGTGGCGGCTGAGCTACAGGCCAAAATCTACAGGTAGGCACTTTGCAAAAAACACCTCTGTTTTCCTTCCAAAATTTGGCTGTGTCCACGTTGCGCTTTGTGGCATTTCCTGTCGCGGGCGCTAGGCCTACACACACAAGTGAGATATCATTTTTATCGGGAGTCGTGGGGGAACGCTGGGTGGAAGGAAATTTGTGGCTCCTCTCAGATTCTAGAACTTTCAGCCACAGAAATGTGAGGAACATGTGTTTTTTTAGCCAACTTTTGAGGTTTGCAAAGGATTCTGGGTAACAGAACCTGGTCCCAGCCACACAAGTCACCCCATCTTGGATTCCCCTAGGTCTCTAGTTTTCAGAAATGCACAGGTTTGGTAGGTTTCCCTAGGTGGCGGTTGAGCTACAGGCCAAAATCTACAGATAGGCACTTTGCAAAAACCACCTCTGTTTTCCTTCAAAAATTTGGCTGTGTCCACGTTGCGCTTTGGGGCGTTTCCTGTCGCGGGCGCTAGGCCTACCCACACAAGTGAAGTATCATTTTTATCGGGAGACTTGGGGGAACGCTGGGTGGAAAGAAATTTGTGGCTCCTCTCAGATTCCAGAACTTTCTGCCACATAAATGTGAGGAACATGTGTTTTTTTAGCCAAATTTTGAGGTTTGCAAAGGATTCTGGGTAACAGAACCTGGTCCCAGCCACACAAGTCACCACATCTTGGATTCCCCTAGGTCTCTAGTTTTCAGAAATGCACAGGTTTGGTAGGTTTCCCTAGGTGGCGGCTGGGCTACAGGCCAAAATCTACAGGTAGGCACTTTGCAAAAAACACCTCTGCTTTCCTTCAAAAATTTGGCTGTGTCCACGTTCCGCTTTGGTGCGTTTCCTATCGCGGGCGCTAGGACTACCCACATAAGTGAGGTATCATTTTTATCGGGAGATGTGGGGGAACGCTGGGTGGAAGGAAATTTGTGGCTCCTCTCAGATTCCAGAACTTTCTGCCACAGAAATGTGAGGAACATGTGTTTTTTTAGCCAAATTTTGAGGTTTGCAAAGGATTCTGGGTAATAGAACCTGGTCCCAGCCACACAAGTCACCCCATCTTGGATTCCCCTAGGTTTCTAGTTTTCAGAAATGTATAGGTTTGGTAGGTTTGGTAGGTTTCCCTAGGTGGCGGTTGAGCTACAGGCCAAAATCTACAGGTAGGCACTTTGCAAAAAACACCTCTGTTTTCCTTCAAAAATTTGGCTGTGTCCACGTTGCGCTTTGGGGCATTTCCTGTCACGGGCGCTAGGCCTACCCACACAAGTGAAGTATCATTTTTATCGGGAGACTTGGGGGAACGCTGGGTGGAAGGAAATTTGTGGCTCCTCTCAGATTCCAGAACTTTCTGCCACAGAAATGTGAGGAACATGTGTTTTTTTAGCCAAATTTTGAGGTTTGCAAAGGATTCTGGGTAACAGAACCTGGGCCCAGCCACACAAGTCACCCTATCTTGGATTCCCCTAGGTCTCTAGTTTTCAGAAATGCACAGGTTTGGTAGGTTTCCCTAGGTGGCGGCTGAGCTACAGGCCAAAATCTACAGGTAGGCACTTTGCAAAAAACACCTCTGCTTTCCTTCAAAAATTTGGCTGTGTCCACGTTGCGCTTTGGGACGTTTCCTGTCGCGGGCGCTAGGACTACCCACATAAGTGAGGTATCATTTTTATCGGGAGACGTGGGGGAACGCTGGGTGGAAGGAAATTTGTGGCTCCTCTCAGATTCTAGAACTTTCTGCCACAGAAATGTGAGGAACATGTGTTTTTTTAGCCAAATTTTGAGGTTTGCGAAGGATTCTGGGTAACAGAACCTGGTCCGAGCCACACAAGTCACCCCATCTTGGATTCCCCTAGGTCTCTAGTTTTCAGAAATGCACAGGTTTGGTAGGTTTCCCTAGGTGGCGGCTGATCTACAGGCCAAAATCTACAGGTAGGCACTTTGCAAAAAACACCTCTGTTTTCCTTCAAAAATCTGGCTGTGTCCACGTTGCGCTTTGGGGCTTTTCCTGTCGCGGGCGCTAGGCCTACCCACATAAGTGAGGTATCATTTTTATCGGGAGACGTGGTGGAACGCTGGGTGGAAGGAAATTTGTGGCTCCTCTCAGATTCTAGAACTTTCTGCCACAGAAATGTGAGGAACATGTGTTTTTTTAGCCAAATTTTGAGGTTTGCAAAGGATTCTGGGTAACAGAACCTGGTCCCAGCCACACAAGTCACCCCATCTTGGATTCCCCTAGGTCTCTAGTTTTCAGAAATGCACAGCTTTGGTAGGTTTCCCTAGGTGGCGGTTGAGCTACAGGCCAAAATCTACAGGTAGGCACTTTGCAAAAACCACCTCTGTTTTCCTTCAAAAATTTGGCTGTGTCCACGTTGCGCTTTGGGGCGTTTCCTGTCGCGGGCGCTAGGCCTACCCACACAAGTGAAGTATCATTTTTATCGGGAGACTTGGGGGAACGCTGGGTGGAAGGAAATTTGTGGCTCCTCTCAGATTCCAGAACTTTCTGCCACAGAAATGTGAGGAACATGTGTTTTTTTAGCCAAATTTTGAGGTTTGCAAAGGATTCTGAGTAACAGAACCTGGTCCCAGCCACACAAGTCACCCCTTCTTGGATTCCCCTAGGTCTCTAGTTTTCAGAAATGCACAGGTTTGGTAGGTTTCCCTAGGTGGCGGCTGAGCTACAGGCCAAAATCTACAGGTAGGCACTTTGCAAAAAACACCTCTGCTTTCCTTCAAAAATTTGGCTGTGTCCACGTTGCGCTTTGGGGCGTTTCCTGTCGTGGGCGCTAGGACTACCCACATAAGTGAGGTATAATTTTTATCGGGAGACGTGGGGGAACGCTGGGTGGAAGGAAATTTGTGGCTCCTCTCAGATTCTAGAACTTTCTGCCACAGAAATGTGAGGAACATGTGTTTTTTTAGCCAAATTTTGAGGTTTGCAAAGGATTCTGGGTAACAGAACCTGGTCCCAGCCACACAAGTCACCCCATCTTGGATTCCCCTAGGTCTCTAGTTTTCAGAAATGCACAGGTTTGGTAGGTTTCCCTAGGTGGCGGCTGAGCTACAGGCCAAAATCTACAGGTAGGCACTTTGCAAAAAACACCTCTGTTTTCCTTCAAAAATTTGGCTGTGTCCACGTTGCGCGTTGGGGCGTTTCCTGTCGCGGGCGCTAGGCCTACCCACACAAGTGAGGTATCATTTTTATCGGGAGACGTGGGGGAACGCTGTGTGGTAGGAAATTTGTGGCTCCTCTCAGATTCCAGAACTTTCTGCCACAGAAATGTGAGGAACATGTGTTTTTTAGCCAAATTTTGAGGTTTGCAAAGGATTCTGGGTAACAGAACCTGGTCCCAGCCACACAAGTCACCCCATATTGGATTCCCCTAGGTCTCTAGTTTTCAGAAATGCACAGGTTTGGTAGGTTTCCCTATGTGGCGGCTGAGCTACAGGCCAAAATCTACAGGTAGGCACTTTGCAAAAAACACCTCTGTTTTCCTTAAAAAATTTGGCTGTGTCCACGTTGCGCTTTGGGGCATTTCCTGTCGCGGGCACTAGGCCTACCCACACAAGTGAGGTATCATTTTTATCGAGAGTCGTGGGGGAACGCTGGGTGGAAGGAAATTTGTGGCTCCTCTCAGATTCCAGAACTTTCTGCCACAGAAATGTGAGGAACATGTGTTTTTTTAGCCAAATTTTGAGGTTTGCAAAGGATTCTGGGTAACAGAACCTGGTCCCAGCCACACAAGTCACCCCATCTTGGATTCCCCTAGGTCTCTAGTTTTCAGAAATGCACAGCTTTGGTAGGTTTCCCTAGGTGGCGGTTGAGCTACAGGCCAAAATCTACAGATAGGCACTTTGCAAAAACCACCTCTGTTTTCCTTCAAAAATTTGGCTGTGTCCACGTTGCGCTTTGGGGCGTTTCCTGTCGCGGGCGCTAGGACTACCCACATAAGTGAGGTATCATTTTTATCGGGAGACGTGGGGGAACGCTGGGTGGAAGGAAATTTGTGGCTCCTCTCAGATTCTAGAACTTTCTGCCACAGAAATGTGAGGAACATGTGTTTTTTTAGCCAAATTTTGAGGTTTGCAAAGGATTCTGGGTAACAGAACCTGGACCCAGCCACACAAGTCACCCCATATTGGATTCCCCTAGGTCTCTAGTTTTCAGAAATGCACAGGTTTGGTAGGTTTCCCTAGGTGGCGGCTGAGCTACAGGCCAAAATCTACAGGTAGGCACTTTGCAAAAAACACCTCTGTTTTCCTTCAAAAATTTGGCTGTGTCCACGTTGCGCTTTGGGGCATTTCCTGTCGCGGGCACTAGGCCTACCCACACTAGTGAGGTATCATTTTTATCGGGAGTCGTGGGGGAACGCTGGGTGGAAGGAAATTTGTGGCTCCTCTCAGATTCCAGAACTTTCTGCCACAGAAATGTGAGGAACATGTGTTTTTTTAGCCAAATTTTGAGGTTTGCAAAGGATTCTGGGTAACCGAACCTGGTCCCAGCCACACAAGTCACCCCATCTTGGATTCCCCTAGGTCTCTAGTTTTCAGAAATGCACAGCTTTGGTAGGTTTCCCTAGGTGGCGGTTGAGCTACAGGCCAAAATCTACAGATAGGCACTTTGCAAAAACCACCTCTGTTTTCCTTCAAAAATTTGGCTGTGTCCACGTTGCGCTTTGGGGCGTTTCCTGTCGCGGGCGCTAGGCTTACCCACACAAGTGAAGTATCATTTTTATCGGGAGACTTGGGGGAACGCTGGGTGGAAGGAAATTTGTGGCTCCTCTCAGATTCCAGAACTTTCTGCCACAGAAATGTGAGGAACATGTGTTTTTTTAGCCAAATTTTGAGGTTTGCAAAGGATTCTGGGTAACAGAACCTGGTCCCAGCCACACAAGTCACCCCCATCTTGGATTCCCCTAGGTCTCTAGTTTTCAGAAATGCACAGGTTTGGTAGGTTTCCCTAGGTGGCGGCTGAGCTACAGGCCAAAATCTACAGGTAGGCACTTTGCAAAAAACACCTCTGTTTTCCTTCAAAAATTTGGCTGTGTCCACGTTGCGCTTTGGGGCGTTTCCTGTCGCGGGCGCTAGGCCTACCCACACAAGTGAGGTATCATTTTTATCGGGAGACGTGGGGGAACGCTGGGTGGAAGGAAATTTGTGGCTCCTCTCAGATTCCAGAACTTTCTGCCACAGAAATGTGAGGAACATGTGTTTTTTTAGCCAAATTTTGAGGTTTGCAAACGATTCTGGGTAACAGAACCTGGTCCCAGCCACACAAGTCACCCCATCTTGGATTCCCCTAGGTTTCTAGTTTTCAGAAATGCATAGGTTTGGTAGGTTTGGTAGGTTTCCCTAGGTGGCGGTTGAGCTACAGGCCAAAATCTACAGGTAGGCACTTTGCAAAAAACACCTCTGTTTTCCTTCAAAAATTTGGCTGTGTCCACGTTGCGCTTTGGGGCATTTCCTGTCACGGGCGCTAGGCCTACCCACACAAGTGAAGTATCATTTTTATCGGGAGACTTGGGGGAACGCTGGGTGGAAGGAAATTTGTGGCTCCTCTCAGATTCCAGAACTTTCTGCCACAGAAATGTGAGGAACATGTGTTTTTTTAGCCAAATTTTGAGGTTTGCAAAGGATTCTGGGTAACAGAACCTGGTCCCAGCCACACAAGTCACCCCATCTTGGATTCCTCTAGGTCTCTAGTTTTCAGAAATGCACAGGTTTGGTAGGTTTCCCTAGGTGGCGGCTGAGCTACAGGCCAAAATCTACAGGTAGGCACTTTGCAAAAAACACCTCTGTTTTCCTTCAAAAATTTGGCTGTGTCCACGTTGCGCTTTGGGGCGTTTCCTGTCGCGGGCGCTAGGCCTACCCACACAAGTGAGGTATCATTTTTATCGGGAGACGTGGGGGAACGCTGGGTGGAAGGAAATTTGTGGCTCCTCTCAGATTCCAGAACTTTCTGCCACAGAAATGTGAGGAACATGTGTTTTTTTAGCCAAATTTTGAGGTTTGCAAAGGATTCTGGGTAACAGAACCTGGTCCCAGCCACACAAGTCACCCCATCTTGGATTCCCCTAGGTCTCTAGTTTTCAGAAATGCACAGGTTTGGTAGGTTTCCCTAGGTGGCGGCTGAGCTACAGGCCAAAATCTACAGGTAGGCACTTTGCAAAAAACACCTCTGCTTTCCTTCAAAAATTTGGCTGTGTCCACGTTGCGCTTTGGGACGTTTCCTGTCGCGGGCGCTAGGACTACCCACATAAGTGAGGTATCATTTTTATCGGGAGACGTGGGGGAACGCTGGGTGGAAGGAAATTTGTGGCTCCTCTCAGATTCTAGAACTTTCTGCCACAGAAATGTGAGGAACATGTGTTTTTTTAGCCAAATTTTGAGGTTTGCAAAGGATTCTGGGTAACAGAACCTGGTCCGAGCCACACAAGTCACCCCATCTTGGATTCCCCTAGGTCTCTAGTTTTCAGAAAAGCACAGGTTTGGTAGGTTTCCCTAGGTGGCGGCTGAGCTACAGGCCAAAATCTACAGGAAGGCACTTTGCAAAAAACACCTCTGTTTTCCTTAAAAAATTTGTCTGTGTCCACGTTGCGCTTTGGGGCGTTTCCTGTCGCGGGCGCTAGGCCTACCCACACAAGTGAGGTGTCATTTTTATCGGGAGAAGTGGGGGAACGCTGTGTGAAAGGAAATTTGTGGCTCCTCTCAGATTCCAGAACTTTCTACCACAGAAATGTGAGGAACATGTGTTTTTTTAGCCAAATTTTGAGGTTTGCAAAGGATTCTGGGTAAAAGAACCTGGTCCCAGCCACACAAGTCACCCCATCTTGGATTCCCCTAGGTCTCTAGTTTTCAGAAATGCACAGGTTTGGTAGGTTTCCCTACGTGGCGGCTGAGCTACAGGCCAAAATCTACAGGTAGGCACTTTGCAAAAAACACCTCTGTTTTCCTTCCAAAATTTGGCTGTGTCCACGTTGCGCTTTGTGGCATTTCCTGTCGCGGGCGCTAGGCCTACACACACAAGTGAGATATCATTTTTATCGGGAGTCGTGGGGGAACGCTGGGTGGAAGGAAATTTGTGGCTCCTCTCAGATTCTAGAACTTTCAGCCACAGAAATGTGAGGAACATGTGTTTTTTTAGCCAACTTTTGAGGTTTGCAAAGGATTCTGGGTAACAGAACCTGGTCCCAGCCACACAAGTCACCCCATCTTGGATTCCCCTAGGTCTCTAGTTTTCAGAAATGCACAGGTTTGGTAGGTTTCCCTAGGTGGCGGTTGAGCTACAGGCCAAAATCTACAGGTAGGCACTTTGCAAAAACCACCTCTGTTTTCCTTCAAAAATTTGGCTGTGTCCACGTTGCGCTTTGGGGCGTTTCCTGTCGCGGGCGCTAGGCCTACCCACACAAGTGAAGTATCATTTTTATCGGGAGACTTGGGGGAACGCTGGGTGGAAGGAAATTTGTGGCTCCTCTCAGATTCCAGAACTTTCTGCCACAGAAATGTGAGGAACATGTGTTTTTTTAGCCAAATTTTGAGGTTTGCAAAGGATTCTGAGTAACAGAACCTGGTCCCAGCCACACAAGTCACCCCTTCTTGGATTCCCCTAGGTCTCTAGTTTTCAGAAATGCACAGGTTTGGTAGGTTTCCCTAGGTGGCGGCTGAGCTACAGGCCAAAATCTACAGGTAGGCACTTTGCAAAAAACACCTCTGCTTTCCTTCAAAAATTTGGCTGTGTCCACGTTGCGCTTTGGGGCGTTTCCTGTCGTGGGCGCTAGGACTACCCACATAAGTGAGGTATAATTTTTATCGGGAGACGTGGGGGAACGCTGGGTGGAAGGAAATTTGTGGCTCCTCTCAGATTCTAGAACTTTCTGCCACAGAAATGTGAGGAACATGTGTTTTTTTAGCCAAATTTTGAGGTTTGCAAAGGATTCTGGGTAACAGAACCTGGTCCCAGCCACACAAGTCACCCCATCTTGGATTCCCCTAGGTCTCTAGTTTTCAGAAATGCACAGGTTTGGTAGGTTTCCCTAGGTGGCGGCTGAGCTACAGGCCAAAATCTACAGGTAGGCACTTTGCAAAAAACACCTCTGTTTTCCTTCAAAAATTTGGCTGTGTCCACGTTGCGCGTTGGGGCGTTTCCTGTCGCGGGCGCTAGGCCTACCCACACAAGTGAGGTATCATTTTTATCGGGAGACGTGGGGGAACGCTGTGTGGTAGGAAATTTGTGGCTCCTCTCAGATTCCAGAACTTTCTGCCACAGAAATGTGAGGAACATGTGTTTTTTAGCCAAATTTTGAGGTTTGCAAAGGATTCTGGGTAACAGAACCTGGTCCCAGCCACACAAGTCACCCCATATTGGATTCCCCTAGGTCTCTAGTTTTCAGAAATGCACAGGTTTGGTAGGTTTCCCTATGTGGCGGCTGAGCTACAGGCCAAAATCTACAGGTAGGCACTTTGCAAAAAACACCTCTGTTTTCCTTAAAAAATTTGGCTGTGTCCACGTTGCGCTTTGGGGCATTTCCTGTCGCGGGCACTAGGCCTACCCACACAAGTGAGGTATCATTTTTATCGAGAGTCGTGGGGGAACGCTGGGTGGAAGGAAATTTGTGGCTCCTCTCAGATTCCAGAACTTTCTGCCACAGAAATGTGAGGAACATGTGTTTTTTTAGCCAAATTTTGAGGTTTGCAAAGGATTCTGGGTAACAGAACCTGGTCCCAGCCACACAAGTCACCCCATCTTGGATTCCCCTAGGTCTCTAGTTTTCAGAAATGCACAGCTTTGGTAGGTTTCCCTAGGTGGCGGTTGAGCTACAGGCCAAAATCTACAGATAGGCACTTTGCAAAAACCACCTCTGTTTTCCTTCAAAAATTTGGCTGTGTCCACGTTGCGCTTTGGGGCGTTTCCTGTCGCGGGCGCTAGGACTACCCACATAAGTGAGGTATCATTTTTATCGGGAGACGTGGGGGAACGCTGGGTGGAAGGAAATTTGTGGCTCCTCTCAGATTCTAGAACTTTCTGCCACAGAAATGTGAGGAACATGTGTTTTTTTAGCCAAATTTTGAGGTTTGCAAAGGATTCTGGGTAACAGAACCTGGACCCAGCCACACAAGTCACCCCATATTGGATTCCCCTAGGTCTCTAGTTTTCAGAAATGCACAGGTTTGGTAGGTTTCCCTAGGTGGCGGCTGAGCTACAGGCCAAAATCTACAGGTAGGCACTTTGCAAAAAACACCTCTGTTTTCCTTCAAAAATTTGGCTGTGTCCACGTTGCGCTTTGGGGCATTTCCTGTCGCGGGCACTAGGCCTACCCACACTAGTGAGGTATCATTTTTATCGGGAGTCGTGGGGGAACGCTGGGTGGAAGGAAATTTGTGGCTCCTCTCAGATTCCAGAACTTTCTGCCACAGAAATGTGAGGAACATGTGTTTTTTTAGCCAAATTTTGAGGTTTGCAAAGGATTCTGGGTAACCGAACCTGGTCCCAGCCACACAAGTCACCCCATCTTGGATTCCCCTAGGTCTCTAGTTTTCAGAAATGCACAGCTTTGGTAGGTTTCCCTAGGTGGCGGTTGAGCTACAGGCCAAAATCTACAGATAGGCACTTTGCAAAAACCACCTCTGTTTTCCTTCAAAAATTTGGCTGTGTCCACGTTGCGCTTTGGGGCGTTTCCTGTCGCGGGCGCTAGGCTTACCCACACAAGTGAAGTATCATTTTTATCGGGAGACTTGGGGGAACGCTGGGTGGAAGGAAATTTGTGGCTCCTCTCAGATTCCAGAACTTTCTGCCACAGAAATGTGAGGAACATGTGTTTTTTTAGCCAAATTTTGAGGTTTGCAAAGGATTCTGGGTAACAGAACCTGGTCCCAGCCACACAAGTCACCCCCATCTTGGATTCCCCTAGGTCTCTAGTTTTCAGAAATGCACAGGTTTGGTAGGTTTCCCTAGGTGGCGGCTGAGCTACAGGCCAAAATCTACAGGTAGGCACTTTGCAAAAAACACCTCTGTTTTCCTTCAAAAATTTGGCTGTGTCCACGTTGCGCTTTGGGGCGTTTCCTGTCGCGGGCGCTAGGCCTACCCACACAAGTGAGGTATCATTTTTATCGGGAGACGTGGGGGAACGCTGGGTGGAAGGAAATTTGTGGCTCCTCTCAGATTCCAGAACTTTCTGCCACAGAAATGTGAGGAACATGTGTTTTTTTAGCCAAATTTTGAGGTTTGCAAACGATTCTGGGTAACAGAACCTGGTCCCAGCCACACAAGTCACCCCATCTTGGATTCCCCTAGGTTTCTAGTTTTCAGAAATGCATAGGTTTGGTAGGTTTGGTAGGTTTCCCTAGGTGGCGGTTGAGCTACAGGCCAAAATCTACAGGTAGGCACTTTGCAAAAAACACCTCTGTTTTCCTTCAAAAATTTGGCTGTGTCCACGTTGCGCTTTGGGGCATTTCCTGTCACGGGCGCTAGGCCTACCCACACAAGTGAAGTATCATTTTTATCGGGAGACTTGGGGGAACGCTGGGTGGAAGGAAATTTGTGGCTCCTCTCAGATTCCAGAACTTTCTGCCACAGAAATGTGAGGAACATGTGTTTTTTTAGCCAAATTTTGAGGTTTGCAAAGGATTCTGGGTAACAGAACCTGGTCCCAGCCACACAAGTCACCCCATCTTGGATTCCTCTAGGTCTCTAGTTTTCAGAAATGCACAGGTTTGGTAGGTTTCCCTAGGTGGCGGCTGAGCTACAGGCCAAAATCTACAGGTAGGCACTTTGCAAAAAACACCTCTGTTTTCCTTCCAAAATTTGGCTGTGTCCACGTTGCGCTTTGCGGCATTTCCTGTCGCGGGCGCTAGGCCTACACACACAAGTGAGATATCATTTTTATCGGGAGTCGTGGGGGAACGCTGGGTGGAAGGAAATTTGTGGCTCCTCTCAGATTCCAGAACTTTCTGCCACAGAAATGTGAGGAACATGTGTTTTTTTAGCCAAATTTTGAGGTTTGCAAAGGATTCTGGGTAACAGAACCTGGTCCCAGCCACACAAGTCACCCCATCTTGGATTCCCCTAGGTCTCTAGTTTTCAGAAATGCACAGGTTTGGTAGGTTTCCCTGGGTGGCGGTTGAGCTACAGGCCAAAATCTACAGATAGGCACTTTGCAAAAACCACCTCTGTTTTCCTTCAAAAATTTGGCTGTGTCCACGTTGCGCTTTGGGGCGTTTCCTGTCGCGGGCGCTAGGCCTACCCACACAAGTGAAGTATCATTTTTATCGGGAGACTTGGGGGAACGCTGGGTGGAAGGAAATTTGTGGCTCCTCTCAGATTCCAGAACTTTCTGCCACAGAAATGTGAGGAACATATGTTTTTTTAGCCAAATTTTGAGGTTTGCAAAGGATTCTGGGTAACAGAACCTGGTCCCAGCCACACAAGTCACCCCATCTTGGATTCCCCTAGGTCTCTAGTTTTCAGAAATGCACAGGTTTGGTAGGTTTCCCTAGGTGGCGGCTGAGCTACAGGCCAAAATCTACAGGTAGGCACTTTGCAAAAAACACCTCTGCTTTCCTTCAAAAATTTGGCTGTGTCCACGTTGCGCTTTGGGGCGTTTCCTGTCGCGGGCGCTAGGACTACCCACATAAGTGAGGTATCATTTTTATCGGGAGACGTGGGGGAACGCTGGGTGGAAGGAAATTTGTGGCTCCTCTCAGATTCTAGAACTTTCTGCCACAGAAATGTGAGGAACATGTGTTTTTTTAGCCAAATTTTGAGGTTTGCAAAGGATTCTGGGTAACAGAACCTGGTCCCAGCCACACAAGTCACCCCATCTTGGATTCCCCTAGGTCTCTAGTTTTCAGAAATGCACAGGTTTGGTAGGTTTCCCTAGGTGGCGGCTGAGCTACAGGCCAAAATCTACAGGTAGGCACTTTGCAAAAAACACCTCTGTTTTCCTTCAAAAATTTGGCTGTGTCCACGTTGCGCGTTGGGGCGTTTCCTGTCGCGGGCGCTAGGCCTACCCACACAAGTGAGGTATCATTTTTATCGGGAGACGTGGGGGAACGCTGTGTGGTAGGAAATTTGTGGCTCCTCTCAGATTCCAGAACTTTCTGCCACAGAAATGTGAGGAACATGTGTTTTTTAGCCATATTTTGAGGTTTGCAAAGGATTCTGGGTAACAGAACCTGGTCCCAGCCACACAAGTCACCCCATATTGGATTCCCCTAGGTCTCTAGTTTTCAGAAATGCACAGGTTTGGTAGGTTTCCCTAGGTGGCGGCTGAGCTACAGGCCAAAATCTACAGGTAGGCACTTTGCAAAAAACACCTCTGTTTTCCTTCAAAAATTTGGCTGTGTCCACGTTGCGCTTTGGGGCGTTTCCTGTCGCGGGCGCTAGGACTACCCACATAAGTGAGGTATCATTTTGATCGGGAGACGTGGGGGAACGCTGGGTGGAAGGAAATTTGTGGCTCCTCTCAGATTCTAGAACTTTCTGCCACAGAAATGTGAGGAACATGTGTTTTTTTAGCCAAATTTTGAGGTTTGCAAAGGATTCTGGGTAACAAAACCTGGTCCCAGCCACACAAGTCACCCCATCTTGGATTCCCCTAGGTCTCTAGTTTTCAGAAATGCACAGGTTTGGTAGGTTTCCCTAGGTGGCGGCTGAAGTACAGGCCAAAATCTACAGGTAGGCACTTTGCAAAAAACACCTCTGTTTTCCTTCAAAAATTTGGCTGTGTCCACGTTGCGCTTTGGGGCGTTTCCTGTCGCGGGCGCTAGGCTTACCCACACAAGTGAAGTATCATTTTTATCGGGAGACTTGGGGGAACGCTGGGTGGAAGGAAATTTGTGGCTCCTCTCAGATTCCAGAACTTTCTGCCACAGAAATGTGAGGAACATGTGTTTTTTTAGCCAAATTTTGAGGTTTGCAAAGGATTCTGGGTAACAGAACCTGGTCCCAGCCACACAAGTCACCCCATCTTGGATTCCCCTAGGTCTCTAGTTTTCAGAAATGCACAGGTTTGGTAGGTTTCCCTAGGTGGCGGCTGAGCTACAGGCCAAAATCTACAGGTAGGCACTTTGCAAAAAACACCTCTGTTTTCCTTCAAAAATTTGGCTGTGTCCACGTTGCGCTTTGGGGCGTTTCCTGTCGCGGGCGCTAGGCCTACCCACACAAGTGAGGTATCATTTTTATCGGGAGACGTGGGGGAACGCTGGGTGGAAGGAAATTTGTGGCTCCTCTCAGATTCCAGAACTTTCTGCCACAGAAATGTGAGGAACATGTGTTTTTTTAGCCAAATTTTGAGGTTTGCAAAGGATTCTGGGTAATAGAACCTGGTCCCAGCCACACAAGTCACCCCATCTTGGATTCCCCTAGGTTCCTAGTTTTCAGAAATGTATAGGTTTGGTAGGTTTGGTAGGTTTCCCTAGGTGACGGTTGAGCTACAGGCCAAAATCTACAGGTAGGCACTTTGCAAAAAACACCTCTGTTTTCCTTCAAAAATTTGGCTGTGTCCACGTTGCGCTTTGGGGCATTTCCTGTCACGGGCGCTAGGCCTACCCACACAAGTGAAGTATCATTTTTATCGGGAGACTTGGGGGAACGCTGGGTGGAAGGAAATTTGTGGCTCCTCTCAGATTCCAGAACTTTCTGCCACAGAAATGTGAGGAACATGTGTTTTTTTAGCCAAATTTTGAGGTTTGCAAAGGATTCTGGGTAACAGAACCTGGTCCCAGCCACACAAGTCACCCTATCTTGGATTCCCCTAGGTCTCTAGTTTTCAGAAATGCACAGGTTTGGTAGGTTTCCCTAGGTGGCGGCTGAGCTACAGGCCAAAATCTACAGGTAGGCACTTTGCAAAAAACACCTCTGCTTTCCTTCAAAAATTTGGCTGTGTCCACGTTGCGCTTTGGGACGTTTCCTGTCGCGGGCGCTAGGACTACCCACATAAGTAAGGTATCATTTTTATCGGGAGACGTGGGGGAACGCTGGGTGGAAGGAAATTTGTGGCTCCTCTCAGATTCTAGAACTTTCTGCCACAGAAATGTGAGGAACATGTGTTTTTTTAGCCAAATTTTGAGGTTTGCGAAGGATTCTGGGTAACAGAACCTGGTCCGAGCCACACAAGTCAACCCATCTTGGATTCCCCTAGGTCTCTAGTTTTCAGAAATGCACAGGTTTGGTAGGTTTCCCTAGGTGGCGGCTGATCTACAGGCCAAAATCTACAGGTAGGCACTTTGCAAAAAACACCTCGGTTTTCCTTCAAAAATCTGGCTGTGTCCACGTTGCGCTTTGGGGCTTTTCCTGTCGCGGGCGCTAGGCCTACCCAAATAAGTGAGGTATCATTTTTATCGGGAGACGTGGTGGAACGCTGGGTGGAAGGAAATTTGTGGCTCCTCTCAGATTCTAGAACTTTCTGCCACAGAAATGTGAGGAACATGTGTTTTTTTAGCCAAATTTTGAGGTTTGCAAAGGATTCTGGGTAACAGAACCTGGTCCCAGCCACACAAGTCACCCCATCTTGGATTCCCCTAGGTCTCTAGTTTTCAGAAATGCACAGCTTTGGTAGGTTTCCCTAGGTGGCGGTTGAGCTACAGGCCAAAATCTACAGGTAGGCACTTTGCAAAAACCACCTCTGTTTTCCTTCAAAAATTTGGCTGTGTCCACGTTGCGCTTTGGGGCGTTTCCTGTCGCGGGCGCTAGGCCTACCCACACAAGTGAAGTATCATTTTTATCGGGAGACTTGGGGGAACGCTGGGTGGAAGGAAATTTGTGGCTCCTCTCAGATTCCAGAACTTTCTGCCACAGAAATGTGAGGAACATGTGTTTTTTTAGCCAAATTTTGAGGTTTGCAAAGGATTCTGAGTAACAGAACCTGGTCCCAGCCACACAAGTCACCCGATCTTGGATTCCCCTAGGTCTCTAGTTTTCAGAAATGCACAGGTTTGGTAGGTTTCCCTAGGTGGCGGCTGAGCTACAGGCCAAAATCTACAGGTAGGCACTTTGCAAAAAACACCTCTGCTTTCCTTCAAAAATTTGGCTGTGTCCACGTTGCGCTTTGGGGCGTTTCCTGTCGCGGGCGCTAGGACTACCCACATAAGTGAGGTATAATTTTTATCGGGAGACGTGGGGGAACGCTGGGTGGAAGGAAATTTGTGGCTCCTCTCAGATTCTAGAACTTTCTGCCACAGAAATGTGAGGAACATGTGTTTTTTTAGCCAAATTTTGAGGTTTGCAAAGGATTCTGGGTAACAGAACCTGGTCCCAGCCACACAAGTCACCCCATCTTGGATTCCCCTAGGTCTCTAGTTTTCAGAAATGCACAGGTTTGGTAGGTTTCCCTAGGTGGCGGCTGAGCTACAGGCCAAAATCTACAGGTAGGCACTTTGCAAAAAACACCTCTGTTTTCCTTCAAAAATTTGGCTGTGTCCACGTTGCGCGTTGGGGCGTTTCCTGTCGCGGGCGCTAGGCCTACCCACACAAGTGAGGTATCATTTTTATCGGGAGACGTGGGGGAACGCTGTGTGGTAGGAAATTTGTGGCTCCTCTCAGATTCCAGAACTTTCTGCCACAGAAATGTGAGGAACATGTGTTTTTTAGCCAAATTTTGAGGTTTGCAAAGGATTCTGGGTAACAGAACCTGGTCCCAGCCACACAAGTCACCCCATATTGGATTCCCCTAGGTCTCTAGTTTTCAGAAATGCACAGGTTTGGTAGGTTTCCCTATGTGGCGGCTGAGCTACAGGCCAAAATCTACAGGTAGGCACTTTGCAAAAAACACCTCTGTTTTCCTTCAAAAATTTGGCTGTGTCCACGTTGCGCTTTGGGGCATTTCCTGTCGCGGGCACTAGGCCTACCCACACAAGTGAGGTATCATTTTTATCGAGAGTCGTGGGGGAACGCTGGGTGGAAGGAAATTTGTGGCTCCTCTCAGATTCCAGAACTTTCTGCCACAGAAATGTGAGGAACATGTGTTTTTTTAGCCAAATTTTGAGGTTTGCAAAGGATTCTGGGTAACAGAACCTGGTCCCAGCCACACAAGTCACCCCATCTTGGATTCCCCTAGGTCTCTAGTTTTCAGAAATGCACAGCTTTGGTAGGTTTCCCTAGGTGGCGGTTGAGCTACAGGCCAAAATCTACAGATAGGCACTTTGCAAAAACCACCTCTGTTTTCCTTCAAAAATTTGGCTGTGTCCACGTTGCGCTTTGGGGCGTTTCCTGTCGCGGGCGCTAGGACTACCCACATAAGTGAGGTATCATTTTTATCGGGAGACGTGGGGGAACGCTGGGTGGAAGGAAATTTGTGGCTCCTCTCAGATTCTAGAACTTTCTGCCACAGAAATGTGAGGAACATGTGTTTTTTTAGCCAAATTTTGAGGTTTGCAAAGGATTCTGGGTAACAAAACCTGGTCCCAGCCACACAAGTCACCCCATCTTGGATTCCCCTAGGTCTCTAGTTTTCAGAAATGCACAGGTTTGGTAGGTTTCCCTAGGTGGCGGCTGAGCTATAGGCCAAAATCTACAGGTAGGCACTTTGCAAAAAACACCTCTGTTTTCCTTCAAAAATTTGGCTGTGTCCACGTTGCGCTTTGGGGCGTTTCATGTCGCGGGCGCTAGGCTTACCCACACAAGTGAAGTATCATTTTTATCGGGAGACTTGGGGGAACGCTGGGTGGAAGGAAATTTGTGGCTCCTCTCAGATTTCAGAACTTTCTGCCACAGAAATGTGAGGAACATGTGTTTTTTTAGCCAAATTTTGAGGTTTGCAAAGGATTCTGGGTAACAGAACCTGGTCCCAGCCACACAAGTCAACCCATCTTGGATTCCCCTAGGTCTCTAGTTTTCAGAAATGCACAGGTTTGGTAGGTTTCCCTAGGTGGCGGCTGAGCTACAGGCCAAAATCTACAGGTAGGCACTTTGCAAAAAACACCTCTGTTTTCCTTCAAAAATGTGGCTGTGTCCACGTTGCGCTTTGGGGCGTTTCCTGTCGCGGGCGCTAGGCCTACCCACACAAGTGAGGTGTCATTTTTATCGGGAGACGTGGGGGAACGCTGGGTGGAAGGAAATTTGTGGCTCCTCTCAGATTCCAGAACTTTCTGCCACAGAAATGTGAGGAACATGTGTTTTTTTAGCCAAATTTTGAGGTTTGCAAAGGATTCTGGGTAATAGAACCTGGTCCCAGCCACACAAGTCACCCCATCTTGGATTCCCCTAGGTTTCTAGTTTTCAGAAATGTATAGGTTTGGTAGGTTTGGTAGGTTTCCCTAGGTGGCGGTTGAGCTACAGGCCAAAATCTACAGGTAGGCACTTTGCAAAAAACACCTCTGTTTTCCTTCAAAAATTTGGCTGTGTCCACGTTGCGCTTTGGGGCATTTCCTGTCACGGGCGCTAGGCCTACCCACACAAGTGAAGTATCATTTTTATCGGGAGACTTGGGGGAACGCTGGGTGGAAGGAAATTTGTGGCTCCTCTCAGATTCCAGAACTTTCTGCCACAGAAATGTGAGGAACATGTGTTTTTTTAGCCAAATTTTGAGGTTTGCAAAGGATTCTGGGTAACAGAACCTGGTCCCAGCCACACAAGTCACCCCATCTTGGATTCCCCTAGGTCTCTAGTTTTCAGAAATGCACAGGTTTGGTAGGTTTCCCTAGGTGGCGGCTGAGCTACAGGCCAAAATCTACAGGTAGGCACTTTGCAAAAAACACCTCTGCTTTCCTTCAAAAATTTGGCTGTGTCCACGTTGCGCTTTGGGACGTTTCCTGTCGCGGGCGCTAGGACTACCCACATAAGTGAGGTATCATTTTTATCGGGAGACGTGGGGGAACGCTGGGTGGAAGGAAATTTGTGGCTCCTCTCAGATTCTAGAACTTTCTGCCACAGAAATGTGAGGAACATGTGTTTTTTTAGCCAAATTTTGAGGTTTGCAAAGGATTCTGGGTAACAGAACCTGGTCCGAGCCACACAAGTCACCCCATCTTGGATTCCCCTAGGTCTCTAGTTTTCAGAAAAGCACAGGTTTGGTAGGTTTCCCTAGGTGGCGGCTGAGCTACAGGCCAAAATCTACAGGAAGGCACTTTGCAAAAAACACCTCTGTTTTCCTTAAAAAATTTGTCTGTGTCCACGTTGCGCTTTGGGGCGTTTCCTGTCGCGGGCGCTAGGCCTACCCACACAAGTGAGGTGTCATTTTTATCGGGAGAAGTGGGGGAACGCTGTGTGGAAGGAAATTTGTGGCTCCTCTCAGATTCCAGAACTTTCTGCCACAGAAATGTGAGGAACATGTGTTTTTTTAGCCAAATTTTGAGGTTTGCAAAGGATTCTGGGTAAAAGAACCTGGTCCCAGCCACACAAGTCACCCCATCTTGGATTCCCCTAGGTCTCTAGTTTTCAGAAATGCACAGGTTTGGTAGGTTTCCCTACGTGGCGGCTGAGCTACAGGCCAAAATCTACAGGTAGGCACTTTGCAAAAAACACCTCTGTTTTCCTTCCAAAATTTGGCTGTGTCCACGTTGCGCTTTGTGGCATTTCCTGTCGCGGGCGCTAGGCCTACACACACAAGTGAGATATCATTTTTATCGGGAGTCGTGGGGGAACGCTGGGTGGAAGGAAATTTGTGGCTCCTCTCAGATTCTAGAACTTTCAGCCACAGAAATGTGAGGAACATGTGTTTTTTTAGCCAACTTTTGAGGTTTGCAAAGGATTCTGGGTAACAGAACCTGGTCCCAGCCACACAAGTCACCCCATCTTGGATTCCCCTAGGTCTCTAGTTTTCAGAAATGCACAGGTTTGGTAGGTTTCCCTAGGTGGCGGTTGAGCTACAGGCCAAAATCTACAGATAGGCACTTTGCAAAAACCACCTCTGTTTTCCTTCAAAAATTTGGCTGTGTCCACGTTGCGCTTTGGGGCGTTTCCTGTCGCGGGCGCTAGGCCTACCCACACAAGTGAAGTATCATTTTTATCGGGAGACTTGGGGGAACGCTGGGTGGAAAGAAATTTGTGGCTCCTCTCAGATTCTAGAACTTTCTGCCACATAAATGTGAGGAACATGTGTTTTTTTAGCCAAATTTTGAGGTTTGCAAAGGATTCTGGGTAACAGAACCTGGTCCCAGCCACACAAGTCACCCCATCTTGGATTCCCCTAGGTCTCTAGTTTTCAGAAATGCACAGGTTTGGTAGGTTTCCCTAGGTGGCGGCTGAGCTACAGGCCAAAATCTACAGGTAGGCACTTTGCAAAAAACACCTCTGCTTTCCTTCAAAACTTTGGCTGTGTCCACGTTGCGCTTTGGGGCGTTTCCTATCGCGGGCGCTAGGACTACCCACATAAGTGAGGTATCATTTTTATCGGGAGATGTGGGGGAACGCTGGGTGGAAGGAAATTTGTGGCTCCTCTCAGATTCCAGAACTTTCTGCCACAGAAATGTGAGGAACATGTGTTTTTTTAGCCAAATTTTGAGGTTTGCAAAGGATTCTGGGTAATAGAACCTGGTCCCAGCCACACAAGTCACCCCATCTTGGATTCCCCTAGGTTTCTAGTTTTCAAAAATGTATAGGTTTGGTAGGTTTGGTAGGTTTCCCTAGGTGGCGGTTGAGCTACAGGCCAAAATCTACAGGTAGGCACTTTGCAAAAAACACCTCTGTTTTCCTTCAAAAATTTGGCTGTGTCCACGTTGCGCTTTGGGGCATTTCCTGTCACGGGCGCTAGGCCTACCCACACAAGTGAAGTATCATTTTTATCGGGAGACTTGGGGGAACGCTGGGTGGAAGGAAATTTGTGGCTCCTCTCAGATTCCAGAACTTTCTGCCACAGAAATGTGAGGAACATGTGTTTTTTTAGCCAAATTTTGAGGTTTGCAAAGGATTCTGGGTAACAGAACCTGGTCCCAGCCACACAAGTCACCCTATCTTGGATTCCCCTAGGTCTCTAGTTTTCAGAAATGCACAGGTTTGGTAGGTTTCCCTAGGTGGCGGCTGAGCTACAGGCCAAAATCTACAGGTAGGCACTTTGCAAAAAACACCTCTGCTTTCCTTCAAAAATTTGGCTGTGTCCACGTTGCGCTTTGGGACGTTTCCTGTCGCGGGCGCTAGGACTACCCACATAAGTGAGGTATCATTTTTATCTGGAGACGTGGGGGAACGCTGGGTGGAAGGAAATTTGTGGCTCCTCTCAGATTCTAGAACTTTCTGCCACAGAAATGTGAGGAACATGTGTTTTTTTAGCCAAATTTTGAGGTTTGCGAAGGATTCTGGGTAACAGAACCTGGTCCGAGCCACACAAGTCACCCCATCTTGGATTCCCCTAGGTCTCTAGTTTTCAGAAATGCACAGGTTTGGTAGGTTTCCCTAGGTGGCGGCTGATCTACAGGCCAAAATCTACAGGTAGGCACTTTGCAAAAAACACCTCTGTTTTCCTTCAAAAATCTGGCTGTGTCCACGTTGCGCTTTGGGGCTTTTCCTGTCGCGGGCGCTAGGCCTACCCACATAAGTGAGGTATCATTTTTATCGGGAGACGTGGTGGAACGCTGGGTGGAAGGAAATTTGTGGCTCCTCTCAGATTCTAGAACTTTCTGCCACAGAAATGTGAGGAACATGTGTTTTTTTAGCCAAATTTTGAGGTTTGCAAAGGATTCTGGGTAACAGAACCTGGTCCCAGCCACACAAGTCACCCCATCTTGGATTCCCCTAGGTCTCTAGTTTTCAGAAATGCACAGCTTTGGTAGGTTTCCCTAGGTGGCGGTTGAGCTACAGGCCAAAATCTACAGGTAGGCACTTTGCAAAAACCACCTCTGTTTTCCTTCAAAAATTTGGCTGTGTCCACGTTGCGCTTTGGGGCGTTTCCTGTCGCGGGCGCTAGGCCTACCCACACAAGTGAAGTATCATTTTTATCGGGAGACTTGGGGGAACGCTGGGTGGAAGGAAATTTGTGGCTCCTCTCAGATTCCAGAACTTTCTGCCACAGAAATGTGAGGAACATGTGTTTTTTTAGCCAAATTTTGAGGTTTGCAAAGGATTCTGAGTAACAGAACCTGGTCCCAGCCACACAAGTCACCCCATCTTGGATTCCCCTAGGTCTCTAGTTTTCAGAAATGCACAGGTTTGGTAGGTTTCCCTAGGTGGCGGCTGAGCTACAGGCCAAAATCTACAGGTTGGCACTTTGCAAAAAACACCTCTGCTTTCCTTCAAAAATTTGGCTGTGTCCACGTTGCGCTTTGGGGCGTTTCCTGTCGTGGGCGCTAGGACTACCCACATAAGTGAGGTATAATTTTTATCGGGAGACGTGGGGGAACGCTGGGTGGAAGGAAATTTGTGGCTCCTCTCAGATTCTAGAACTTTCTGCCACAGAAATGTGAGGAACATGTGTTTTTTTAGCCAAATTTTGAGGTTTGCAAAGGATTCTGGGTAACAGAACCTGGTCCCAGCCACACAAGTCACCCCATCTTGGATTCCCCTAGGTCTCTAGTTTTCAGAAATGCACAGGTTTGGTAGGTTTCCCTAGGTGGCGGCTGAGCTACAGGCCAAAATCTACAGGTAGGCACTTTGCAAAAAACACCTCTGTTTTCCTTCAAAAATTTGGCTGTGTCCACGTTGCGCGTTGGGGCGTTTCCTGTCGCGGGCGCTAGGCCTACCCACACAAGTGAGGTATCATTTTTATCGGGAGACGTGGGGGAACGCTGTGTGGTAGGAAATTTGTGGCTCCTCTCAGATTCCAGAACTTTCTGCCACAGAAATGTGAGGAACATGTGTTTTTTTAGCCAAATTTTGAGGTTTGCAAAGGATTCTGGGTAACAGAACCTGGTCCCAGCCACACAAGTCACCCCATCTTGGATTCCCCTAGGTCTCTAGTTTTCAGAAATGCACAGCTTTGGTAGGTTTCCCTAGGTGGCGGTTGAGCTACAGGCCAAAATCTACAGATAGGCACTTTGCAAAAACCACCTCTGTTTTCCTTCAAAAATTTGGCTGTGTCCACGTTGCGCTTTGGGGCGTTTCCTGTCGCGGGCGCTAGGACTACCCACATAAGTGAGGTATCATTTTTATCGGGAGACGTGGGGGAACGCTGGGTGGAAGGAAATTTGTGGCTCCTCTCAGATTCTAGAACTTTCTGCCACAGAAATGTGAGGAACATGTGTTTTTTTAGCCAAATTTTGAGGTTTGCAAAGGATTCTGGGTAACAAAACCTGGTCCCAGCCACACAAGTCACCCCATCTTGGATTCCCCTAGGTCTCTAGTTTTCAGAAATGCACAGGTTTGGTAGGTTTCCCTAGGTGGCGGCTGAGCTATAGGCCAAAATCTACAGGTAGGCACTTTGCAAAAAACACCTCTGTTTTCCTTCAAAAATTTGGCTGTGTCCACGTTGCGCTTTGGGGCGTTTCATGTCGCGGGCGCTAGGCTTACCCACACAAGTGAAGTATCATTTTTATCGGGAGACTTGGGGGAACGCTGGGTGGAAGGAAATTTGTGGCTCCTCTCAGATTCCAGAACTTTCTGCCACAGAAATGTGAGGAACATGTGTTTTTTTAGCCAAATTTTGAGGTTTGCAAAGGATTCTGGGTAACAGAACCTGGTCCCAGCCACACAAGTCAACCCATCTTGGATTCCCCTAGGTCTCTAGTTTTCAGAAATGCACAGGTTTGGTAGGTTTCCCTAGGTGGCGGCTGAGCTACAGGCCAAAATCTACAGGTAGGCACTTTGCAAAAAACACCTCTGTTTTCCTTCAAAAATTTGGCTGTGTCCACGTTGCGCTTTGGGGCGTTTCCTGTCGCGGGCGCTAGGCCTACCCACACAAGTGAGGTGTCATTTTTATCGGGAGACGTGGGGGAACGCTGGGTGGAAGGAAATTTGTGGCTCCTCTCAGATTCCAGAACTTTCTGCCACAGAAATGTGAGGAACATGTGTTTTTTTAGCCAAATTTTGAGGTTTGCAAAGGATTCTGGGTAATAGAACCTGGTCCCAGCCACACAAGTCACCCCATCTTGGATTCCCCTAGGTTTCTAGTTTTCAGAAATGTATAGGTTTGGTAGGTTTGGTAGGTTTCCCTAGGTGGCGGTTGAGCTACAGGCCAAAATCTACAGGTAGGCACTTTGCAAAAAACACCTCTGTTTTCCTTCAAAAATTTGGCTGTGTCCACGTTGCGCTTTGGGGCATTTCCTGTCACGGGCGCTAGGCCTACCCACACAAGTGAAGTATCATTTTTATCGGGAGACTTGGGGGAACGCTGGGTGGAAGGAAATTTGTGGCTCCTCTCAGATTCCAGAACTTTCTGCCACAGAAATGTGAGGAACATGTGTTTTTTTAGCCAAATTTTGAGGTTTGCAAAGGATTCTGGGTAACAGAACCTGGTCCGAGCCACACAAGTCACCCCATCTTGGATTCCCCTAGGTCTCTAGTTTTCAGAAATGCACAGGTTTGGTAGGTTTCCCTAGGTGGCGGCTGAGCTACAGGCCAAAATCTACAGGTAGGTACTTTGCAAAAAACACCTGCTTTCCTTCAAAAATTTGGCTGTGTCCACGTTGCGCTTTGGGACGTTTCCTGTCGCGGGCGCTAGGACTACCCACATAAGTGAGGTATCATTTTTATCGGGAGACGTGGGGGAACGCTGGGTGGAAGGAAATTTGTGGCTCCTCTCAGATTCTAGAACTTTCTGCCACAGAAATGTGAGGAACATGTGTTTTTTTAGCCAAATTTTGAGGTTTGCAAAGGATTCTGGGTAACAGAACCTGGTCCGAGCCACACAAGTCACCCCATCTTGGATTCCCCTAGGTCTCTAGTTTTCAGAAAAGCACAGGTTTGGTAGGTTTCCCTAGGTGGCGGCTGAGCTACAGGCCAAAATCTACAGGAAGGCACTTTGCAAAAAACACCTCTGTTTTCCATAAAAAATTTGTCTGTGTCCACGTTGCGCTTTGGGGCGTTTCCTGTCGCGGGCGCTAGGCCTACCCACACAAGTGAGGTGTCATTTTTATCGGGAGAAGTGGGGGAACGCTGTGTGGAAGGAAATTTGTGGCTCCTCTCAGATTCCAGAACTTTCTGCCACAGAAATGTGAGGAACATGTGTTTTTTTAGCCAAATTTTGAGGTTTGCAAAGGATTCTGGGTAAAAGAACCTGGTCCCAGCCACACAAGTCACCCCATCTTGGATTCCCCTAGGTCTCTAGTTTTCAGAAATGCACAGGTTTGGTAGGTTTCCCTACGTGGCGGCTGAGCTACAGGCCAAAATCTACAGGTAGGCACTTTGCAAAAAACACCTCTGTTTTCCTTCCAAAATTTGGCTGTGTCCACGTTGCGCTTTGTGGCATTTCCTGTCGCGGGCGCTAGGCCTACACACACAAGTGAGATATCATTTTTATCGGGAGTCGTGGGGGAACGCTGGGTGGAAGGAAATTTGTGGCTCCTCTCAGATTCTAGAACTTTCAGCCACAGAAATGTGAGGAACATGTGTTTTTTTAGCCAACTTTTGAGGTTTGCAAAGGATTCTGGGTAACAGAACCTGGTCCCAGCCACACAAGTCACCCCATCTTGGATTCCCCTAGGTCTCTAGTTTTCAGAAATGCACAGGTTTGGTAGGTTTCCCGAGGTGGCGGTTGAGCTACAGGCCAAAATCTACAGATAGGCACTTTGCAAAAACCACCTCTGTTTTCCTTCAAAAATTTGGCTGTGTCCACGTTGCGCTTTGGGGCGTTTCCTGTCGCGGGCGCTAGGCCTACCCACACAAGTGAAGTATCATTTTTATCGGGAGACTTGGGGGAACGCTGGGTGGAAAGAAATTTGTGGCTCCTCTCAGATTCCAGAACTTTCTGCCACAGAAATGTGAGGAACATGTGTTTTTTTAGCCAAATTTTGAGGTTTGCAAAGGATTCTGGGTAACAGAACCTGGTCCCAGCCACACAAGTCACCCCATCTTGGATTCCCCTAGGTCTCTAGTTTTCAGAAATGCACAGGTTTGGTAGGTTTCCCTAGGTGGCGGCTGAGCTACAGGCCAAAATCTACAGGTAGGCACTTTGCAAAAAACACCTCTGCTTTCCTTCAAAAATTTGGCTGTGTCCACGTTGCGCTTTGGGGCGTTTCCTATCGCGGGCGCTAGGACTACCCACATAAGTGAGGTATCATTTTTATCGGGAGATGTGGGGGAACGCTGGGTGGAAGGAAATTTGTGGCTTCTCTCAGATTCTAGAACTTTCTGCCACAGAAATATGAGGAACATGTGTTTTTTTAGCCAAATTTTGAGGTTTGCAAAGGATTCTGGGTAACAGAACCTGGTCCCAGCCACACAAGTCACCCCATCTTGGATTCCCCTAGGTCTCTAGTTTTCAGAAATGCACAGGTTTGGTAGGTTTCCCTAGGTGGCGGCTGAGCTACAGGCCAAAATCTACAGGTAGGCACTTTGCAAAAAACACCTCTGTTTTCCTTCAAAAATTTGGCTGTGTCCATGTTGCGCGTTGGGGCGTTTCCTGTCGCGGGCGCTAGGCCTACCCACACAAGTGAGGTATCATTTTTAAAGGGAGACGTGGGGGGAACGCTGTGTGGTAGGAAATTTGTGGCTCCTCTCAGATTCCAGAACTTTCTGCCACAGAAATGTGAGGAACATGTGTTTTTTAGCCAAATTTTGAGGTTTGCAAAGGATTCTGGGTAACAGAACCTGGTCCCAGCCACACAATTCACCCCCTATTGGATTCCCCTAGGTCTCTAGTTTTCAGAAATGCACAGGTTTGGTAGGTTTCCCTAGGTGGCGGCTGAGCTACAGGCCAAAATCTACAGGTAGGCACTTTGCAAAAAACACCTCTGTTTTCCTTCAAAAATTTGGCTGTGTCCACATTGCGCTTTGGGGCATTTCCTGTCGCGGGCACTAGGCCTACCCACACAAGTGAGGTATCATTTTTATCGGGAGTCGTGGGGGAACGCTGGGTGGAAGGAAATTTGTGGCTCCTCTCAGATTCCAGAACTTTCTGCCACAGAAATGTGAGGAACATGTGTTTTTTTAGCCAAATTTTGAGGTTTGCAAAGGATTCTGGGTAACAGAACCTGGTCCCAGCCACACAAGTCACCCCATCTTGGATTCCCCTAGGTCTCTAGTTTTCAGAAATGCACAGCTTTGGTAGGTTTCCCTAGGTGGCGGCTGAGCTACAGGCCAAAATCTACAGATAGGCACTTTGCAAAAACCACCTCTGTTTTCCTTCAAAAATTTGGCTGTGTCCACGTTGCGCTTTGGGGCGTTTCCTGTCGCGGGCGCTAGGCCTACCCACACAAGTGAAGTATCATTTTTATCGGTAGACTTGGGGGAACGCTGGGTGGAAGGAAATTTGTGGCTCCTCTCAGATTCCAGAACTTTCTGCCACAGAAATGTGAGGAACATGTGTTTTTTTAGCCAAATTTTGAGGTTTGCAAAGGATTCTGGGTAACAGAACCTGGTCCCAGCCACACAAGTCACCCCATCTTGGATTCCCCTAGGTCTCTAGTTTTCAGAAATGCACAGGTTTGGTAGGTTTCCCTAGGTGGCGGCTGAGCTACAGGCCAAAATCTACAGGTAGGCACTTTGCAAAAAACACCTCTGCTTTCCTTCAAAAATTTGGCTGTGTCCACGTTGCGCTTTGGTGCGTTTCCAGTCGCGGGCGCTAGGACTACCCACATAAGTGAGGTATCATTTTTATCGGGAGACGTGGGGGAACGCTGGGTGGAAGGAAATTTGTGGCTCCTCTCAGATTCTAGAACTTTCTGCCACAGAAATGTGAGGAACATGTGTTTTTTTAGCCAAATTTTGAGGTTTGCAAAGGATTCTGGGTAACAGAACCTGGACCCAGCCACACAAGTCACCCCATATTGGATTCCCCTAGGTCTCTAGTTTTCAGAAATGCACAGGTTTGGTAGGTTTCCCTAGGTGGCGGCTGAGCTACAGGCCAAAATCTACAGGTAGGCACTTTGCAAAAAACACCTCTGTTTTCCTTCAAAAATTTGGCTGTGTCCACGTTGCGCTTTGGGGCATTTCCTGTCGCGGGCACTAGGCCTACCCACACAAGTGAGGTATCATTTTTATCGGGAGTCGTGGGGGAACGCTGGGTGGAAGGAAATTTGTGGCTCCTCTCAGATTCCAGAACTTTCTGCCACAGAAATGTGAGGAACATGTGTTTTTTTAGCCAAATTTTGAGGTTTGCAAAGGATTCTGGGTAACCGAACCTGGTCCCAGCCACACAAGTCACCCCATCTTGGATTCCCCTAGGTCTCTAGTTTTCAGAAATGCACAGCTTTGGTAGGTTTCCCTAGGTGGCGGTTGAGCTACAGGCCAAAATCTACAGATAGGCACTTTGCAAAAACCACCTCTGTTTTCCTTCAAAAATTTGGCTGTGTCCACGTTGCGCTTTGGGGCGTTTCCTGTCGCGGGCGCTAGGACTACCCACCTAAGTGAGGTATCATTTTTATCGGGAGACGTGGGGGAACGCTGGGTGGAAGGAAATTTGTGGCTCCTCTCAGATTCTAGAACTTTCTGCCACAGAAATGTGAGGAACATGTGTTTTTTTAGCCAAATTTTGAGGTTTGCAAAGGATTCTGGGTAACAAAACCTGGTCCCAGCCACACAAGTCACCCCATCTTGGATTCCCCTAGGTCTCTAGTTTTCAGAAATGCACAGGTTTGGTAGGTTTCCCTAGGTGGCGGCTGAGCTACAGGCCAAAATCTACAGGTAGGCACTTTGCAAAAAACACCTCTGTTTTCCTTCAAAAATTTGGCTGTGTCCACGTTGCGCTTTGGGGCGTTTCCTGTCGCGGGCGCTAGGCTTACCCACACAAGTGAAGTATCATTTTTCTCGGGAGACTTGGGGGAACGCTGGGTGGAAGGAAATTTGTGGCTCCTCTCAGATTCCAGAACTTTCTGCCACAGAAATGTGAGGAACATGTGGTTTTTTAGCCAAATTTTGAGGTTTGCAAAGGATTCTGGGTAACAGAACCTGGTCCCAGCCACACAAGTCACCCCCATCTTGGATTCCCCTAGGTCTCTAGTTTTCAGAAATGCACAGGTTTGGTAGGTTTCCCTAGGTGGCGGCTGAGCTACAGGCCAAAATCTACAGGTAGGCACTTTGCAAAAAACACCTCTGTTTTCCTTCAAAAATTTGGCTGTGTCCACGTTGCGCTTTGGGGCGTTTCCTGTCGCGGGCGCTAGGCCTACCCACACAAGTGAGGTATCATTTTTATCGGGAGACGTGGGGGAACGCTGGGTGGAAGGAAATTTGTGGCTCCTCTCAGATTCCAGAACTTTCTGCCACAGAAATGTGAGGAACATGTGTTTTTTTAGCCAAATTTTGAGGTTTGCAAACGATTCTGGGTAACAGAACCTGGTCCCAGCCACACAAGTCACCCCATCTTGGATTCCCCTAGGTTTCTAGTTTTCAGAAATGCATAGGTTTGGTAGGTTTGGTAGGTTTCCCTAGGTGGCGGTTGAGCTACAGGCCAAAATCTACAGGTAGGCACTTTGCAAAAAACACCTCTGTTTTCCTTAAAAAATTTGGCTGTGTCCACGTTGCGCTTTGGGGCCTTTCCTGTCACGGGCGCTAGGCCTACCCACACAAGTGAAGTATCATTTTTATCGGGAGACTTGGGGGAACGCTGGGTGGAAGGAAATTTGTGGCTCCTCTCAGATTCCAGAACTTTCTGCCACAGAAATGTGAGGAACATGTGTTTTTTTAGCCAAATTTTGAGGTTTGCAAAGGATTCTGGGTAACAGAACCTGGTCCCAGCCACACAAGTCACCCCATCTTGGATTCCCCTAGGTCTCTAGTTTTCAGAAATGCACAGGTTTGGGAGGTTTCCCTAGGTGGCGGCTGAGCTACAGGCCAAAATCTACAGGTAGGCACTTTGCAAAAAACACCTCTGTTTTCCTTCCAAAATTTGGCTGTGTCCACGTTGCGCTTTGTGGCATTTCCTGTCGCGGGCGCTAGGCCTACACACACAAGTGAGATATCATTTTTATCGGGAGTCGTGGGGGAACGCTGGGTGGAAGGAAATTTGTGGCTCCTCTCAGATTCTAGAACTTTCTGCCACAGAAATGTGAGGAACATGTGTTTTTTTAGCCAAATTTTGAGGTTTGCAAAGGATTCTGGGTAACAAAACCTGGTCCCAGCCACACAAGTCACCCCATCTTGGATTCCCCTAGGTCTCTAGTTTTCAGAAATGCACAGGTTTGGTAGGTTTCCCTAGGTGGCGGCTGAGCTACAGGCCAAAATCTACAGGTAGGCACTTTGCAAAAAACACCTCTGTTTTCCTTCAAAAATTTGGCTGTGTCCACGTTGCGCTTTGAGGCATTTCCTGTCGCGGGCACTAGGCCTACCCAAACAAGTGAGGTATCATTTGTATCGGGAGTCGTGGGGGAACGCTGGGTGGAAGGAAATTTGTGGCTCCTCTCAGATTCCAGAACTTTCTGCCACAGAAATGGGAGGAACATGTGTTTTTTTAGCCAAATTTTGAGGTTTGCAAAGGATTCTGGGTAACAGAACCTGGTCCCAGCCACACAAGTCACCCCATCTTGGATTCCCCTAGGTCTCTAGTTTTCAGAAATGCACAGGTTTGGTAGGTTTCCCTAGGTGGCGGTTGAGCTACAGGCCAAAATCTACAGATAGGCACTTTGCAAAAACCACCTCTGTTTTCCTTCAAAAATTTGGCTGTGTCCACGTTGCGCTTTGGGGCGTTTCCTGTCGCGGGCGCTAGGCCTACCCACACAAGTGAAGTATCATTTTTATCGGGAGACTTGGGGGAACGCTGGGTGGAAGGAAATTTGTGGCTCCTCTCAGATTCCAGAACTTTCTGCCACAGAAATGTGAGGAACATGTGTTTTTTTAGCCAAATTTTGAGGTTTGCAAAGGATTCTGGGTAACAGAACCTGGTCCCAGCCACACAAGTCACCCCATCTTGGATTCCCCTAGGTCTCTAGTTTTCAGAAATGCACAGGTTTGGTAGGTTTCCCTAGGTGGCGGATGAGCTACAGGCCAAAATCTACAGGTAGGCACTTTGCAAAAAACACCTCTGTTTTCCTTCAAAAATTTGGCTGTGTCCACGTTGCGCGTTGGGGCGTTTCCTGTCGCGGGCGCTAGGCCTACCCACACAAGTGAGGTATCATTTTTATCGGGAGACGTGGGGGAACGCTGGGTGGTAGGAAATTTGTGGCTCCTCTCAGATTCCAGAACTTTCTGCCACAGAAATGTGAGGAACATGTGTTTTTTAGCCAAATTTTGAGGTTTGCAAAGGATTCTGGGTAACAGAACCTGGTCCCAGCCACACAAGTCACCCCATATTGGATTCCCCTAGGTCTCTAGTTTTCAGAAATGCACAGGTTTGGTAGGTTTCCCTAGGTGGCGGCTGAGCTACAGGCCAAAATCTACAGGTAGGCACTTTGCAAAAAACACCTCTGTTTTCCTTCAAAAATTTGGCTGTGTCCACGTTGCGCTTTGGGGCGTTTCCTGTCGCGGGCGCTAGGACTACCCACATAAGTGAGGTATCATTTTTATCGGGAGACGTGGGGGAACGCTGGGTGGAAGGAAATTTGTGGCTCCTCTCAGATTCTAGAACTTTCTGCCACAGAAATGTGAGGAACATGTGTTTTTTTAGCCAAATTTTGAGGTTTGCAAAGGATTCTGGGTAACAAAACCTGGTCCCAGCCACACAAGTCACCCCATCTTGGATTCCCCTAGGTCTCTAGTTTTCAGAAATGCACAGGTTTGGTAGGTTTCCCTAGGTGGCGGCTGAGCTACAGGCCAAAATCTACAGGTAGGCACTTTGCAAAAAACACCTCTGTTTTCCTTCAAAAATTTGGCTGTGTCCACGTTGCGCTTTGGGGCGTTTCCTGTCGCGGGCGCTAGGCTTACCCACACAAGTGAAGTATCATTTTTATCGGGAGACTTGGGGGAACGCTGGGTGGAAGGAAATTTGTGGCTCCTCTCAGATTCCAGAACTTTCTGCCACAGAAATGTGAGGAACATGTGTTTTTTTAGCCAAATTTTGAGGTTTGCAAAGGATTCTGGGTAACAGAACCTGGTCCCAGCCACACAAGTCACCCCATCTTGGATTCCCCTAGGTCTCTAGTTTTCAGAAATGCACAGGTTTGGTAGGTTTCCCTAGGTGGCGGCTGAGCTACAGGCCAAAATCTACAGGTAGGCACTTTGCAAAAAACACCTCTGTTTTCCTTCAAAAATTTGGCTGTGTCCACGTTGCGCTTTGGGGCGTTTCCTGTCGCGGGCGCTAGGCCTACCCACACAAGTGAGGTATCATTTTTATCGGGAGACGTGGGGGAACGCTGGGTGGAAGGAAATTTGTGGCTCCTCTCAGATTCCAGAACTTTCTGCCACAGAAATGTGAGGAACATGTGTTTTTTTAGCCAAATTTTGAGGTTTGCAAAGGATTCTGGGTAATAGAACCTGGTCCCAGCCACACAAGTCACCCCATCTTGGATTCCCCTAGGTTTCTAGTTTTCAGAAATGCATAGGTTTGGTAGGTTTCCCTAGGTGGCGGTTGAGCTACAGGCCAAAATCTACAGGTAGGCACTTTGCAAAAAACACCTCTGTTTTCCTTCAAAAATTTGGCTGTGTCCACGTTGCGCTTTGGGGCATTTCCTGTCACGGGCGCTAGGCCTACCCACACAAGTGAAGTATCATTTTTATCGGGAGACTTGGGGGAACGCTGGGTGGAAGGAAATTTGTGGCTCCTCTCAGATTCCAGAACTTTCTGCCACAGAAATGTGAGGAACATGTGTTTTTTTAGCCACATTTTGAGGTTTGCAAAGGATTCTGGGTAACAGAACCTGGTCCCAGCCACACAAGTCACCCCATCTTGGATTCCCCTAGGTCTCTAGTTTTCAGAAATGCACAGGTTTGGTAGGTTTCCCTAGGTGGCGGCTGAGCTACAGGCCAAAATCTACAGGTAGGCACTTTGCAAAAAACACCTCTGCTTTCCTTCAAAAATTTGGCTGTGTCCACGTTGCGCTTTGGGGCGTTTCCTGTCGCGGGCGCTAGGACTACCCACATAAGTGAGGTATCATTTTTATCGGGAGACGTGGGGGAACGCTGGGTGGAAGGAAATTTGTGGCTCCTCTCAGATTCTAGAACTTTCTGCCACAGAAATGTGAGGAACATGTGTTTTTTTAGCCAAATTTTGAGGTTTGCAAAGGATTCTGGGTAACAGAACCTGGTCCGAGCCACACAAGTCACCCCATCTTGGATTCCCCTAGGTCTCTAGTTTTCAGAAAAGCACACGTTTGGTAGGTTTCCCTAGGTGGCGGCTGAGCTACAGGCCAAAATCTACAGGAAGGCACTTTGCAAAAAACACCTCTGTTTTCCTTTAAAAATTTGTCTGTGTCCACGTTGCGCTTTGGGGCGCTTCCTGTCGCGGGCGCTAGGCCTACCCACACAAGTGAGGTATCATTTTTATCGGGAGACGTGGGGGAACGCTGTGTGGAACGAAATTTGTGGCTCCTCTCAGATTCCAGAACTTTCTGCCACAGAAATGTGAGGAACATGTGTTTTTTTAGCCAAATTTTGAGGTTTGCAAAGGATTCTGGGTAAAAGAACCTGGTCCCAGCCACACAAGTCACCCCATCTTGGATTCCCCTAGGTCTCTAGTTTTCAGAAATGCACAGGTTTGGTAGGTTTCCCTACGTGGCGGCTGAGCTACAGGCCAAAATCTACAGGTAGGCACTTTGCAAAAAATACCTCTGTTTTCCTTCCAAAATTTGGCTGTGTCCACGTTGCGCTTTGTGGCATTTCCTGTCGCGGGCGCTAGGCCTACACACACAAGTGAGATATCATTTTTATCGGGAGTCGTGGGGGAACGCTGGGTGGAAGGAAATTTGTGGCTCCTCTCAGATTCTAGAACTTTCTGCCACAGAAATGTGAGGAACATGTGTTTTTTTAGCCAAATTTTGAGGTTTGCAAAGGATTCTGGGTAACAGAACCTGGTCCCAGCCACACAAGTCACCCCATCTTGGATTCCCCTAGGTCTCTAGTTTTCAGAAATGCACAGGTTTGGTAGGTTTCCCTAGGTGGCGGCTGAGCTACAGGCCAAAATCTACAGGTAGGCACTTTGCAAAAAACACCTCTGCTTTCCTTCAAAAATTTGGCTGTGTCCACGTTGCGCTTTGGGGCGTTTCCTGTCGCGGGCGCTAGGACTACCCACATAAGTGAGGTATCATTTTTTTTGGGAGACGTGGGGGAACGCTGGGTGGAAGGACATTTGTGGCTCCTCTCAGATTCTAGAACTTTCTGCCACAGAAATGTTAGGAACATGTGTTTTTTTAGCCAAATTTTGAGGTTTGCAAAGGATTCTGGGTAACAGAACCTGGTCCCAGCCACACAAGTCACCCCATCTTGGATTCCCCTAGGTCTCTAGTTTTCAGAAATGCACAGGTTTGGTAGGTTTCCCTGGGTGGCAGCTGAGCTACAGGCCAAAATCTACAGGTAGGCACTTTGCAAAAAACACCTCTGTTTTCCTTCAAAAATTTGGCTATGTCCACGTTGCGCGTTGGGGCGTTTCCTGTCGCGGGCGCTAGGCCTACCCACACAAGTGAGGTATCATTTTTATCGGGAGACGTTGGGGAACGCTGTGTGGTAGGGAATTTGTGGCTCCTCTCAGATTCCAGAACTTTCTGCCACAGAAATGTGAGGAACATGTGTTTTTTAGCCAAATTTTGAGGTTTGCAAAGGATTCTGGGTAACAGAACCTGGTCCCAGCCACACAAGTCACCCCATATTGGATTCCCCTAGGTCTCTAGTTTTCAGAAATGCACAGGTTTGGTAGGTTTCCCTAGGTGGCGGCTGAGCTACAGGCCAAAATCTACAGGTAGGCACTTTGCAAAAAACACCTCTGTTTTCCTTCAAAAATTTGGCTGTGTCCACGTTGCGCTTTGGGGCATTTCCTGTCGCGGGCACTAGGCCTACCCACACAAGTGAGGTATCATTTTTATCGGGAGTCGTGGGGGAACGCTGGGTGGAAGGAAATTTGTGGCTCCTCTCAGATTCCAGAACTTTCTGCCACAGAAATGTGAGGAACATGTGTTTTTTTAGCCAAATTTTGAGGTTTGCAAAGGATTCTGGGTAACAGAACCTGGTCCCAGCCACACAAGTCACCCCATCTTGGATTCCCCTAGGTCTCTAGTTTTCAGAAATGCACAGCTTTGGTAGGTTTCCCTAGGTGGCGGTTGAGCTACAGGCCAAAATCTACAGATAGGCACTTTGCAAAAACCACCTCTGTTTTCCTTCAAAAATTTGGCTGTGTCCACGTTGCGCTTTGGGGCATTTCCTGTCGCGGGCGCTAGGACTACCCACATAAGTGAGGTATCATTTTTATCGGGAGACTTGGGGGAACGCTGGGTGGAAGGAAATTTGTGGCTCCTCTCAGATTCTAGAACTTTCTGCCACAGAAATGTGAGGAACATGTGTTTTTTTAGCCAAATTTTGAGGTTTGCAAAGGATTCTGGGTAACAAAACCTGGTCCCAGCCACACAAGTCACCCCATCTTGGATTCCCCTAGGTCTCTAGTTTTCAGAAATGCACAGGTTTGGTAGGTTTCCCTAGGTGGCGGCTGAGCTACAGGCCAAAATCTACAGGTAGGCACTTTGCAAAAAACACCTCTGTTTTCCTTCAAAAATTTGGCTGTGTCCACGTTGCGCTTTGGGGCGTTTCGTGTCGCGGGCGCTAGGCCTACCCACATAAGTGAGGTATCATTTTTATCGGGAGACGTGGGGGAACGCTGGGTGGAAGGAAATTTGTGGCTCCTCTCAGATTCTAGAACTTTCTGCCACAGAAATGTGAGGAACATGTGTTTTTTTAGCCAAATTTTGAGGTTTGCAAAGGATTCTGGGTCACAGAACCTGGTCCGAGCCACACAAGTCACCCCATCTTGGATTCCCCTAGGTCTCTAGTTTTCAGAAATGCACAGGTTTCGTAGGTTTCCCTAGGTGGCGGCTGAGCTACAGGCCAAAATCTACAGGTAGGCACTTTGCAAAAAACACCTCTGTTTTCCTTAAAAAATTTGGCTGTGTCCACGTTGCGCTTTGGGGCGTTCCCTGTCGCGGGCGCTAGGCCTACCCACACAAGTGAGGTATCATTTTTATCGGGAGACGTGGGGGAACGCTGGGTGGAAGGAAATTTGTGGCTCCTCTCAGATTCCAGAACTTTCTGCCACAGAAATGTGAGGAACATATGTTTTTTTAGCCAAATTTTAAGGTTTGCAAAGGATTCTGGGTAACAGAACTTGGTCCCAGCCACAAAAGTCACCCCATCTTGGATTCCCCTAGGTCTCTAGTTTTCAGAAATGCACAGGATTGGTAGGTTTCCCTAGGTGGCGGCTGAGCTACAGGCCAAAATCTACAGGTAGGCACTTTGCAAAAAACACCTCTGTTTTCCTTCAAATATTTGGCTGTGTCCACGTTGCGGTTTGGGGCGTTTCCTGTCGCGGGCGCTAGGCCTACCCACATAAGTGAGGTATCATTTTTATCGGGAGACGTGGGGGAACGCTGGGTGGAAGGAAATTTGTGGCTCCTCTCAGATTCTAGAACTTTCTGCCACAGAAATGTGAGGAACATGTGTTTTTTTAGCCAAATTTTGAGGTTTTCAAAGCATTCTGGGTAACAGAACCTGGTCCGAGCCACACAAGTCACCCCATCTTGGATTCCCCTAGGTCTCTAGTTTTCAGAAATGCATAGGTTTGGTAGGTTTCCCTAGGTGGCGGCTGAGCTACAGGCCAAAATCTACAGGTAGGCCTTTTGCAAAAAACACCTCTGTTTTCTTGCAAAAATTTGGCTGTGTCCACGTTGCGCTTTGGGGCGTTTCCTAACACGGGCGCTAGGCCTACCCACACAAGTGAGGTATCATTTTTATCGGGAGATGTGGGGGAACGCTGTGTGGAAGGAAATTCGTGGCTCCTCTCAGATTCCAGAACTTTCTGCCACAGAAATGTGAGGAACATGTTTTTTTTAGCCAAATTTTGAGGTTTGCAAAGGATTCTGGGTAACATAACCTGGTCCCAGCCACACAAGTCACCCCATCTTGGATTCCCCTAGGTCTCTAGTTTTCAGAAATGCACAGGTTTGGTAGGTTTCCCTAGGTGGCGGCTGAGCTACAGGCCAAAATCTACAGGTAGGCACTTTGCAAAAAACACCTCTGTTTTCCTTCAAAGATTTGGCTGTGTCCACGTTGCGCTTTGGGGTGTTTCCTGTCGCGGGTGCTAGGCCTACCCACACAAGTGAGGTATTTTTTTTATCGGGAGACGTGGGGGAACGCTGGGTGGAAGGAAATTTGTGGCTCCTCTCAGATTCCAGAACTTTCTGCCACAGAAATATGAGGAACATGTGTTTTTTTAGCCAAATTTTGAGGTTTGCAAAGGATTCTGGGTAACAGAACCTGGTCCCAGCCACACAAGTCACCCCATCTTAGATTCCCCTAGGTCTCTAGTTTTCAGAAATGCACAGGTTTGGTAGGTTTCCCTAAGTGGCGGCTGAGCTACAGGCCAAAATCTACAGGTAGGCACTTTGCAAAAAACACCTCTGTTTTCCTTCAAAAATGTGGCTGTGTCCACGTTGCGCTTTGGGGCGTTTCCTGTCGCGGGCGCTAGGCCTACCCACTCAAGTGAGGTATCATTTTTATCGGGAGACGTGGGGGAACGCTGGGTGGAAGGAAATTTGTGGCTCCTCTCAGATTCCAGAACTTCCTGCCACAGAAATGTGAGGAACATGTGTTTTTTTAGCCAAATTTTGAGGTTTGCAAAGGATTCTGGGTAACAGAACCTGGTCCAAGCCACACAAGTCACCCCATCTTGGATTCCCCTAGGTATCTATTTTACAGAAATGCACAGGTTTGGTAGGTTTCCCTAGGTGGCGGCTGAGCTACAGGCCAAAATCTACAGGTAGGCACTTTGCAAAAAGCCCCTCTGTTTTCCTTCAAAAATGTGGCTGTGTCCACGTTGCGCTTTGGGGCGTTTCCTGTCGCGGGCGCTAGGCCTACCCACACAAGTGAGGTATCATTTTTATCGGGAGACGTGGGGGAACGCTGGGTGGAAGGAAATTTGTGGCTCCTCTCAGATTCCAGAACTTTCTGCCACAGAAATGTGAGGAACATGTGTTTTTTTAGCCAAATTTTAAGGTTTGCAAAGGATTCTGGGTAACAGAACTTGGTCCCAGCCACAAAAGTCACCCCATCTTGGATTCCCCTAGGTCTCTAGTTTTCAGAAATGCACAGGTTTGGTAGGTTTCCCTAGGTGGCGGCTGAGCTACAGGCCAAAATCTACAGGTAGGCACTTTGCAAAAAACACCTCTGTTTTCCTTCAAATATTTGGCTGTGTCCACGTTGCGGTTTGGGGCGTTTCCTGTCGCGGGCGCTAGGCCTACCCACATAAGTGAGGTATCATTTTTATCGGGAGACGTGGGGGAACGCTGGGTGGAAGGAAATTTGTGGCTCCTCTCAGATTCTAGAACTTTCTGCCACAGAAATGTGAGGAACATGTGTTTTTTTAGCCAAATTTTGAGGTTTTCAAAGCATTCTGGGTAACAGAACCTGGTCCGAGCCACACAAGTCACCCCATCTTGGATTCCCCTAGGTCTCTAGTTTTCAGAAATGCATAGGTTTGGTAGGTTTCCCTAGGTGGCGGCTGAGCTACAGGCCAAAATCTACAGGTAGGCCTTTTGCAAAAAACACCTCTGTTTTCTTGCAAAAATTTGGCTGTGTCCACGTTGCGCTTTGGGGCGTTTCCTAACACGGGCGCTAGGCCTACCCACACAAGTGAGGTATCATTTTTATCGGGAGATGTGGGGGAACGCTGTGTGGAAGGAAATTCGTGGCTCCTCTCAGATTCCAGAACTTTCTGCCACAGAAATGTGAGGAACATGTTTTTTTTAGCCAAATTTTGAGGTTTGCAAAGGATTCTGGGTAACATAACCTGGTCCCAGCCACACAAGTCACCCCATCTTGGATTCCCCTAGGTCTCTAGTTTTCAGAAATGCACAGGTTTGGTAGGTTTCCCTAGGTGGCGGCTGAGCTACAGGCCAAAATCTACAGGTAGGCACTTTGCAAAAAACACCTCTGTTTTCCTTCAAAGATTTGGCTGTGTCCACGTTGCGCTTTGGGGTGTTTCCTGTCGCGGGTGCTAGGCCTACCCACACAAGTGAGGTATTTTTTTTATCGGGAGACGTGGGGGAACGCTGGGTGGAAGGAAATTTGTGGCTCCTCTCAGATTCCAGAACTTTCTGCCACCGAAATATGAGGAACATGTGTTTTTTTAGCCAAATTTTGAGGTTTGCAAAGGATTCTGGGTAACAGAACCTGGTCCCAGCCACACAAGTCACCCCATCTTAGATTCCCCTAGGTCTCTAGTTTTCAGAAATGCACAGGTTTGGTAGGTTTCCCTAAGTGGCGGCTGAGCTACAGGCCAAAATCTACAGGTAGGCACTTTGCAAAAAACACCTCTGTTTTCCTTCAAAAATGTGGCTGTGTCCACGTTGCGCTTTGGGGCGTTTCCTGTCGCGGGCGCTAGGCCTACCCACTCAAGTGAGGTATCATTTTTATCGGGAGACGTGGGGGAACGCTGGGTGGAAGGAAATTTGTGGCTCCTCTCAGATTCCAGAACTTCCTGCCACAGAAATGTGAGGAACATATGTTTTTTTAGCCAAATTTTGAGGTTTGCAAAGGATTCTGGGTAACAGAACCTGGTCCAAGCCACACAAGTCACCCCATCTTGGATTCCCCTAGGTATCTATTTTACAGAAATGCACAGGTTTGGTAGGTTTCCCTAGGTGGCGGCTGAGCTACAGGCCAAAATCTACAGGTAGGCACTTTGCAAAAAGCCCCTCTGTTTTCCTTCAAAAATGTGGCTGTGTCCACGTTGCGCTTTGGGGCGTTTCCTGTCGCGGGCGCTAGGCCTACCCACACAAGTGAGGTATCATTTTTATCGGGAGACGTGGGGGAACGCTGGGTGGAAGGAAATTTGTGGCTCCTCTCAGATTCCAGAACTTTCTGCCACAGAAATGTGAGGAACATGTGTTTTTTTAGCCAAATTTTGAGGTTTGCAAAGGATTCTGGGTAACAGAACCTGGTCCGAGCCACACAAGTCACCCCATCTTGGATTCCCCTAGGTCTCTAGCTTTCAGAAATGCACAGGTTTGGTAGGTCTCCCTAGGTGGCGGCTGAGCTACAGGCCAAAATCTACAGGTAGGCACTTTGCAAAAAACACCTCTGTTTTCCTTCAAAGATTTGGCTGTGTCCACGTTGCGCTTTGGGGCATTTCCTGTCGCGGGCGCTAGGCCTACCCACACAAGTGAGGTATCATTTTTATCGGGAGACGTGGGGGAACGCTGGGTGGAAGGAAATTTGTGGCTCCTCTCAGATTCTAGAACTTTCTGCCACAGAAATGTGAGGAACATGTGTTTTTTTAGCCAAATTTTGAGGTTTGCGAAGGATTCTGGGTAACAGAACCTGGTCCCAGCCACACAAGTCACCCCATCTTGGATTCCCCTAGGTCCCTAGTTTTCAGAAATGCACAGGTTTGGTAGGTTTCCCTAGGTGGCGGCTGAGCTACAGGCCAAAATCTACAGGTAGGCACTTTGCCAAAAACACCTCTGTTTTCCTTCAAAAATTTGGCTGTGTCCACGTTGCGCTTTGGGGCGTTTCCTGTCGCGGGCGCTAGGCCTACCCACACAAGTGAGGTATCATTTTTATCGGGAGACGTGGGGGAACGCTGGGTGGAAGGAAATTTGTGGCTCCTCTCAGATTCCAGAACTTTCTGCCACAGAAATGTGAGGAACATGTGTTTTTTTAGCCACATTTTGAGGTTTGCAAAGGATTCTGGGTAACAGAACCTGGTCCCAGCCACACAAGTCACCCCATCTTGGATTCCCCTAGGTCTCTAGTTTTCAGAAATGCACAGGTTTGGTAGGTTTCCCTCGGTGGTGGCTGAGCTAGAGGCCAAAATCTACAGGTAGGCACTTTGCTAAAAACAGGTCTGTTTTCTGTGATGTGTCCACGTTGTGTTTTGGGGCATATCCTGTCACGGGCGCTAGGCCTACCCACACAAGTGAGGTATCATTTTTATCGGGAGACTTAGGGGAACATAGAATAGCAAAACAAGTGTTATTGCCCCTTGTCTTTCTCTACATTTTTCCCTTCCAAATGTAAGACAGTGTGTAAAAAAGACATCTATTTGAGAAATGCCCTGTAATTCACATGCTAGTATGGGCACCCCGGAATTTAGAGATGTGCAAATAACCACTGCTTCTCAACACCTTATCTTGTGCCCATTTTGGAAATACAAAGGTTTTCTTGATAGCTATTTTTTACTCTTTATATTTCAGCAAATGAATTGCTGTATACCCGGCATAGAATGAAAACCCACTGCAGGGTGCAGGTCATTTATTGGCTCTGGGTACCTAGAGTTCTTGATGAACCTACAAGCCCTATATATCCCCGCAACCAGAAGAGTCCAGCAGACGTAACGGTATATTGCTTTCGAAAATCTGACATTGCAGGAAAAAGTTACAGAGTAAAACTTAGAGAAAAATTGATGTTTTTTTCACCTCAATTTCAATATTTTTCTTTTTCAGTTGTTATTTTCTGTAGGAAACCCTTGTAGGATCTACACAAATTACCCCTTGCTGAATTCAGAATTTTGTCTACTTTTCAGAAATGTTGCGGTTTCTGGGATCCAGCGTTGGTTTCATGCCCATTTCTGTCACTGACTGGAAGGAGGCTGAAAGCACAAAAAATCGTAAAAATGGGGTATGTCCCAGTAAAATGCCAAAATTGTGTTGAAAAATTGGGTTTTCTGATTCAAGTCTGCCTGTTCCTGAAAGCTGGGAAGCTGGTGATTTTATCACCGCAAACCCTTTGTTGATGCCCTTTTCAGGGAAAAAACCACAAGCCTTCTTCTGCAGCCCATTTTTCCAATTTGTTTTTAAAAAAAAAGAAATTTTCACTGTTTTTTGGCTAATTTCTTGGCCTCCTTCTGGGGAACCCACAAAGTCTGGGTACCTCTAGAATCCCTAGGATGTTGGAAAAAAAGGACGCAAATTTGGCGTGGGTAGCTTACGTGAACAAAAAGTTATGAGGGCCTAAGCACCAACTGCTCCAAATAAGGCTCGGCACAGGAGGGGGAAAAGGCCTGGCAGCGAAGGGGTTAAAGGTCGGCAAATAATGTACATATTTCCAAACAATGAAACAGTTGCAAGGGAATGTAAAGGCAACTCACGCACTCTTCTGTAGACCACTCTTGAAATGTAAATATAACTAATGCATGTGATTTCCCAGGCTCGACCAGTTGGTGGCACTGCAACACCACAAAGCATCCTATTCCACAACGTGCGTTTAGGAATCAAATATTATAGTAAGAAAGTGGGAGTCGCTGAACAAAATGTCGAGACACGTACCTGAGCTAGCAACAATTACTTGTACTGTGCGAATTAACGGACAGCGTCGATGAGTAACACCCGCACTTCGGGTATGGTTGAGAGGTCCACTCATGCAAACATGAATTCATCAACGCCTCAGAGGCAGCGATGGCCGAGGTTTGCTGCAATTTTTTCTCACGTGTTGTCATGCTTGCTTTGTTCCACGATGCATGGACTAAAGTTGGAGGCCGGGAACTGACCTGCGCCACGCATTTTGGCACAAGGGTGGCCGGCCTCGTAAGTCAAACGGGAAACAAGAGGCATTAATCAAATGGGGACATATACACAGGAGACAGGCGGATGAGGGAAAGGAAGAACAAATGTCGTTCCTTTCCCCCTACCCTTGCCACACGAATCGTCTCACACTGGGCCCTCCTCTGTAAGGGGCATAGTTATAGGTCCCTAGGCCCGTATTTATACTCCGTTTGCGCCGAATTTGCGTCGTTTTTTTCGACGCAAATTCGGCGCAAAACTAACGCCATATTTATACTTTGGCGTTAGACGCGTCTAGCGCCAAAGTATTGGCAAAGAGTGTAATTTTTTTGCGTGAACGCCTTCCTTGCGTTAATGAGATGCAAGGAAGGCGTTCCCGTCTAAAAAAATGACGGCGACGCAAATGCGTCGTATTTATACTCCCGGGCAAAAATCACGCCCGGGAGGTGGCGGGTCAAAAAACCCCGCATTTGCGCCACATTTTAACGCCTTTGTCAGGGTAGGCGTTAAGGGGCCTGTGGGCTCAAAATGAGCCCACAGGTGCCCTCCCCTGCCCCCAGGGACCCCCCCTGCCACCCCTGCCCACCCCAGGAGGACACCCAAGGATGGAGGGACCCACCCCAGGGACATTCAGGTAAGTTCACGTAAGTATAATTTTTGTTATTTTTCAATTTTTTTTGGGTGGCATAGGGGGGCCTTATTTGTGCCCCCCTACATGCCACTATGCCCAATGACCATGCCCAGGGGACATAAGTCCCCTGGGCATGGCCATTGGGCAAGGGGGCATGACTCCTGTCTTTACTAAGACAGGAGTCATTTAAATGGCGTCTGGGCGTCGAAAAAATGGCGCTAATCGGGTTAAAACGATTTTTTAGCGTCAACCCGACTTGCGCCATTTTAAGACGCCCTAGCGCCATTTTCCCCCTACGCCGGCGCTGCCTGGTCTACGTGGTTTTTTTCCACGCACACCAGGCAGCGCCGGTCTGCTTGCGCCGGCTAACGCCATTCCATAAATACGGCGCCCGCATGGCGCTTCGGAATGGCGTTAGACGGCGCTAAATTTTTTGACGCTAAACTGCGTTAGCGCAGTTTAGCGTCAAAAAGTATAAATACGGGCCCTAGTGCCATCTTGCGCCACATTAACGTAATATATTCTGACGTTAATGTGGCCCAATGAGGCCAAAATCCTAACGCAGTATATACAGGGTGGCGCAATGCAAAGGGGGCGTTCCCCTGTTAGGGGAGCCAGGAAAATGGCATAAGAAAATCTAAGGGATTTCCTTACCATTTTTTACTGCACTTTTAACGCCTACTAAAGAGCAGGCGTTAAAAGGGGCCTTCCATTCTTTAGAATGGAGCCCTATGTATTCTGCAGGAGTACCACCAATATTTTGGCGCTACTCCTGCAGAGTACATCAACAGCTTCATGAAAGATAATGCTGTTGCCCCCTACCCGGCGCCATGGTGCGCCGTATTTTAAATATGGCGCACACATGGTGGTGGTAGGGGGGTGCTGAAGAGCCCAGGGAAAGTGGCGCTGCACTCAGTGCAGTGTCACTTTCCATAAATATGCCCCTAAGGATCTAACACATCGTATCTTTGCAGTCAGTTTACTTGGGGGACGGAGGCAGTTTGATACACCATGTGTTTGGCCAAATACCCCAACCAAAAAAAGTTTTGATTTCTGTGTGTCTATCTACAAGTTATGTTTTTTAGAGGTAGGTATTTTCTAGCCGTTGCCACTAGGGTAAATAAATGCAGGGGCATGACACAGTCTCCTACAGTCCCTGCGCCGTAGCCCATCCCATCTGAAGAGTTCCAAGGCATATGAATATTTCTGAGAAATAAAGGGGCATATTTATACTCTGTTTGCGCCGAATGTGCGTCAAACATTTTGACGCACAATCGGCGCAAACCCTGCCCCATATTTATACTTTGACGTCCGACCCCGCGGGCGTCAACATTCCACCATATGCGTCATTTTTTGGAAGGGGGAACCAGCCTTGCCTTAATTATATGCAAGGTAGGCGTTCCTTTCCAAAAAATGACTGTAAGGCCTGTGGCCCATATTTATACTCTGACGTCATTTTGACGCACAGGAGGGGGTGGGCCTTAAAAAACGACGCACAGCCTGATGGGCGCCGTTTTTTAACGCCTGGGTCAGGGCAGGCGTTAAGGGACCTGTGGGCTCGGAAGGAGCCCAGAGGTGCCCTCCCCTGCCCCCAGGGACACCCCCTGCCACCCTTGCCCACCCCAGGAGGACACCCAAGGATGGAGGGACCCATCCCAGGGAAGTAAAGGTAAGTTCGGGTAAGTATTTTTTTCCGATTTCTTTTGTGGCATGGGGGGCCTGATTTGGGCCCCCCTACATGCCACTATGCCCAATTGCCCAATGACCAATGACATAAGTCCCCTGGGCATGGCCATTGGGCAAGGGGGCATGACTCCTGTCTTTGCTAAGACAGGAGTCATGTCAATGGAGGTTGGGCGTCAAACAAAATGGCGCAAATCCGGTTTGAGGCCGGAATTTTTCCTCAGACCTGACTTGCCCCATTTTTTGACGCACAACCCCCATTTTCCCATACGCCGGCGCTGCCTGGTGTGAGTCATTTTTTTATAAGCACACCAGTCCGCAGCGCCGGCTAACGTCATTCCATAAATAAGGTGCCCGCATGGCACGTTGGAATGGCGTTAGCCGGCGGTAAAAATTTTTACGCACAACTGCGTTGGCGCAGTTGTGCGTCAAAAAGTATAAATATGGGCCAAAGTGTCAGTGGCCCATAACCACATTCTGCTGTGTGGGAGAGGGGCATCACTTTGCTGTACACCACTGAATTAATGTTATGATGTGGAGGCACCTGCCAGTAAAAAAGACTGTTTGGGGCAGATTTACTTTTCTTTCATGTAGCGCAGTGCAGCAGGGCACCTTACTGTGCTGTGTTGCTTGAAAGGGAGAGAACAGAAATGAGCCATATCTACTAATATACATCATGCATCTTCTTTCTCCCAGCACTGACACATTGTGTGCTGACTACTGCCAACTCAGGCACCCTTGCATCGTGGCGCAACCCTGCTTGCGTTATGGGTAGTATTGTCTCTGCGCAGCAAGGGATGCCTTCCTGCACAAAAACAATCCTTAGAGGCAGATTATTATTTTTGTGTGTGCTGTAGAATGCAGCACACATGGAGGAGTAATTAACGAGGAGAAATAAAGATATCTCCTGGATATGCCTCTGCCAGGTAGGTGGACCATTTTGGCGCAAACGCAGGTTTATAAATCTTTGGGTTTCCATCAAAATACTTATGTGGATGTGTAGTAGTGCCTATGCTTCACTAGTGTAGTACGTATTTGATGCAAGGTAACACAGGGCAGCGCTATATGTTGTGTGTTTGTTACTTTGGGGAATATTTAAGAGCCCCTAGCGCAATTCTAATGCCACATTAGTGTCAATTTTTATACTAATGTAGTGTTAGATGGCCAATAACACTGCCATATTTACAAAGTGGTGCAATGCTTAAATTGCTCCTCTTTCTAACCCTTTGCTCTACATTATGCCTGCACCAGGCATAATGTATGCAAAGGGGCGATCCACCATTGGGGGGGGGGGAGAAATGGAGCAGGGAAATCTAACAGATTTCCTTTCATTATTTTTTTCAGCACTTTTAATGTGCAGAACAGGTGTTAAAAGGGGGCATGCCAATGAATACAATAGGCCCCTATTTACTCTGCAGGTGTAGCACCAAAAATGTGGCGCTATTCCTGCAGAGTACATTAATATCGTAAAAAAATATACTATTGCCTCCTACCCTGCACCATGGTGCGCTGTATTTTAAAGACAGCACACACTTGGCAGTAGGGGGGCACTGAAGGGCGCAAAAAAAGTGTTGCTGCACTGTGTGCAGCACCACTTTTCTTAAATACGCCTCTCTGTATTTTACTAAATCACTTAAATGCTAAAAACGATTCTGTGCTGGGGCTATGCCATAAAAGTGATGCAACATGTTAGACCTGACAGCCTTAGGGTCTTCACCCCTAACTTGTTGCCTGCCTCCCTCCACTTTTTGGACACTGTCTTTGCTGGCTTGTAGACTCTGCGCACTTTACCACTGCTAATCAGTGCTAAAGTGCATATGCTCTCTCCCTTTAAACTTGGTAACTTTGGATCATACCCAATTGGACTATTTAATCTACTGATAAGTCCCTAGTAATGTGCACTGTATGTGCCCAGGTCCTGTAGATTAAATGCTACTAGTGGGCCTGCAGCACTGGTTGTGCCACCCACTCAAGTAGCCCCCTTACCTTGTCTCAGGCCTGCCATTGCAAGGCCTGTGTGTGCAGTTTCACTGCCAATTCGACTTGGCATTTAAAAGTACTTGCCAAGCCTAAAACTCCCCTTTTTCTACACATAAGTCACCTTTAATGTGTGCCCTAGGTAACCCCTAGAACAGGGTGCTGTCTGGGTAAAAGACAGGACATGTACCTGTGTAGTTTACATGTCCTGGTAGTGTAAAACTCTTAAATTCGTTTTTACACTACTGTGAGGCCTGCTCCCTTCATAGGCTAACATTGGGGCTGCCCTCATACATTATTGAAGTGGTAGCTGCTGATCTGAAAAGAGCAGGAAGGTCATGTTTAGTATGGCCAGAATGGTAATACAAAATCCTGCTGACTGGTGACGTTGGATTTAATATTACTATTCTAGAAATGCCACTTTTAGAAAGTGAGCATTTCTTTGCACTTAAATCTTTCTGTGCCTTACAATCCAAGTCTGGCTTGGTTTAGTTGACAGCTCCTTGTGCATTCACTCAGACACACCCCAAACACAGGGTACTCAGTCTCACATACATCTGCATTTTGAATGGGTCTTCCTGGGCTGGGAGGGTGGAGGGCCTGCTCTCACACAAAGGAGTGCCACACCCCCTACCGGGACCCTGTCAGACAGGACTGAACTGAAAGGGGATCTGGCACACTTCTAAGCCACTCTTTGAAGTCTCCCCCACTTCAAAGGCATATTTGAGTATAAAACAGGGCCTCTGCCCTACCACCTCAGACACTTGCTGGAGAAGAAACCTGAACCAGAACCTGCATCCTGCCAAGAAGAACTGCCTGGCTGCTCAAAGGACTCACCTGACTGCTTTCTACAAAGGACTGTTGCCTTGCTGTTGGCCTGCTGCTTGCCTCCTGTTCCCTGAAGTCTCAGGACCAAAAAGACTTCTATCTTTCAACTGGACTCCTTGTGCGATGAAAAATTAGACACACAGCTTGCTCCGCGGTGAAAAATTCACTGCATGCCGATCCGGAAAGGCGCCGCTCGACCCCTCAAGGAAAAGATGTACGCAACGCCTGCAGTGCGACCGGAACTTCGATGCACGGCCCGCCTGGACAACGCCGCTCGACTTCCAGAGAGGAAATCGGCGCGATGCCTGCCATGAGGGAGAAAATTCCACGCACAGCCCACCAGGACGACGTGCAGCCGGCTAACAAGCCCAGGATTCCACGCACAGACCCCGGGACATCTGGGAATCCTGCAACCCACACAGGAGACCTGTCCGCGCGCCGGAAAACGACGCACGTCTTCCCCGCATGAAAAATAACGACGCAAGTCCGTGTGTGAAGGGGCGAAACCGACGCACACACAATTTTTCCACGCATCTTCTCCTCTGCGGCTCTTTGCGGATATTTTCCACTCCAACCCTGGTACGTTGTGCTTGAAAGAGACTTTGGGGGTTATTCTAACTTTGGAGGAGTGTTAATCTGTCCCAAAAGTGACGGTAAAGTGACGGATATACCACCAGCCGTATTACGAGTTCCATAGGATATAATGGACTCGTAATACGGCTGGTGGTAAATCCGTCACTTTTCCGTCACTTTTGGGACGGATTAACACCTCCTCCAAAGTTAGAATAACCCCCTTTGTTTGCTTTTTAAAGACTTAAGACACTTTATATCACTTTTCAGTGATATCTTTACAATTTCATATTGCATCTTTTATCGTTTTGACCTGCGAATATCCAAATAAATATTATATATTTTTCTAAACACTCTGTGGTGTATTTTTGTGGTGCTATATAGTGTTATTGTATGATTTATTGCACACATACTTTACACATTGCCTTCTAAGTTAAGCCTGACTGCTCAGTGCCAAGCTACCAGAGGGTGGGCACAGGATAATTTGGATTGTGTGTGACTTACCCTGACTAGAGTGAGGGCCCTTGCTTGGACAGGGGGTAACCTGACTGCCAACCAAAGACCCCATTTCTAAAACAACACCAAAGCAAAATGTGAGCCTTTGTGTTTAGTTGCAGTCCCTTGCAGCAAGCGCAGAATCTAGTCAACTGTTGGATGTGACATAAAGAGTGAAACATACTCAGTTATATGTGAGAGGAAACAACTCTACAATAGTCAGGAGGTGTCTTTAATGTGACAATACCAAGTCGTTCACATTTAACCCCTTGCATCCTGGCTTTGGTTTACTACCTTTTCTTCAAACAAATATACAAAAAAAAGGCCATGGTATAAGCCATATATTCAGATGTACAGTGTCAAATATGCTCTTTAACACCATTGTTGAAGGAGGGGAAGGGCAGCATGACTCATTCAAGGGTTTGCCTCTCATGTATAATGGGCCCACCCCCCACTCAACAATGGTAATTAAACACACACACACACACATATATATATATATGTATATATATATATATATATATATATATATATATACACATATATATATAATTAAATATATACATATATTCACTAAAAAAATAAGGTTAAACTGTTAAACTGACATTATAGTCAGTGTTAGAAATGGGGTCTTTGGTTGGCAGTCAGGTTACCCCCTGTCCAGGCAAGGACCCTCACTCTAGTCAGGGTAAGTCACACACAATCTAAATTATCATGTTCCCACCCTCTGGTAGCTTGGCACTGAGCAGTCAGGCTTAACTTAGAAGGCAATGTGTAAAGTATTTGTGCAATAAATCATACAATAACACAATATAGCACCACATAAATCCACCACACAGTGTTTAGAAAAATATATAATATTTATCTGGATATTTGCAGGTCAAAACGATCAAAGATGCAATAAGTAAATGTAGAGATATCACTGAAAAGTGATATAAAGTGTCTTAAGCCTTTTTAAAGCAAACAAAGTCTCTTTCACGCACAAAGTACCTGGTTCGCGTGAAAATTCTCTGCAAAGAGCCGCAGAGGCGAAGCGTGGAAACAAAGGGGTGTGGGTCGATTTCTCGGGCCGCCCACGGCAATGCGTTGTTTAGTTTCCACGCAGGGACGTCTGTACATTGATTTCCGGCGCTGGGTCGTGGATCCACTTCGGGTTGCAGGGTTTTCAGATGCCCCGGGGTCTGTGCGTGGAATCTTGGGCTTGCGGAGCGAAGTCACAAGTGCTGCGTCGTTCCGGTGGGCGTTGCGTGGAAGTTTCTTACGCACGGCAGGCGCAGACTGTGAGTCGGTTTTAGCAAGCTGTGCGTTGAATTTTCACCACACAAGGAGTCCAGTTGCAAGAGAGAAGTCTTTTTGACCCTGAGACTTCAGGGAACAGGAGGCAAGCTCTAGCCAACCCCTTGGAGAGCACTTCTTCACCACAACCAGGGAGCAGCAAGGCCGCAGGACAACAGCAAGGCAGCAGTCCTTCACAGAAGGCAGTCAGGTGAGTCCTTTGGGCAGCCAGGCAGTTCTTCTTGGCAGGATGCAGGTACTGGTTACAAGTTTCTTCTCCAGGAAGTGTCTGAGTTGGAAGGGGCAGAGGCCCTGTTTATATACAAAATTGTCCCTTTGAAGTGGGGGAGACTTCAAAGAGTGGCACCAGGTCCCCTTTCAGTTCAATCCTGTCTGCCAGGGTCCCAGTAGGGGGTGTGGCAGTCTTTTGTGTAAGAGCAGGCCCTCCACCCTCCCAGCCCAGCAAGACCCATTCAAAATGCAGATGTATGCAAGTGAGGCTGAGTGTCCTGTGTTTGGGGTGTCTGAGGAAATGCACAAGGAGCTGTCATCTAAACCCAGCCAGGCGTGGATTGTAAGGCACAGAAAGATTTAAGTGCAGAGAAATGCTCACTTTCTAGAAGTGACATTTTTAAAATAGTAATATTAAATCCAACTTAACTAGTCAACAGTGTTTTATATCACCATTCTGGCCATACTAAATATGACCTTCGTACTCCTTCAGATCAGCAGCTACCACTCAAACAATATATGAGGACAGCCCCAATGTTAGCCTATGAAGGGAGCAGGCCTCACCACAGTGTAAAAACGAATTTGGGAGTTTTACACTACCAGGACATGTAAGCTACATAGGTACATGTCCTGCCTTTTGCCTACACAGCACCCTGCCCTATGGGTTACCTAGGGCATACCTTAGGGGTGTCTTATATGTAGGAAAAGGGGAGTTTTAGGCTTGGAAAGTACTTTTAAATGCCAAGTCGAATTAGCAGTGAAACTGCACACACAGGCCTTACAATGGCAGGCCGGAGACATGGTTAAGGGGCTACTTAAGTGGGTGGCACAACCAGTGCTGCAGGCCCACTAGTAGCATTTAATCTACATGTCCTGGGCACATATAGTGCACACTACTAGGGACTTATAAGTAAATTAAATAGTCCAATTGGCATAGGATCCAACGTTACCATGTTTAAAGGGAGAGAGCATACGCACTTTAGTACTGGTTAGCAGTGGTAAAGTGGGCAGAGTCTAAAATTCAGCAAAAACAGTGTTAAAAAAGTGGAGGGAGGCAGGCAGAAAGTTAGGGATGACCACCCTAAGGCTGTCAGGTCTAACAGTCAGGTACAGAAAAATACATTAACTTACAACAAAAACATTCACATTTACTGAAAAAAGCAAAGGTTAAAGAGATGTTATAGTTAGGTGACTCAGTTATAGTGTTAGGTTTTAAAGTCAAAATGTCACTGAAGTTCACCAGTTATAGTTTAGTGAGCTAGCTATGCAGCCGCCATACACTGCTTAAAACCTCACAAATTATATCACTGACATGTTAAGGACATCATCAACTACATCACTAATGACATGTCAAATGACATAATTGTTGACATTACAGATGACATCATTCAAACTACTTACACTATAGACCAATAAAATACTATAACATTCCTTTAACCTTTGTTTTTCTCAGTAGGTTTCTATGTTTTTTTTGTAAGTAATGTCTTGTATGCGTACCTAAAACTATAACATCTATTTTTTCAATTAATTTCAAGAGTTTTAATGCAAAAATAAGATCTTATTGCACATAATAGGTCCACAAGTGTCCCTTTGCTGATAGTTAAATACCACATTGCAGCACTTGACACTCACAGGATAGCGAAGCAGAGCAGCGCAAGGTTAGCAATCCCAATTCTTTGGCACGCATCAATAACACTCAATAAATTATTGTTCAGTCAGTGCTCTTTCTTGTGAAAAGGAAAGTCCCTTGATTACACACAGTACTAAGGGGCATATTTATACTCCGTTTGCGCCGAATTTGCGTTGTTTTTTTCGACGCAAATTCGACGCAAAACTAACTCCATATTTATACTTTGGCATTAGACGCGTCTAGCGCCAAAGTTCATGGAGTTAGCGCCATTTTTTTGCGTGAACACCTTCCTTGCGTTAATGATATGCAAGGTAGGCATTCCCGTCTTAAAAAATGAGTCCGATGCTATTGCGTCGGATTTATACTCCCGGTAAAAAATGACGCCCGGGAGTGGGCGAGACTAAAAAACCCGCATTTGCGCCGGATTTTAGCGCCTGGGTCAGGGCAGGCGTTAAGGGACCTGTGGGCTCAGAATGAGCCCAGAGGTGCCCACCCAAGCCCCCAGGGACACCCCCTGCCACCCTTGCCCACCCCAGGAGGACACCCAAGGCTGGAGGGACCCATCCCAGGGAAGAAAAGGTAAGTTGTGGTAAGTTTAAAAAAAAAAAAATTTTTGTGGCATAGGGGGGCCTGATTTGTGCCCCCCTACATGCCACTATGCCCAATGACCATGCCCAGGGGACAGAAGTCCCCTGGGCATGGCCATTGGGCAAGGGGGCATGACTCCTGTCTTTGCTAAGACAGGAGTCATGTTAATGGCGTCTGGGCGCCCCAAAAAAATGGCGCAAATCGGGTTAAGACGATTTTTTTGCCTCAGCCTGACTTGCCCCATCTTTGGACGCCCAAACGCCATTTTTCCCTACGCCGGCGCTGCCTGGTGTATGTGTTTTTTTTTCACGCACACCAGGCAGCGCCGGTCGACTAACGCCGGCTAACGCCATTCAATAAATACGGCGCCCGCATGGCGCTTCAGAATGGCGTTAGCCGGCGCTAATTTTTTTGGCGCAAAACTGCATTAGCGCAGTTTTGCGTCAAAAAGTATAAATATGGGCCTAAATACCATGCATTAAATTGCAAATCTGTACATTGGTAGATGGAAATCCCTTTGGTGACACCCGCAAATCATATTAGACCCTCAGTAGGTCATGAACCCAATAATAATAAACCCTATACCAGAAGTAACATCTTAATGTAAAGGGGTTTTGTTTAAATAAGAGAGGCCTGCTCGCATTGGCAAGGAGTCACTGCATCAATATATATCAGACAGACCTATTGCCTTTGTCAAAGGCTCACTACAGTATTAAATGAACCATGGGGCAGATTTAAGGAAAGCAGTGCTACACCCAGTGCCACTTTCCTTGCGCCCCTTAGCGCCCCCTAACGCCACCATGTGTGCGTCATATCCAAGATATGGCGCCCCATTGCGCAGGGTAGGGGGCAAAAGCGTAAACATTTTTGACACTATTAATGTACTTTTCAGGGTTTGGCGCTAACCCTGAACAGTACATAGGAGCCCATTGTCAACAATGGAGTGCCCTCTTTTAACTCCTGCTCTGAGCAGGCGTTAAAAGTGCCAGAGGAAAATATGCAAAGAAAACTCATGCACCACTTTGTATATTTGGCACGGGGAAAAGGCTAGGGTCTCTTAAATCTGGGTGCCCTGTGTTTTAATTTACTATTAAAACTAATGGAATCAAAAACCAAAATACAAGGTACTCAATATTATTAATGAGATCCCAAATGACGATCCCACTAGCTAGATATACAGCATAATATTATTGAAAAACCTTTACCCTATCCGGTGAGATCGGGAATAAAGACTGAATATGGATCTCACTCAAGATAGTTTTAACTATTAAGTAAGGTTCTCTTTATGTTTGTGTTACCTGTCTGCCAGTTGTTTGTTTCTGTTTCCCCTTCCTATTGCTCTATTCCTTACGTTGGCTAGCATGGGAATGTGGCAGCAGCAAATCCTTATAATGAAGCATACCAGTATTAGTGGGGGGTGAGGGCAGTTTTTTCAATAATATTATGCTGTATGTCTGGCTAGTGAGATCATCATTTGGGATCTCATTGTTGATCTTTTGTCCTTTTTGTGTGTTCTGTTCATATGTTGGGAGGTTGGTCAAGCATTTTCTTCCTCTCACCCCTTTAGTATGTGTTGACTCATTATTATTACACATATTGAGATGTTCAGTAACAACTATTACTACAATATTTTAAATAACACACTTCTAATCGCAGTGATCATAAAGATGTGTTTCAGTTTTAATGTAACACTCTGCAAGCCACATAATGCAGCCATAGGGCCAACCACCAGGAATATCCACATTTCCAAAGCGTAAGAAAAAAAGCTCCAGCTCTGGAAGTACTTAAATGAATGCTAACTATTCCAAAGGGCATAAATGCACTATGCATTGAAACTTAAGACAAGTTTTTAAAATGCCTTGACGGGGCCACTGTGGATCCTGCAGCGCACAACTCTTAAGTTATTTATTGGTGGCGCCCCTTCCCATTTTAAGATACTACAGAAACAGGAACCATAGGTAAATTAGCTAGAGCGGGGCAATATGGGGCATTCCTTAGAAAGAACAGTGAATAGTGAGTCTCCCACTGTGTTCTGAAGCTGCACACTTTTTCTTCATTTGTTTTCATTACAAGTGCCTGAATCCCATCAGGGTTTAAATAATAAGGAAAATCCTACCTGCCCACGTGGGTATATTAGTACATACCAGAGTAGGTATATACCAATATAACAAGTGTCACATTGAACACATTCAAAAGAGGTACCTTCCTATAGGTCTTAGAAGAAATCCAGAATTACTCAGATTTATTCAAAGGACAAATTAATTACAAAGTAAAAACAAGCACAGGACTGATATAGATCTCATCTTGTAATGTTTTGACTCCAATCAAGTGTAACAATCAGCAAAATGAGTGATCATAGTGCAGGCAACAGAGTGCTCTATAGGGATTATATGTACAAGGAACATAGATAAAAGACACTATGGGGGTCATTCTGACCCTGGCGGCCGGTGGCCGCCAGGGCCACCGACCACGGGAGCACCGCCAACAGGCTGGCGGTGCTCCCACAAGCATTCTGACCGCGGCGGTTCAGCCGCGGTCAGAAGCGGCAAGTCGGCGGGCTCCCGCCGACTTACCGCTGCTCGGGGGAATCCTTCATGGCGGCGGAGCGCGCTCCGCCGCCATGAGGATTCTGACCCCCCCTACCGCCATCCTGTTCATGGCGGGAAAGCCGCCATGAACAGGATGGCGGTAGGGGGGGTCGCGGGGCCCCTGGGGGCCCCTGCCGTGCCCATGCCAATGGCATGGGCATGGCAGGGGCCCCCGTAAGAGGGCCCCGCAAAGTATTTCAGTGTCTGCCTTGCAGACACTGAAATACGCGATGGGTGCCACTGCACCCGTCGCACCTTCCCACTCCGCCGGCTCGATTACGAGCCGGCATCCTCGTGGGAAGGGAGTTTTTCCCTGGGCTGGCGGGCGGTCTTTTGGAGACCGCCCGCCAGCCCAGGGAAAAACTCATAATACCCTCCGCGGTCTTCTGACCGCGGAGCGGTATAATGGGGGCGGAATTCTGGCGGGCGGCCTCCGCCGCCCGCCAGAATCAGAATCACCCCCTATATAATTCCCAATGGTTATATGCATTGATTGATACAATTCATAGTAGGGGGTGCATATGCATATGCATTCCCAGACTTACAAGGTTACAAGGTGCCCCTTCCTGCATAAAAACAATCATCCCCACAATGCAGGCACCCTTGCACCATGGTGCATAGGTACTAAATATGACATATCTACCCCTTCTCAATTAGGAATTACAGTTTATTAACATAATAATGAACCTCCAATGTTATCCTGTGAGAGGGGTAGGCCTTAAAGTAGTAAAAAATGAATTTGAAAGTTTTTCACAACTAGGACATGTAAAACTTAAAGGTATATGCCCTTCCATTTATTTAGCTTGCACACTGCCATATGGGCTACCTAGAGTCTAAATTAAGGGTGACTTATGTGAAATAAATTGGACTTTTAAGGCTTGGCAAGGGGCTTTAAATGCCAAATTGACCTGGCCATTTAACACTGCATTCAGGCTGCCAAGGCAGGCCTGGGACGTGTTTTAAAGTGGGTGGCACAAGCAGTGCTGCAAGACCACTACTAGCATTTAATTTACAGGCCCGGGCATATGTAGATCACTTTACTATGGGTATATCTGTAAATTAAATAGGCCAAATAGGCATATATCAATCAAACCTTGTTTTAGGGAAAGGGCAAAGGCAGTTTAGCACTGGTTAGCAATCGTAAAGTCCTAGGGCCAACAAAAATGAATTCAAAAATATTGGAGGCAGAAAGGGAAAAACTATGGGGGTGATCCTGCAGAGAGGGCCATCTCCGACAATCAATTAATAGTGAGCTCACTTGTAGTGTACAACCTATGTACAATAAAATACATTGAAAATCATCATCCAAGTTCAACTCTGTGCCCAAATATACATTGGTGGTTCATGAGCACAAGAAAAGATTGTGCACCAACAGTGTACATACAAGGTGATTCAATCAGAAAGAGTAAGACAGTGGGACCTCGAGTTATGAAGGAACAGTGTGGTGCAACAATACGCTATGAAACTTCTCCTCTTATTTGCGAAGTGTGTATACTGTTACTCATGCTATTGGTGAGAGGTCCAAAACAACTCATTATACACTCAGATGTCAGTTATACAAAATCACAACAACCAGTGAAACATCACCCGTGTGCCTACTGAGCAAATCACCCCTACTACAAGAACTGATAAGTCAGTAAGGCATCATGTTCTAATGGAGTGAAAATTATTCTATTTCTGAAACAATTGTTTGGTAGAGAAGGAGTCACAGCCCACCACCCCCACCACCATCTGCTTCGATTGAGGCCAATCATGCTCAACCAGTGGGAAACACACACAACCATTTTAGAAAAGTGCAGTTAAAACATAATACCTATTCCAGTCAAATCTTTAGTGCCAGGGCGTATCCTTTCAGAAACAGTACCAACCCTCTGCTGGTCCCATAGTGACAGAACCAGTACTAATATTGGGGCTGAATTGCCAAAATTGTCATTTACACTTAATCTCAGATAATTAAGACGGTCCTGGAGTAGCTCATGCAAGTGGGCCCAAGGTAACAATAACTTATAACCCACACCTTACCTTCAAAAGAACTCAGTGCAGCAAATTTTGCTCCATTCTTCACTATTGAAGTGTGGAGAGATAAAGGGAAGACAAGGCAAAAGCTGCCACAATATCTACTCTGCTGCCTCTGCAACACTGAACAGCTAACCATGGTCTGCCATCTTGGGTGAATGAAATGCCTAACACTAATGAGTTGCATGCATTTAACCCTTTGCTGCATGTGCGCACCATTAACATACGTATTGATCCTCTTTCCCATGAATGTTTGACAACAGCCACTTGTACCCACAGGGAAATGATTGTCATGAGTCCAGTTTGGACCAATGGACAACATCATACCTGTGCTGAATGTGGAGTAGCTACAATACGTTTATACAGCCATCATCAAAATGATGTAAAGACGTACATCTTACTAATACTATTATCCAGTATTAATGCATGATAGTGAACATAACTAGAATGGCATATGCTGTGACCCAACATTATTGTGCTCTGTTAGTGATACATGCATGAATGTATTCTATCGAAAGCATAATGGTATGATATGAAGTGGTCTTAAAAACAAGAATGTCTGTAGAATACATATTGTGTTACTGCAAATTTCTGCTTGCCATTGATATAATTTAGACCATTCCTTATGCCATCTAAAATATCCATCAATTTCCATTCCTTTCAATTCAGAAGTGCTGAGATGTTGCCCCCTCTGCTGTCCATGTTTATGACCTCCATCACCTGCAGGTAGATTTGATCTTAGGTGTGCACACATTCCTCAAAATGTCGTACCAGAGGGGCTCCTTCCAGTTTATATTTGAATTTGCTTCGGTGTTAGACTGTATGCTGTTTGTCTGGCCCACAAATATCTTCACACAGGGGCATATAATGATATATACACCATTATGAGTATTGCAGCAGGAAAAAGATTGTAAATTCAAAATTGTATTACTGATTGCAAGAGTTTTAGTGTCAAAAATACATTTTCAGGTAGATCATCAACCACATCTTTAATGACCTAGGACAGTGGTTCCCAACCTGTGGTCCTGGGACCCCTGGGGGTCCGCAAAGCCTCCTCAGGGGGTCTGTGACTGCTTAGAAAATGTAATAATATTAACAGAACAAGTCCCCAGTTTTTAATGTCTCATTGGGGGGTCCCTAGATTCCAATAATGATTCAGTGGGGGTCCCCGGGTTCCAATACTGACAAAGTGGGGGTCCACAGAAGTCAAAAATTTAGGAACCACTGACCTAGGACATTAGAAAAGCCCCAATGTCCTCTAATGACATTTTTCTCAATAGCTCTCTATGGGCCCTTACAACGTAGGGCTCGATTTAGATGTTGGTGGAGGGAATACTGTGTCACAAATGTGACAGATATTCCGTCTGAAGTATTAAAATCCTCATAGGATAAAATGGGATCGTAACATGGCCAACAGGATATCCGTCTTTTTGTGATGGAGTATTCCACTCCTCCCACATATGAATCAGGCCCACAGTCCCTAACATTTATGTTCCACTTAAAGGAAAACAAGGGATGTTTCTTTAATTAAAAGCCAATGTTTCCTAATGATCTTTTGGATTTCATTACTGATGGGAGAGAATGTGCTCACCATCGCCACTCTATGTTTAGATTCCTCTCTTTGTCTAAGTGTCACGAAACTTTCCCTGACACAAAACCAAAAGCCTCTTCATTGCTTTGGAGATATTTTTCTTGTATAACTCTATTCTAGAAGTTTTGATCTCAGTACTTCTTCCTCTTTGAAGTAGTTTTCCATCAGATGACAATTACGGTGTAGATGCATGAATTAGCCATACAGTAAATTGTCTCAAGCCATGGAGATGATGACTGATATATTTCAAAAGGGATTTTGTGTCTGTCAGCTTTCTGTATAGAGTGGTGTACAGAATACCATTTCTTTGTCTTACAATGAGATCCAGAAAGTGAATTTCTGTAGTGCTCTAGTTTGCAGTGAAATTTAAATCCTGACTTTGGTTATTTAACCAAGTAATTACATTTTTTAGGTCAGTCACATGTCCATGCCAGAGGAAGAAGCCATCATCAATGTAGGGCTTCCATATTTTAATAATGGTCAAGTAGAGGTTGTTAATATTATTGATCACATTATCCTCAAATGTTTCTACATACAAATTAGCCACACTGTACTCATTATTAAACGATACTAATCCATCACTAATTCTTGTTGGGTTCCGGAGTAGCGTGCTACTCATCGAAAAGCGCTTAGACGCCTCGTCAGGGGTAGTAAGCGCTATATAAATACAATTACAATACAATACAATACATTTGGCGCAAATTAAGCACCCGTGACTACACCTTTGTCTTGTGAGTAGTATTCCTTTTTAAACATAAAGGGGGTCATTCTGACCCTGGCAGTCCGAGACCGCCAGGGCCATTATGACTGAAAGCACCACCAACAGGCTGGCGGTGCTTTCTCACCCATTCTGACCGAGGTGGTAAAGCCGCGGTCAAACTGCCGGGGCCAGGAGTTTTCCGCAATTTCTGCCCCGGCGGTGATAATCCACCAGGGCAGTGCTGCTTGCAGCGCTGCCCTGGGGATTATGACCCCCTTACCGCCAGCCTGTTTCTGGCGGTTTTCACCGCCAGGAAGAGGCTGGCGGTAAGGGGTGTCCTGGGGCCCCCTAACAGGGCCCCTGCCAGCTTTTCACTGTCTGCCTAGCAGACAGTGAAAAGCGCGACGGGTGCAACTGCACCCTTCGCACGGCCGCAACACCGCCGGCTCCATTCGGAGCCGGCTCCTGTGTTGTGGCCTCATTCCCACTAGGCCGGCGGGCGCAAACTTGGTTTGCGCCCGCCGGCCCAGCGGGAATGTCAGGATGGGGGCCGCGTGAGTGCTGCCGCATTGGCGGCCGCATGGCGGTTTCCGCCATCAAGGTCGGAATGACCCCCTCAGTCTTTCTTTTTGAGGGCTACTCCAGCTAGATAAGTGATTAGTTCACATAATTCTCATGATCACACTAATTACCTTATCTTGTGGAATGTTGGTATACAATGATTCCACACCTAGAGTAACAAAAATGTCCTTACTTTCCTCAAAGCACTGATTACTGAACTGCATACTTCTCTGACATATGATTGTAAATTGGAAACAGCATTTCTGAATTATTGAATTAATCTGCAAACAGGTTCTATATCTGTACCAAATCCAGATATGATAAGGTGGCCTGGGGAACTGGAAAAACTCATGTGTAATTTGGGTAGTATGTAAATCACCAGTGTCTAGGGTGGGGCTTGTCCTGGAAGGCAAATTCTTTTTAATTATTCATACCGTCCTCCAGAGCTTTGGAGGTAATACCCCTGATCTCTTCCCGAATTCTCTTGAGTCGTTTTAAGTTGAGTCTGAGGTAATGTCTGAGATCTGAAAGTTATCTGCATATTTCTTGATCATAGTTATGAGTGTCTTGAATTATGATAGCCACTCCTTGGTGGCTAGTTTGATAGTTATGTTTGGATTATGTGCTAATTTATTGAGAGCTTCCCTTTGACATCTAAAGATGTTGTATGGAATGAAATAGTCAGTTTTTTAACTCTTTCACTTGTTGTAAGACAATATTTTCAAATGATACAATTTCCACATTATTGATAGATGGCTGGGCGGGACAAATTGTGATTGTAGAGTCAACCCTGAATGACTCGCAAGCTGGGTATCAGGTTTGCCGTTAAAGAAGTATTTAATCTGATGCTTAAAATGTTGTATACAATTCACACCTCAATTTAAAGAAATCTGACTTTTCTGTTAGCATGTAGTCTAGTGCTTAGTTCAGAACACTGGCCTCTTCATGTATGAGTACATAATTGGAGACATTAAAAACCAATATTCATCAGCTTTAGTGTTGATTGTGGGTTTATCTTTCCCTTGATTTGTAGCTGTTGCCCTGCCATCCCCTTCCACAGCCGCTGTCTCTGCTTGAGTCCCTCAGTCTCCCCCTCCTTTGTTGTGGGTCAGATTCTAAAAACACCTGTGGGGACCATTCTGTGTAGGATTGTAGTCTCTATTACTAGGGCCTGTGAGTTTTTGGTCATCTGAACTGACAGAAGGGTCAGAGAATGTCACTTTTTTGGAGCTAATTGAGTACTAGTGGAAGTGTAGAAATCTGATCTCAGGTGTGGATATAGTTGTTCGATATCGAATTTAGCCTTGTATTTTTGCACCTTATGATTCATTTTACTTAATTGGTTTGAATGAAGCTCTTCTATTGTGTTCTGTGAGTTATCCAACACTGCTTTCACATTGTCTGTGGAGTTGTTGGCTTTTATTTTCTCTTTTAAATTACTGACTTGATGTGGTGGATACACTACCTGAAACATTTCTTCTGATACTAAAACTCTTGAAATCAATGATAGAATTTTCAAGTTATGATCCTTTTCCAACTGCTCATACTACATGAAGATATATTTGGGACAGACATCACAAATGGTGAAACAGGCATATAACACAGAAGCCTGATCAAATGGATCAAATGCAAAGTGGAATGAGCCCCCCTTGTACAACATTTTGATGAATGTGGGCACACCCAAGATCAAATCTACTGGCAGGTGGTGGAGGTCATAACCATGGACTGCAAAAAGGCCACCATCTTGGCACTTCTGGATTGGAAGGAAAGCAAATGGATGACAATCTTGACAGTACTATGAGTGGTCTAAATGATATCAATGACATGCAGAAATTAGCAATACGACAACATTGAATCTATAGACATTCCTGTTACTCAGACCACCTCATATCATAGCATTATGCCTTGGATATAATACATTAATGTGTTGGGTCACAGCATACCTCTTTCTGGTTATGTTCACTATCATGCATAAATACTGGATATCAGCATTAGTGAGATGTACTTCTTTCAACCATTTTGATGATGGCTGTATATAGGCATTGTACCTACTCCACATTTGAAACATGTATGATGATACCTGTGGTTCCAGGTTGGACTCATGACAATCGTTCCCATGTGATATAAATTGCTGATGTCTAAAATTTATGGGGAAGAAGATTCATACATATGTAAATGCTGTGCACATGCAGCTAAGTGATAAATGCATGTAACGCATTAGTATTTGCCATTTCATTCACCCAAGATGGCCGATCGTGGTTAGTGGTCTAGTGTTGAAGAGACAACAGAGTAAATATTCCGACATATTCTGACGTGTCTTCCCTTTGTCTCTCCACACTTCAGTGGGGCCGAACCAGTGAGCTTTGATCCACCCTGTTGAAGGTAAGGGTGTAGGTTATAAGTTATTTTCACCTTGGGCCTATTTGTATGAGTTACTTCACTACTGTCTTATTTAGCCTAGAATAAGTTGAATGACATTTGGGCAATATTGTCTCAATATTGGCACTAGTTCGATCTATATGTGACCAGCTTTGCCTCATTTAGCATGAAGGGGATTGGAACTGGTTCTTAAAAGATACTCCCCGGCACCGATCTATTGGACTGGGGCAGGTATGATATTTTGACTCCAATATTCTAACATCGTGATGTGTGATCCACACTAGTGGAGCATGATTGGCCTCACTCCAAGCAGATGATGGTTAGCTATGACCCTCTCTTTTTTCAGGAAGAGGATGCTTTCCACTCTATTAAAACATGATGCCTTGCCGTCTTATCAAATCTCACAGTTGGTGTGATTCATTCAGTAGACACACAGGTGATGTTTCACTTGTTGCTCTCTTGATAACTAACATATGAGTGTATAGTGAGTTGTGTTGGGCCTCGCATCAATAGTATGAATAAGAGCATTCGCACTTTGCATATAAGAGGAAAAGTTTCACAGCGTAATGTTGCGATGCTCTGTACCTTCATAACGTGAGATCCCACTGTCTCTACCTTTCTGTTTGAGTCACCTTGTATCCACATTGAGGGTGCATTATCTCTTCTTGTGCTCACGTCTTTTCTTGTGGTCATAAACCAGCAAATTATATAGGTCACTGAGTTAAACTCGGAGGTTTGATTTTCTTCGCTCTTTATTATACATAGCTTGAATACCTTGTACTTCTTCCTATTATGCAAGTGAACTTACTAATAGGTGATTAGTTATTCATTGATTGTTTAATTGAATTTAACACTTTGAAAAGCATAGGAATAAGAAATGTTGTTTTTATTTTCGTTTCTCTTATGTGTAGGCCTGGTAGTCAGATGACTACATCCTAATGAGACCCTAAAAGTAATTCAAGACTGAAAAATCAACAAACCCTCCCTCTTGATTGTTATGTGTAGTTTAAGTTCAAGCGATATCACACTGACACATGCAACCCGTGTTGGGAAATTTAGCAATCAATGCAGAAAACCACTAGGAATTTTGCAGTGTCTTTTATGTATGTTCTTTGTATATATAATCAACATTGGAACACCCACATCATCTGCACTATGAACACTTATTTTGTAAATTGTTACACTTGATTGGAGTCAAAACATTACAAGATGCAATCTATATCAGTCATGTGTTTGTTTTTTCCTTTCAATTAGTTTTGTCCAAAGAATAAATCTGAGTAACTCTAGGTTATTTCTAAGAAATAGAAGAAGGAACCTCTTTTTTATGAGTTCCACAGGACAATTGTTATATTAACACCAGTTCCCAAAAGGGACAACCACACATAGCCAGGGCATTGGGGCTTTCACAGGGGTTTCCCAAAACCAGTTCAGCCCTCCCAGTACCCATCACGGATGTGGTCTGGGAGCTGGGCATAGATATTTTTTTGGTGGTTCTGTCATGGACCATGTATGGGAGGCCCAAGGCTTCCTCGGTGCCAGCTTATTGGCCAACACTAATCCTTGGGTGCAGGCGTGTGAGCTGGCCACTATTTTTTGTGCTCCTGTCCAGTGTAAACATCCTTTCTTTCTGCTTATCACAACAATCCAGTAAAGAGTGCAGGGATGAAGAGGCCTCTTAAGTGTACTATGGGATGGGGTTCCCAGGACATGTTACACACATCAGGTCCTATGGGAAGTGGTCACCAGGGCCAAAATGTGGCATGGTGAGGGGGCCACAGACACCCTCCTGCCGAGTATATTAAAAAAAAAAATAGCATCAAGCTCTGGGGGATGAGGTCCCCAACCAAAAGATGGCTTGGAGAGGGGGGCTGATGCATATCCCCTACAAATTAAAAGGAAAAAAGAAACTTACTGGTTCCTGGCACAACAGGGGTAATTGTAATGAAATAGGGCCCAGCCTATTTTTTACATTTTTTTCCTGCTGTTCCACACTACTTCTGTGGGACAGAGACACAAAAGAATGGAGCTCGCATGAGAGGGATCCATCTGGGACCTCACCCACAAGGGCTAGGGGGTCAGGGTATCCTCAATGTGGCCCCTAATATCCTTTTTGAAAAACATGTTCATGACAGGGGACCAAGTCCATGAGTCATGTATTGGATGATGCAATATTTCTTTTCATGTTATGGCCAGCCGATCAGAGCACTCACTCCAAAAAGCCCCCTTGGCTGTACTGAATCCTTGAATTTTTCACACCACCACTGTGAATATATTGCTACTTCTGTAAACTTAGGCCCATATTTATACTTTTTTAGCGCAGCATTTGCTAAGCTTTTTAACGTAAAAGCGGCGCAAACTTCCAAAATACAATTGTATTTCGTAAGTTTGCGCCGATTGTTGCGTGAAAAAATGACGCAAATGAGGCGCTAAAAAAGTATAAATATGGGCTTTAATTCCTCAAAAACTACAGGACATATTTACACCAAATCACAAAAAGCTTGTTTTCTGGGTAAAGATGTAGCTTTCCACCAAATTTGGTGCGTTTCCATTCAGCCAGTTTTGCTGTACTGCTGTGTAAAAATTCCTATGGAAATTGCATGGGATGATTGTGTTTTGAGACTACAATTTGTCAAAATCATCAGTTATTAGCAAAAGAAAAAACACTCTTTCTATGGAAATTCTGACCTAACTATAAACTATAGCTACACAGTGGTAACAACCACTGTGTAACATATATGGATGAAACTCTACCATCATGTTCACTACATAACCAAGAACTGGTGCGGACGAGTAGAACACACATCAACATCTGTCTTTATATAGCTATTGATTTCAAAACACACAAGTTCAGGTTTGCACATGTATGCCAATATCAACAGGCTTCTAAATGCTATCCTTGCCTACAACATAAAACACTCACCTCAGGCTACAGCAGTCTAGGGCAAGTAGATGATTACAAGTTCACAAAGTGATGGAAGATTTCAATTTTTTATATCAAGTCAATCTTTAATTGGATCTGGCTTGTAAGTGCTCAGGTTATCACTCTGCAATCAGCTAAATTGAACCCTGTAATGGTTCAGCAACATTAAACAATGTTTTGTTTATCACAGAGGTGCAGGCCTACGGTACCACGATTCGTTTTCTTACTAATTAATTCATACATCACGCAAACAAATGCAAACAAATCTTGATTTTAGTGGAGGTATGGGAGGAATAATTAAATATGAAGGTCAAATGGAAATAATAGTATTCGGCAGTTGTAAATCAAGAATTTACAGATTAAGTATTTTATAAATTAAAATAAAAAGGATTCTTAGGGTACTTTAGTTGCTGATGTTAGAGGTCTTCTGGTGTTGATAGCAGAAAAGTGAGAGGAGCAAGACGGAATAAGAAAAGCCACTGTTACTGTGGATTTAGTGAAATAGAAACAAAAGGTCTTCCTCGATATACAAAATGTGACCATTTAATGATGATTTTTTAAAGTGGCAAAACACTTCAAGCACTCTACGCAAAAGGTAGGACATAGGCCCGGATTTATTAAAGTTTCATATAATCAGTGCTTTAAATGGGCCGGTACTGTCCGGTACTGAGTACCGGCACTTTTCTATTTTGAGTGGGAGAGTACCGGCACATCTCAAGAAAAACTTAATACTTTTCATTGGAGAGTACCGGCACTTCTCAGAAACAAGCAGGTACGCTAGCACAGAGTACCTGCACTTTATTTTTTCCATTTCAAGCACTGCATATAATGCATTGCAGGAAGGGAACTTGCTGCACCGCACTGCGTCGTGTTTAAGGGGGAAAGCAGAAATGTGCCATTTTTACAAAGATATGGCACACTTCTGTTTTCTGCTTGCGTTGCCACACTAGAGGCAGCCTGGTGCCAAAACAGGCACCTTTGTACAATGATTCAAGGGTTTCTGAGTTGTGGTCAGAATAGTTTTTGTAACTATTTGAAGAAGCATGGGAACCCTGAGAAATATTTTCAGGGTTGGGGGTGTCCCAGACTGTTTTTGGCTGGGTCCTTGGCCCTACTAGTGCTGTACTAGTTCAGGCAGTGTAACTCTATGGCAGCCGTAGTGTTAGGCTGCATTGTGAGCCTGCACACCAGGCTGCACCTAAATCTAGGGTAAATCCCTCCTCCCCGCTATTTCCCCTTCCACCACGGACACCCATGCATAGATGCTTATTCTTCTTTGCACAATTCCTGCTGCATGCTGCACACATGCAAAGAGGAAGTACTGAGGAGAACTAAAGATACACTGAACGCTCCACCCATGGAACCCACCCATGCAAGGTAGCTCAAGGCAACACTATGCATTGCCTTGCATTACTTTTTTTATTACTAAGCCACACATAACCACAGAAATCAGGCTTTGCGTGGCTTCGAAAATCTCAAAACATATTCTGTGTAGGGCTCCGTGAAAAAAAGGAAAGTGATACAAGCCACACGTAAATTGTTAGTAAATCTGGGCCTATACATGCACATGTTATAAAATTCCACTTAGGCAGGTATACAAAAATCCAGAAAATGATCACCTGGCCTATCAAGTCTGCACTTTTACCAGATTGATTAAGCTCCAGTGAACCTATGTAACTATGTAAAAAGCGACTGTAATCACCTTCATGTGTGAAACCAGGTTCATTTGACTGGCTCCTCCTTACTCTTGCTCATACCTCCTTAATACTAGACAGCTGCACTCCCGGATTCGCCTACCTAGTATCATGACCTAACCAGAGCAGCTTTGACACAGTGGATGGTTGAGGCTACAGATATCAGTGCCTCTGATCAAGAATCAAAATTCAATGAGGTTGTCCATGACTCTAAGGGGTTGGAATGCAACAAAGTGGTTGAGAGAGATCACTGTAGTGATGTGATTTGTGACCGAGCTTTCAAAAGAAATGTCATTGCACCATAAAGGTAAACTGCTACCTGCATGAAAACCCTGACTTACACTTGGTAGCTTTGCACAAGCTGAAAGAACTTTCTTATAGAAAATGCATGTGGTCTATGTGCAACACCTCACCCGACAACTATATTGTTAAAGGGTAAAAGGACATATGGGGCAAATTTATGAAAATTCGTATTGCACCTAGAGCAGCATCACTTTTCTTGCGCTCGTTAGCGCTCCCCTAATGCCACCATGTGTGCACTGTATTTAAAATATGGCACTTCATGGCGGTAGTCAGGGTGACTCGAATCATCATTTTTTATGCTAGTCCAGCGCTTTGTAGGATTAACATAAAAAATTATGACACTAATCCTGCAAAGCCCCCAGAGGCCCATTGAACACAATGGGAGCCTCTTTTTAAAACCTACTCTTTGCAGGCGTTAAAAAACGTGCTGATAAAAATGACGCAAAGAAATCTCATAGACTTTTTATCGTGCCTTTTTTTACGGCCCACTTAGCACTGGAATGCTCCCCTTGCATACATTATGCCTGGTGCAGGCATAATGTGGCGCAAGGGGTTACAAAGTGGCGCAATGCAAGCATTGCGTCACTTTGTAAATATGGCGCTGCATTTTGGGCCCACCAATACCACATTAGCATTAAAAAATAATGCTAATGTGGCATTGGAATGGCGCTAGGCAGGGTCGGATTGGTAAACCGGGCATTCGGGCAAAGGCCAAAGGGCCGGTGCCTGAGGTCCAGTCGTGGGCCGATTATTTTTGTGGCCATTCCGAGTGGTTTCAGGTAGAGTTGTAGAGTCCTGCCTCGCAAGTGATTCTCTGGGGCCTAAGCACGCTCTCTGGAAGCCTGCAGCAGGGACAGGATGTATCATGTCCCCTCACCTCCTAGCAGAGACTGGAAAAGTCCTCACCAGTCCCCTGCAGGGCAGGCCCATTAATAGTGTGTTGGGCTGGTTTGGGCTGGCTGTTGATACAATAATGCGAGCAGATTGAAGAGGGTAATGTGAGGGAGAAGAAGCAGCATCTCTGGAGCCCAGCTGAGCAAAGAAATTTGCACACCTTTCCTCACTGTATGAGGCCGGCTGTGTTTTTCTCTCTCCCCTCCTCTGCTCAACCAGCACATGATAGGCATGGGGTGGTGCCCTGGCGAGGTGGGCCATTTCACACATTGTGTTCCTTGCAGGACAGGGCGATGCACTGCTCTTGTCCCTGCCTGTCAGGCTCTCTGCCCATGCCCTGCAGCAGTGCTGTTCCTGAGGCCCCACGGACTTTGGGGCTACCTGAGGAGGAGGCAAGGAGGGAGGACGAGGAGAGGGGCAGAGAAAGGGTAGAGAAGAAGGTGAAGGGGAGGACATAAAGCTGGTGAGGTGTGGGATAGGAGGGAGGAAAAGACGGAGACAGGGCTATGGAAAGAGTGACAAGCACAGAAAGACACGAAGAGAGAAGAATAGAAATAAAGCGCTTGATAGAAAGAGTACAATTGTGGTAAAAGAGCACGTGAGTGGAAGCTAGAAACGGAGTACCATGAGTGAGTGGAAGAGAGGTCGAGAGATTAGACGTGGTGAAAATGAGAAGACAGAGAATGCACACTAGTGAGATAAAGAGTGTGTGAAAAGGTGAGAAGCAGAGAGTTGTGTGATGTGCCACACTGGCTCTGCATCCAGAGTGGGAGTATGCAAGTGTTGTGTTTTAATTTTTAGTGATGCAAGCTCTGCACCTGGGACTACGCATGGTACACTTACCTGTTTGTCTGTAGTGTGTATTTGTAGAAGATGGCAAAGGGCTTTCATATAGTGCTTCACTGTGCATTTTTGTAAGCACTGTCTATACAAATGTCCCTTTTACCCAATTGAAAAGTACACAATATTCCTACCTCATAAGGATGATTTAGTTTTGCCTTTATTAGAACACTTCATCCGCAGGTCACAACATATATCACCAGCAGTCACGACTCCTTGCGCCGTCTGGCGGGATCACATTACTAGTAAGAGCTCCACCTCCCAATGGCTGGGCCACCTTCCTCACTCTCCAGCCTCTCCGAACAGGAAAACAGCCAGAGACGTTTTATGGAAAGTACAATATGGACAATTGTAAAGTCCTCCATCTTCCAAGGCCCTCCTGAACAAATAATCTCTCACTATTTTTTTCACTTATAGGTTTTTATAATAATCTTTCTTTGTCTCTGTCTGTGTTTGTCTGTCTCTTTTTCTGTTCATGTCTCATCACCTTCTTTCTGCCTACCCTTTCTCTCTTCACCCATCACTTGTTCTAGCGTGGCTCACTATCTGCCTTCCCTCTTCTTTAATGATCTCTCTACTTTTTGTCTACTTCCCTCTTACTCTTCACCTTACCTCCCTCTGTTTACTTTGCCTCTCAATACCGCTGTACTTCACTGTTCCTTATTTCCTTTCTTTTTGTACTTTTTTTGCCTAATTTCCCTCTACCTCACCAGTCACTACACCCCGGATCTATCTTCCTCACAATCTCTAACTACCTTCATGGTAACTGTTTCATTACTCTTTACCTCTCTTTGTAGGCCTCACTTACCTTTCTAACAGGAAACTGCTGAAACTGTGTCTATTTAATTCATCATTGGCATTTTGTTCCAGACCTGAAGAGATGAACATTTTTATTAAGTCCCACGTTTGCTGTGAATGTTGGGGTGGCAATCTAGGCCTGTAGTATGAGTTCCTAAATCTTTAACACTGATTCTTCATCCCATATTCCACAGTATCTAGTTGCAGGCGACTTACCACTTCGCCAGTTTCACGGCCATTGGACAATGTCCGATTCAAACTTGTTTCCAGGAATTCTCTCTAAACAATCAGCAGCTTCTTTTGCTCTAGGGCTATGCTGCACCCTTGAGTGACGGGAGAAAAGGACAGTTCCAGTTCGTCAACTGGAATTTTTTCCAGAAGGTTGGATGATTTTTTTGCAATATGACGAATGTTCCATAGGGGCAAGTATGCTTGTCCTGCAGGACCTAGACCATTATAAACGTTTGTATCCTCAGAAGACAAACACAATCAGCCCAGGCGAACAATGCAGAAGCAGAAAGACAGCCAATGTTGGAGACAATGTTTTTTTTATGCAATTAGGCAGGAATCTTGGGTGCAGATGCAGGCAGGAAAGTCTTCGCTTCAATGCAGTTCCAAGTACAATCTCTCCTTTGTGTAAGAAGAATTTAGGAGCAGATTGAAGAAACGTGGTGCTGCATCCAATGCAGCGCCCCTTAGTGCCCCCTAACAGCTCCATGTGTGCACCATATTAATGATACCGCACTCCAAGGTGGTAGTTAAGGAACTAGCATCAAATTTCTTGATGTTGGTTTGGCTCTTTGCAGGATTAGTGTCAAAACTTTTACGCTAGTCCTGAAAAGTACATTGAGGCCCATTCTAAATGTTGATGTGCCTCCTTTTAATGTCTGCTTTGTGTAGCTGTTAAAAAATGCCACAAAAAATGGTGCAAAGAAATCTTATAGATTTCTCTGCTCATTCTTTTGCCCCCCTAACGGGGGAACGCCCCCCTTGTATACATGCAAGGAGGCGCTAGCCCTGTTAAATCTGGGCCTTGGTTTTTCTCAGTACAAACCAGTGTTGTACTGTTCTTGGACTTGCCAAACTCAATTAAGTTCCCAGACTCTCCACTCACAATGTTTCATCAACATGAGATGCTTTCTTCCCTGGACACGAGCTTTATCTCAACAAAGCCACCCTAAGGTTCCCTGCCTCAGCTGTGCATAGATATCTGCCTTAGCCGTGCATAGACCATTGCCCCAGCTATACCTATATCCACTGCTCAGCAAAGGATATCCACTTTCTCTTGTGCTGTGAAGAAGATGAATTTCCAGGCAGAAATATAGGGGCATAGTTATGAGAGGCTTTGTGCCACCATTGCGTCACACTTAGTAATGTAGCGGTGGCACAAACCTTTCACCCATATCAATCAGGCCATTCAAAGCCAATTTGCATGGCTTTGAATGGCGTAATAGATATGGAGCAAGGTAAGACAGCATTAATTGCTGTGTTTTCTTACTCTGCATTAGGGAGGCCTTTCAATGGCGTTACGGTGGGTGATCCTATGCAACACCCATGGATTTTGGTGCATCCCCAGATTTACAAGGCAATGTAAATCTGGGGATGTGTCAAAACCTTACAGCTCCACAGGGGAGAAATTATATTTCTCCTAGTTTTTCCCTCTTTGTATGTGTGCTGCATGCTGCAGCACACATGGAAAGAGGAAAACACCTCCCAGGATGTTTTTTGTGCAAGAAGGTGCCCTGCCCTGCAAAAAGACAGTCCTGCATACGATGCACACACCCTACCCTTGCACCATAGTGCAAGGGTGCCTGTGTTGGCACAAGGCTTCAGAAATTTCACCAGCACAGGGAGTAAGGAGAGAAATGCACCATATGCCATAAATATGGCACATTCCTGTCCTTTCACTTTGTCGCAGGGCAGCACAGCAGGTCAGACCCACTGTATTTCATGTTTCTAAATGGGTATAAATGTAAAAGATAACAAGAAAGTAAATTCACTACTGGCCATTTTAAGTCGGATTTTGTGCACCCCACATCTTTGGTTTTGATTGCACTTTCAAGACACGGTTTTAAAGTTGAAATCAATTTTAGTTATTGTGATATGTCCTGAAGAAATTTGATAAGAAACTCAGATAATCCAAAACCATGTAACATTTAGATGTACATGGAACAATCTTTCCTCTCTTACATCTCATATGTGTATTTTGTATCACTGTTTAGAGGCCATACACTTTATTGCTTTTCTTACAAGAGTAATTTTTATGGCAATTAAATTGTTACCCAGTTAAACACAGCACAAATACCTCACGTCTGATTATCAGCTCACAGCCAGTTCAGAAGTCCAAACATCAACGCCCACATTTACTAACAATTCATGCAATGCAGAAAGTTGCTGTGTTGCATTGCGTGAATGAGCGAGAGCTGAACTGCTTAATATTTACAACGATGTGATGCTGTTCAGCCCTGCACTAGTGCACTTGTGGCTGCCTAGTGCCAAAGGAGGCAACCTTCCATGCTTGCTTGCACTGGAGCAGGATAGTCTTTGTGCAGGAAGGGATACCTTACTGCACAAAAACTATCCTGTGAGGCAAATTCCTCTTTGCATGTGTGCTTCAAAATACACCACATATGCAAAGAGGATTTGACATACTTACAGATATTTCTCCTTGTCATGCCAACCTTATGTCAACCTGAAGTAGGCACACCATTTAATGCAAATCTAGGTTTACAGACTTTAGTAAATCTGGGTTTTCATCAAAATATGTAGGTGAATGCATTGGAACACCTATGCTCTATCCATGTAATGCCGCACTGATGCAAAGTAGTGTGAAGCAGTGCACAGCAATGCATTCTGTTATTTTGTTTTAAAAACATGCAAACTGAGCTTTGTGTGGCTTTGTGAACCCTGGAATACATTTTACATTTTGGCTCCACTAAACTAGTTGCAAAAAGGACAGATGATCGATGGAATGCTAAACAATGTTAAACATTCACCCCCAGTCAGTGATCTTGGCATGAATCCACCATTTTTGCTCACCAAGCCATTCCACTTTGGACCCAGCCATACGCAAATCAGTCATGACCCTACTCCCCATGGCAACAGGCCAGCCGAAACTGCCATACCAAGTCCTCCCCAGGCCGTAACCAAGCATCCTCAGACCGGTTTCAGGGTATCACACCTCATCAGCCAGGTTAGCTTGACTCTGCTGGCCTGGCAAGCATGGGACCCATGTCTGGGCATACCCATCCCACTGAGGGGGACAATGAAAAAAGAACAGATGATGACCAAAATACTGAACAATTACAAACATTAATCTCCAGTCAAAGATCTGGGTCTGAATCCAGCTACTACGCCATTCCAGTTTGCACCCATCCATATGTAAATCAGCCTTGACCCTGCTCCCCATGAGAACTGTCCAGACCACTCTGCCACTCCAGATCCTCCTCGGACTGGAAACAAGCATCCTGGGACCAGTTTCATGGTATCACCACTCATCAGCCAGACTAGATTGACTCCAGTGGCATGATGAGCACGAGACCCACGTATGGGCATACCCGTCCCACTTAGGGTAACAAATGCAAAATTAACAGATTATAGACGGAATGCTGAACAACATCACACTTTCACTCCCAGTCAGAGATTCAGGCCTGGATCCACCATTTTTTTGCTCCCCATGCCATTCCAGTTGGGTTCCAGCTAAATGCAAAACGGTCTTTACCCTTCTTCACATGGGAACAGTCCAGCCCGAAATGCCAGGATAGGTCCTCCCTCGACTGAAAGCAAGCATCCTGGGACCGGTTTTGTGGTATCACAATGTTAGTAAATAGGGGCACATGAGCACAAAAATACTCATGAATCTGCACTTATACAGTTACTTCTGTGAGTGCATACAAATTTGTGTATTTGACTACTCAAAACCTTCCCGAGGTGTGCCTGGCAATATTAGCTAGTTGCGGCATTCCAAGCATATACCTATGGAAATCACAAGGACTCTTTTTTTGTTGACATTAGAATTCCCCACAGCACAATTGTATGGAAAACACAATTCTTCACTGTGTAAAGCCAGTGCCTCTGACAATGGCACATTTCTTTGCTTTTAATTGTATTCTCCAAGGGGAAGATAGTTCTGTCTGTAGATAAATGCCTGCCTCTACATCCCAGAAAGGTATGGGATGTTAGGTATGGGTTCACCTTCCCATCCTGGAAAGGGATTTAATTGAGTATTTCCAGAGTGGCCACAAACTGATATGCTTGTGCCAAATTATCCAGTTTAAAACCATTTTGTTTAGTGTAAATAAGCTAAATTTAATACAAAAGGTGTCAATATATATTTTAAAAATAATGAAAGTGATCAGCACATTTTCTATAGATCACAATTTATTATAACAGTCAACTTTTAATGGTCATTAATACTGCAATCACAGAAAATATTAAGATCATGCTGTAGTTGTTGCTTCAAATATTTCAGGTACGAACACTTAACAGAGCTGTTTCCAATTCAAAAGAGCACAACTGCCAGGCGTGGCTCCTCCATTAGCGCAGAGGAGCGTCGCCCCCACGCCCGCCAACAGCAGCCATTGCAAATCACCTTTAACAAACGAAACAATAATAAACAATGTTTATTATTGTTTCGTTTGTTAAAGGGGTGAGGCATTGGGGATGACAATAATGAGGGGAGTGCACTGTGCACTCCCGTCAGTGCGCATGTATGTTTGGCCGGGCGTATCGGGCAGGCTAAACATACATGCACAGCAGGCTCTCTCCAGCCCAGAAAACACAGTTGAGCCTGTGCATGCAGTGCAGCAGAGAAGCAGAGCGGCGGAGAAGCAGGTAAGTGGTTTTTTAAAATGTTTTTATTAATTTTCCCCCCTGCTTCCTCCCTGCACCCCTTGCGCTGCCCCACCCCAACAAAACCCCACAAGCCGCTCCTGGCGACTGTCACACTTGAAATCTACTTTACATCTCTCTCAATGCAAACTTGCGGTCAGAAATGCTTTTTGACCATTCACAAATAGAACCCACTTCCGTTTGCTAATAAGTTACCAATACCTTTTACTAGTTGGTAAAATATTAATGTTTTACAACTGCATTTTTTTGTTGTAAAACATTAATCCATACCGCAAGGAAGAGGTTTTTGGAAAAGTGCCCTAAACACTCTCAAATACTGATTCATTATGATTTCCTAAACCTATTTAGCCATTTAGTACCCTGTTACCAAATAACTAAATGGATTTAGTAAATTCCAAAACACATCTACTGTTTGCAGACCATGTGATTTACCGAATCACAGAGTTTATGACCAGTAAATGGGTTTGTACTCCTGTCTCCTAATAACCATCAATAACAAAGATCGATCCGCAGAGGGAAGCGGTCAATAAACTCTCAAGTTGCCCTTACCCTATAGAAGGATAAAAACATGCACAATATAGGGTAGTTCCATCTTTATAGAGCCACGGTCTTCAGAAAAATTGCAGGTCCCTTATTCTGTTCTTCAAACAACCTTTAATCATGGCACTTCAGTGACACCAATTTTTATGCTCAGATACAATTAACAAGATATTGGAAATCTCATATAAAGTTAAAAACTGTAAGGCTGAACACACCTTGAACTGTTCTCTCCCCATCCCCTGGGACAGACTTTGGCGGAAGGGATACTGCATCACAAACTTGATGGATATCCTGTCTGCCATATAGCAAGTTCCATCATATCCTATGGAACTTGTAAAACAGCGGGCGGAATATCCGTCACGTTTGTGATGGAGTATCCTATCTTCCTATCTTCCAAGGTCATCACCAGGCCCTTAGTCCAGGATAATATGTTATTGTGATGTAAGCAGGGTAGACATAATATTGATTGTTCACCTTTAATGAATGTGCAGAAGATATGAATTTATATCACACTGCACATGACTTTGAGAATTGGGTGGCAGATGTCCAGGGCTAACGAAAAATGAGAGAAACATGTCAAATAACGTCGCAATTGGATTCCGCCTATTCAGATGTGTGGATTTTTTTGCTTTTTGAATCACCCGGTTTTGGACTTTTTACTGTGAGTGAGTCTCACTTCATGTGCCTAAGCCATAGTAATCACATGGCAAATGGACTGTGCATGTTTACTGACAATGTTCTCCTTTTAAGATAGGGTACCTGCAATGCAGCTAGGGTAGGGGGCACTTGGATGGTTACGCTTGAACACATGTGCACTACTGTGTGCACACGTGTGAGGGCTGCAAGTGTGAAACAGCTGTTGTGCACAACCCAGTACCTGTGCACAGGTAGCCTGGTGCACAAAGGAGTTTGTAGGATTAGATATTGACCTGGGGTAGGCCTATAATGTTAGTGTACACTCAGTGAGACTCTCTGTTTGATGATTTTGTGCCCTTTGCTGGTGGACCTTGGGACTGCAATGGCTATGAAGAACTCAAAGGATGAACCCACAAGACACAAAAAGGACTGAGTACTTTGCCCCTGTTGACCCCAGGGCCAGTGGGTCTCCCCAAGGGCCAGTAAAGGCACCCCCTTACACCCACTGCAGACCAGTTGGGGAAAAGCCCAGAACTTCTGCGCCCTGAGATAAAGATACGGTGGAAAGCTGGTGAAGAGAGCCAGGAGAACCAGCTGCCTGGAAATTATATCACTGTGGAGGTGCTAGAACTCGCTGTAGGATTAAAATAAACCCAAAATAATCCAAATCATCTCAACAGTGCTGAAGTTATGGCATTTTGAAGATCGGTGTCCTTCGACATTTATTCCAGCATGGAGAGCATGGGGTTTGGCCACCCGGTCACCAATCGCCCTTGGGTCGCCGAGACCCAGGGATTGGCACAAGATGGATCAACACATTTATTTCAGGGAGAGGGCATGCTTGGGGTCCCTCACCAGACTCTCTTTTGGCTTGGGACCCCATTTCCCAGACCATATATGTTGAAGAGGGGGCTGGGACTCCATCCTGACCCCTAAAGTCTAGGATACAGATGGAGCACAATGACATCCCCTGCCAGTGGGGGTGTGCTCACCCCTACTCACCATGCCTGTGCAGGGCAGCCACCAAGCATCAGCAACCTGTCCGCAAGGAGTGGGTAGGAGAAAACAGAGATGGAAAAAGAGGCTGAGTTCAGAACCAGGTGGGACAGCCAGGGGTGGGCTCCCTGGGTCATCCCAATGTGGAACACTTGCGGTACGCCCAGGGGGAACTTGGCATCCCAGGAAAAAAAGAAACAGACAGGAAAACCTAGGGGCTCTCCTGGCACGGTGGAGGAGCTGCTAATACAATTGTCGCTGCTCCTAGATGAAGCACCCAATGATGCCCTGGGGGGCTTGATGGTTTCAATATTCCTCTTACCTTGTGGTGGGCCGAGGAGCACAGGGACACCACCCACAACTTTAAAAAGTATTTGATTGTAGGAGTAACAGTAGCACCCAGGTGGCCTATTTGGACAGCTGACCCTATGTTTGTGGAGTCAAGGAATCCATGACTCTTTGGGATTGTTCGCATAAACTTTAAAACATTCCCAAGGCTGGAGGTTCTGGTCTACAGCTGGGAGTGCTGTGCCCACTAGGGACTTGTTCTTTGGCTACATCTACTGTGGCTGGAAGGTATGTAGGAGAGATATGTATAATAAAGTGCTTTCCAGAGGCTGTATTTGTCTTTATATTTCATGGGACCAGAAAGTGGTGTTCTCTAAAGGTTGTTTTAATGATTGCATTTTTATGGTTTTAAAGTGTATCAACATACATAGATATGTTGTGTTCATTTTAAATTGCTTTCGTGATATAATAATATTGACAGTGATTATTGATCAAGGTGAATATGCTTTATTAACATTATTAAGTGCATTTACACATTTTTATTATTAATTATTGCCTTTACTCCCAAAATGATGGCGTTTTTGACATAATATTCATAGTTTTTTCCTGCAACCCAACGTAGCAAGACACCTTGCTGCACTGCACTATCTGAAAGGGAGAGGGCAGGAATGCCCCATATCTATAAATCTATTCTGCTCTCTCCTTGCACTGGTGTACTTTTGGCTGCCTACACAAGCACTGTTGCACCATGATTCAAGGATGCCTGTCTTGCAGGCATGATTGTTTTTGTGCAGGAAGGTACAAGTTCCTGTGCAAAAGCAATTCCTTGGACCTTTTCCTACAGGCATTCTGCAGCACACCTAGAAAGAGGAAAAAACAAAGAGAAATAAAGATATTTCTCCTTGTTAAACCTCCACCGCGAAGGTGTAACATTTTGACGCAATCCCAGGTGTACCACATTTAGTTTTATTTTGTGTCTGGTTTGTGTCACTTCAGTGGCGCAGCCCCAACACATTACCATTTTTGGTATTTACTAAGCCGCGCAAAGCCACATTGTGTGGTTTAGTAAACACAAAGTAAAGCAAGGCAGCGTATAGCGCTGCTTTGCATTGCTTCATGTTGGGTAGGAGTTACATGGGTAGAGCATAGACATTTCCTTCCACCCACTCATGTATTTTGATGCGAACCTAGGTTTGCCCCAAAATGGTGCACCTACCTGAGAGAGTTGTAACAAGAATAAATATATTTATTTCTCTGCATTCCTTCCTCTTGAGCTGCATCATGTGGCACACATACAAAGAGGAATATGCCTATAAGGGTTGTTATTGTGCAGGGAGGTGTTCCTTTCTGCACAAATACAACCCCAACTACACAGTGAGCCAGTGCAAGGAAGGGGCAGGCATGCTCCACATATTAGTAAGTATGGAGCATTTCTGATCCTTCTCTTTCAGGTAACAGGCCCTGTTGAGTGAAATATAGTAATGAATGCATTGCACCACTTTGTAAATCTGTCACGTCGATTTTGGCCACATTAGTGTAAAAAGAAATGATGCTAATGTGGTGCACGGAGGCGGTAGGCCCTCTTGAATCTGGGCTGAAGTATCTAAAGTGTTCTGTTTGTAGGGCACCTTTTACTTTTTTTTAGGTATATTTATATTTGATTAAGGCAAAAAACATTTACTCAAAGTAAAAATATGTAATGGTTGGAGTGGGCTGGTCTGTTTATACTTTGTGCTGTTGAGGGAGGGAGCATAATTTGGGAGAGTTTTGTGCAGATCAGTAGGGAAAGAGTGTTGATTAAGAGCCCCACCCTATGTATGCATGTATTTTTGCAGGATCTTTTATGGAAAACACAAGGCTGTCAAAAGCCAGACTGAAAACCTGATTTACTTACTATGACTAACCTAAGCTGCTGCTCATATCAAAAGATGCTTTGGGACACACTTAACTAAAAGTCCCTTGACTTTGCATTGGCATTTTTACTTCACAACAGAAATAGGTCACATTGGGAGACAACATACATTGTGACCCTGTGAGCTGCATAGTGGTGGAAGTCAGAATTTTTTTACTTACCTCCTTAGTGACTACCTTAAAACCATCTAGTTGGCAGTCGGGGTGGAATGTTGCTATTTTATTATTAATGTTTGGTGCCATCTTTTTAAATTTCAGAAAGGTATGACCATGTGGAGTACTCTGAACATAAAAAGTTATAACGGTCCTAACTTTCTATGTGCGTATTCTCGGCCCACAAGTGTGGAGTCTCTGCACTTGTAAACTTACTATTAACATTTAGGCCCGTATTTATACTTTTTGACGCTAAACTGCGCTAACGCAGTTTAGCGTCAAAAAGTTTAGCGCCGGCTAACGCCATTCTGAAGTGCCATGCGGGCGCCGTATTTATTGAATGGCGTTAGCCGGCGCTAGCAGACCGGCGCTGCCTGGTGTGCGTGGAAAAAAAACACGTACACCAGGCAGCGCCGGCGTTGGGGAAAATGGCGTTAGGGCGTCTTAAAATGGTGCAAGTCAGGTTGACGCAAAAAAATCGCCTCCACCCGATTTGCGCCATTTTTAACGACGCCCAGACGCCATTTACATGACTCCTGTCTTAGTAAAGACAGGAGTCATGCCCCCTTGCCCAATGGCCATGCCCAGGGGACTTATGTCCCCTGGGCATGGTCATTGGGCATTGAGGCATGTAGGGGGGCACAAATCAGGCCCCCCTATGCCAAAAAAAAAAAAAAATTAAATAAAAAATTATACTTACCTGAACTTACCTGAATGTCCCTGGGATGGGTCCCTCCATCCTTGGGTGTCCTCCTGGGGTGGGCAAGGGTGGCAGGGGGGGTCCCTGGGGGCATGGGAGGGCAGCTGTGGGCTCATTTTGAGCCCACAGGTCCCTTAACGCCTGCCCTGACCCAGACGTTAAAAAGAGGTGCAAATGCGGGGTTTTTTGCCCCGCCCACTCCCGGGCGTGATTTTTGCCCGGGAGTATAAATACGACGCATTTGTGTCGCAGTCATTTTTTTGGACGGGAACGCCTACCTTGCATCTCATTAACGCAAGGAAGGCGTTCACGCCAAAAAATGACGCTCTTTCCTCATACTTTGGCGCTAGACGCGTCTAACGCCAAAGTATAAATATGGCGTTAGTTTTGCGCCGAATTTGCGTTGAAAAAAACGACGCAAATTTGGCGCAAACGGAGTATAAATATGCCCCTTAGTTTGTGAATACCACAAAAAAAAATTGTAACACAAAAGTGTAAGTTTATGTTTGTGAATTAGGCTTACAGAAATTACAGAAACCTTAACATGAACTTGCAAAGACAATAGAATTGGACCTTGTGGAGTGCACACACACACACATACAGATGCACACACACATACACCCACCCACACATACGCACATACACACACTCATTCTTCAAAACCTCATTCAGATGGCCATGAGGCAAGCAGGAGCCACTGAGGGTGGTGAGGCCTTTTACTCCTCATGTTCCTGGGCTGACCTACAATGGATCCTGAGCAACTGGGTCAGTTCCCCTTTAGCACTTGACTCTCAGCTCTAGCATAGGTCGAGCAGTTCAAGGTTTTTTGGGAGGAGGGAGGAGGAATTAAATACAGGGGTGATCACACACAACTCAAAATACATTCAGTAACAGCGATACATAGTTGTCCAGTTAAATACTTAATTTTATGGAAAAAGGAGCATTAATATACCAACACAAATTAAAATATGGCATTCAAAAACACTACATGAAGTCCCCTGTGGTCATGTCTCTATTGTTTTAACAGGTGGCTTAATGAGTCCCACTCCCCTCTTGCAGCTGTAGTGGTCATTCCACATTCACTGTAGGTGAAATTAATGTAAAGTCCCACTAGTAGACCATGTCACAGAAATCCCACTCTGACTTTTATTAAAGTCAAAAGATTTCCAGCACCAAAGCACTATATGGCAGGCAAGTTCCCTTGAGGCAGTCTGTCCTGTAAATCAGTCTTATTTGCACCAGCAGGACCTGCACAAAGGGAATCTCTGAGCGTGCTCCCTTTGTGGGAACTGAGGTTGCAGCAGCTGTCTCTGATGAGCTCATTACATGTGGCCTGTAGGGGCAGCGGTCGGTGTCCTCAGGTTCCTCACATGTGGTCATGAAGAGGCAGCGGCCAGGGGGGTCCTCGATGCTCCTTCGATTATGATATTTTTCTTGGGATCCTCCACACAGGTAGGAGATTGGGATGTAATGCTCCTGGTGTTGGTCCTCATTTGGGGCTTGGGCCCACATGGGTCACCAAGACGGCCTCTACCTCTCGAACATGGTCTTGGCCAGACCTCAATTCATGTCTTCTCCCGGTGGCCACTAGCATACTGGGTTATCATGCTCACTCTGCACGTGCTACTGCCCGATCCACACAGCACTAATCTTCACAGCAGCCCCATCTGGGATATAGGATGCCAACTCAAACCTGCACACGGGCAATGTCCTAATCAGTGCATTGGTGCACGGCTCAAATCACAGCAGACCTCTTCTGCCATATGGGGGTCACCAACTTTAACCTGTACATGGGCAATGACCCAATTGGTGTAGCAGCCATCACCTCACACCTTGAAATAGGGATCCAATCCCCAGGATCCCTCCAATGCTCTTCTGTTACTCACAAGTCACACTGGTCTTTGCAAGCAGGCAGGCACTGGTTCTCTGGGAGTTGATTCCGGGTTCTCTGGGTGATGTCCCTTCATCCAGCTTGGATACCGGCAGGCCCTGGTCCCCAGTCCTTGTCACAGGTAGAAGTCTTGTAGAGCTTCTCATCCTGTCTCAGCCTAACTGGCTGCTTGTTAGTTGACTGTGAGAAATTGGATTATTTGATGGGAAAGATGGTAGTCCACTACCAGTAATAATGTCACTATTTCTTGTTAGGTCCACAAAATGTTTAATTAATTTAAACCTGAGCTAAACCCTTAGTAGTTATGGCATGTAGCAGACAGAATTAACGTAAGAAAATGTGAAAAGCATTTAGACCACTCCAATTTATAAAAATAGAGAATATTTTAATGAACAGGATGGCACCAAAATGACAAAATAATCAACAAAGGGAGCTGGGGATATGCATTTTTAAACTCTAAATACAATTTCAAGGGAAAAGGTAGGTTTTAAGAGTGATAACAATGAAAAGAGTGTTGGATCAAAGGACAAAGTTGGACTTGGTCAAAGAGTTGTCTTCTGACTTAGAAGATTTTTAAGAAGGTAATCTCTTCACGGGGCAAGACAGCAGGCAGGATCTGAAAACAGTGTAATTGGTGAAGGGGTGCAGAAGAACAAGGTCTAAGTGAAGCAGTCAATGAAGAAGGGGAAATGTTAAAAGTGGGAAAAGTCATAAGTTCACTCAGAGGAGGCTGTCAACGTCAATTGGCTGCAACTTGTTGCCAAGTCCGGTGAAGATTTTTACCTTTGGATTGAGTCTGTTTTCTGGAAGTCTGATCTCTTCAGTGGGGCAAGGCTGCAGGCTATAGCTGGAAAGGTTTCAACACTGTCGGAAGCTGTTCGGCGTCTAGCCCGTTGAATCAGATTTACAGCAGCAGATAAGAAAGTAGCTGGAGCTGCGAAGAAGTCAGGCTCACCGGCAATGCACCCTCAGCAGATCGGCTTGGCAGGTTAACTCTGCAGGAAAGTAGGCTTCTTTCAGCTTTTGTGTCCCTGTACCTTAGCAGGAGGTCAGTCAACTGATGTTTGAAGTCCATTTCCTATTCCTGAGTACAAGTGCGAACAGATCCACCCCTTAGGCTTCTATTCACAGATCTCAACAAGAGGTGCAGAACTTCTTTCTTTCACAGGTTCAGATGTGTTCTGAATATGGTACTGGAACGCCACATTAAGACCTTGTGTCAGCCTGTGGGTGGGAACACTCCTGGCCATTCCTTAACCAATGGAGTAAAACTTCCCAGGGGTGACTCTAGCCACTTTGCAGCATATCCTGTGGGTTTTACTGTACTCTGTGCACTCCTGTGCCCACCGTAGATGTATGACCAAGGACATGAACAAACCCTCCATGATAGTCACTCAAAACCAGCTCTGGGGGCAGCTTCTCTCCAACTGGGGTTGGTGCTTACTTGGCTACCAGGGCAATAGAGGGAATAGGCCCAAATGTGAGCTGCATCTAGCTGTGAGCATCTAGCTGTGACAGGGTAAGCATCCTTTGAAGTTAATTAAGTTCCTTGGCACAGCCTAGATAGCCATCCTGTTAGGGAAGGTTGATTTCGTTCTCTGGGTCCAATTGTGGGAGCCACTTAACACCTAATCAAGGAACCCTTCAACTCCTGGGTGACACTAAAGACTGGCAAAAAGGCACATTTGGCTCATGAAAGGAAATGAAAACTTTCTAAAATTATAATTTTCAAAACAGTAATATAAAATCTGACTTGACTGTTAAGTTGGATTTTATGTTCCTATTAAAATAAGTTCATGAATCATTTTTCCTGCTTCTCCCAAACAGAATTTAAGTATTATAATGTAACCAAGCACTTTCCCATGAGAGAACCATCCTTGCCTCAGTGAAAAATAATGTTGTAGGTTTTTTACTGCCAGGGCATGTAAAAGTTAAAATATACAAGTCCTACTTTTTGAATACCAGGTGCCTTGCCTCAGTGGCATTTAGTCCCTCTCTTGGGGGTGACATAAGTATTAAAAAGAAGGTGTAGTTCTGGTAAAAGCTTAATTTGGCCAGGTAGATTTGGTAGTTTTAAAACTGCATATCTAGAGATATATTTATGGCTTGGTTTGTATCACTGTTGCGGCTTGCAACAAGGTGCAAAAGTGATGCAAACTGTAAGTGAGATTTATGAAGCCAAGCAACGCTACCTTGCATGGCACTGCATGGCTTCATAAATCTCTAGTAATGTAATGCAGCACAAATTGCTGCCTTACATTAATCTGCATCGGGGAGGCGTTTCCATGGCTGCTACATGGGTCTCCCAATGCAACACCCATGGAATTTAATGCATTCCAAGATTTATAAGGACTTGTAATCCTGGGAATGTGCTAAAAGGATATGCCTCCCAGGAGAGGCATATCAAGGAGATATGTTTATTTCTCCTCATTTTTTTCCTCTTTCCATAGTGCAGCACTCTCCTCCTCTTCTTTCATCTGACAAACAGGGATTATGATACCAGCCTAGATCAGCCCAGCGTGGTTACCGTTAGGGCTCGCACCGCAAGGGAAGTTCACGATGTTCAGCTGAAGCGGCTGCGCTAGGTAGTGGTGCAGGTTGCTGCCCTGCCCCCTCCCTGGCCTTGGGACATGAGAGGTACAACTAACAGCATGAACTTAGATGCAGGAGAAAGCGAGGTAGGAGAACATCCTACAAGAATAGTACATCAATAGTACATGAACAGTACATGAACAGTATATGAGTACGAATAGTACAGTATAGAGCTAGTACAACATAGAGTCAGCACCATCTGTTCTTTTGGTGCCAGCAGTGGGACTTACTTGGGAGCAACAACCTGCAGCTGCCAACCTGCCAATTGCCAGTACAAAACCTTGTGAGAAAGTAGTCTTTTTCTAGCATGGTTATCCCCACTTTTGGCCTGTTTGTGAGTGTGTGTCAGTGTTTTTTACTGTCTTACTGGGATCCTGCTAGCCAGGACCCCAGTGCTCATAGTTAAAATCCTATTTGTCAATGTGTTTTGCCTGTCTCACTGGGATCCTGCTAGCCAGGACCCCAGTGCTCATAGTTTGTGGCCTATGTGTGTGTTGTCAATAGTGCGTAACTGTGTCACTCAAGTTCTGCTAACCAGAACTCCAGGGATTATGCTCTCTCTGCTTCCGAATTAGTCACTATAGTTTAGTGACTTCATATTCCAATTCCAATTGGCACACTGGACCCCCCTTATAAGTCCATAGTATATGGTACCTAGGTACCCGGGGCATTGGGGTTCCAGGAGATCCTTATGGGCTGCAGCATTTCTTTTGCCACCCATAAGGAGCTCAGACAGTCCTTTCTTCAGGACTGCCACTGCAGCCTGAGTGAAATAGTGCCCACACTTTTTCACAGCCATTTTCACTGCACTTAAATAACTTAAAGTCACCTATATGCCTAACCACTAGCAAAGGAGCCCCCACACTGTCCAGGGCCATTCCCCGGGCTTCGTGAGTGCGGGGATACCATTACACGTGTGCACTACATATAGGTCAATACCTATATGTAGCTTCACAACTGTAACTCGGAATATGGCCATGTGAGGTGTCTAAGATCATGGAATTGTCTACCCATTCCAATTCTGCTATTGGTGGTCCAAGCCCATGCATCCTGGGGGCTCTGGCATGGACCCCCCAGTACTGCCAAACCAGCTCTCCGAGGCTTGCACAGCAGCTACAGCTGCTGCTACCTCTCACAGACAGGTTTCTGCCTTCCTGGGGACTGAGCAGCTCAGTCCCAGGAAGGCAGAACAATGAATTTCCTTTGGGAGGAGGGTGTTACACCCTCTCCCTTTGGAAATAGGTGTTACAGGCTTGGAAGGGGTAGCCTCCCAGAGCCTCTGGAAATGCTTTGGAGGGCACAGATGGTGCCCTCCTTGCATAAGCCATCTACACAAAGAAAAGGGGAGTGGCCACTCCCCTGTCCATCACCACCCCAGGGGTGGTGCCCAGAGCTCCTCCAGTGTGTCCCTGGTGTTACCCATCTTGTTTTCCAAGGTGTGGGACACTGTGGAGATCTCTGAGTGGCCAATGCCAGCAGGTGACATCAGAGACCCCTCCTCATAGGTGCATACCTGAGCAGGTAGCCAATCCCCCTCTTAGGGCTATTTAGGGTCTCTCCTGTGGGTTCCTCTTCAGCTTCAGCTTGCAAGACTCCTCTAGGAATCCTCTGCATCCTCTGCTTCAGCTTCTGACCGTCTGATCAACCGCAGACTGCTTCAGGAACCACTGTAACTACAAAGTATCCAGGACGACTCCTGTGACCTACAACTTCAATTCTAGCCAGCCACTACAACAGTTTCCAAGGTGTGCACGCTCTGAGGACTCCCTGTTTTTACCCTGCACCAGAAAAACTGAAGGAATCTCCTGTGGAGTGACGGAGTCACTTCCCTGCTCCTGCAGGCACCTTCTGAGACCACGACCCGTTCTCTGGGACTCCTCCCCTGATGATGAGCGTGCTCGTTGGAACACAGGTGGTGGACCAACATGACCCAGACTGTCCTAAGGTCCAACTGTCCAGGTTTGGGGGAGGTAAGAGCTTGCCTTCCTGGTTTGCGACAGTACCCCTGTGCACCCTGTCATCTCCAGCTCCTTGGGCTTCTGTGCACTTCTTCCAAGAATCCCTCAATGAGTTGTTCTCCGGCGGCGTGGGATCTTCTTTTGTTGTGCTGCACCAACCGCATTTTGCATCTTCTTTGTCCCCGTGTCCTGGGACTGCCGTGGGTGCTGCCTGGTCATCTATGGGCTCTCTCCAGTGTTGGGAGCCTCTTCTGCCTCCTCAGTCTCAGTTGAGCCCCCAGGTCCCTCCTGGGTCCAGGCAGTGCCATTTTGACACAGACCGCGATCTTGCTTGAACTAAGACTTCTTCTAACCGGAGAATCCTCTTTTGCACCATCTTCTGGGATGGCAGGGGCTCCTGTCCTTCCTGGAATCTTGTGTGACTTCTGGACTTGGTGTCCTCTCTTCACAGATCTTCAGGTCCAGGAAACCACCATTTGTTGCTTGCAGTCTTGCTTGGTTCTTGCAATAACTCTTATCACGACTTGTAGTGTGTCCTGAAGAAACTTGCAGTACTTTACTCCTACTTTCCTGGGCTCTGGGGTGGGGAATTTTACTTACCTTTGGTATTTTCTTACACTCCCAGCACCCCTCTACACACTACACTTTCCTACCGGGGAATTTGTGATCCGCATGCCACTTTCTTAGTACATGGTTTGTGTTGCCCCCAGGCCTATTGCATTCTATTGTATTTTCTACTGTTTGCACTATTCTGTGACTTTTTACTTACCTGATTTTGGTCTTTAGTGTAGATATTGTGTATAATACTTACCTCCAGAAAGAGTATTGACTCTAAGATATTTTTGTTTCACTAAAATAAAGTAGCTTTATTTTTGGAAACACAGAGTATTGTCGTTTATTGTTTATAAGTACTGTGTAACTATAGTGGTATTGCAGGAGCTTTGCATGTCTCCTAGTTCAGCCTAAACCTCTCTGCTACAGCTACCTCTAGACAGCCTAAGATGCTAGAACACTGCCTACATTTCACCAATAAGGGATAACTGGAACTGGTATAAGGTATAAGTACCTAGGGTACTCACTACAAACCAGGCCAGCCTGCTACAAACCACCACTAGAAGAATAAAAGAACACCAAATATATATATAGTCCTTTGGGCCTTCAGCACCCTTGCTGCCTCCAACTGCCAATCCACCAAATGAAAGCACAAAACCATTACTAGAAGAATAAAAAAACACCAAATATACACTTAGGCACCCGTGCTAGCTACTGTATCATTGTGAAGACCCGACGTATCATGTCACAAACAGCATGCCATGAATCAACAGTGACCCAAATTACTGTACATTATTGTTTCATCTTAGATCTGCAAATGGCATCACTGGGCCCACTAGCTCCTGCTGTTATTGGCCTTACACAAAAGGTAAAATTACAGGCGCACACAGCATACAGCACATGCTTTGGGCGCAATGAGATCAGGCAGAGTAAGGCAGCAGGCCCCCTCAATAGCCACTGAAAGGAAGAGAACCACTGAGATTCAAATGGCATCAGCAAAAAAAGGACAAACATAATGGAGGGCCTCCTGGTCTCAACCGTGAGAGAATTGACTGCATTAAATCATGGGGCCTCACCTTCAGGCCCAGTGGCCAATCCACAAACATTTCAGTCAAAAATGTAGTTCAAATTGACCTTCCGAAAGGATGCTGGATCTGTGCTCTTTTGAGATGATGATGGGGTTGCTGGGCTTCCATTGCCACTGCAAACAGGAGGTAATGGACTACCCCAAGGATGGGATTGAGGTCACTGCGAGTTAACCAAGCACTGAAACATCAATTGCCCGGTCTTCCCCTTCAGAAAGCAGTGTGCACCAAGGACTTGCAGCACCCATAAGGAAAAGGGCCATTGAGAAGGCTGAACCGATTACAGCCAAAGTGCAAACCAAGGAAAAAGACGGCGATATATGTGGTGCGGCTGGCACAGCAGGAAATAATAATAGTCTATCCAGGCGAGGGTAGCCTGACGACACTGATGTATCAAGAGCTCAGCCCAACTGGGTCCACCTAAAAGCTTGTATTGGCTCGACAATAATAAGGGTCTCAGAAATTGGAGACTCCGCCCCTTTGGTTAATACCTTAATGGGTAGGGAAGCACAACATGTATCATTAGATATCAGGCTATCAGCTCTAGTTAATAATCAAACAAAATGGGAAGGTCAGACTGTGCCATCGTGGCACCAACCCTGCTGCCAAAAGCACAAGCTCTGGCTCCAGAGAGTCTCCCTTTGCCAGTATTAATGATAAACAACAACATAAGACCATCCATCAGGGATTGAACTCTAACCCCCTCAGCAGTAACAACAACTATCACTACCAGTACAATTCTGACTCTCAAAGTCTCAATTGTGACTCTTCCTACCTTGCAACAAAGGAGTGGGAGACTCTAGTAGCTGAGTATTTACAAAACTCATCTTTGGGAAAAAGCGGTCTAATATCTAATAGGGACAGACACACTATGGGGATCAAATGTAAACACCATGCAACTTTCAGTTAATGACCTACAGCATCATTTGGATAAAATGGACATCTAACTTTTGCTTCTCAGTTCATCAGCAGTCTCTGTCTCCAACATTGACGGGAAACTTGCTGATTAAAACAGTCTCATCAAGCGGGTCCTATCAGATTCTCAGCCAACGAAATTAGACTGCACTTGATCTTCAGTTGTGAAAAAACTATCCACTCTGCCTTCAATTCTGGGAGACCTGTTGTATGACACAAAGCAATTTCAACTAAGTCTGAAATAGCCACTCCGCAAGGTGCTCCGACCTTGTTAACGTGTCTGACCTTAATAAGTAAACTTAAAAGGGGACGCGAATAGGTCGATTAACCTTTTGACTCGCAATTAAGATGTACCCACCATAATTCCAGTACATGCAAATCAATAATCAATAACCAATACACAATCTCAATAATCAACAATAATCAGTAACAGTAATAATCAATAGAGTCAGTAATTGTCACGCACCATGACCTTTCAGCCATGAATAACCACACCTTTTAGTAAAAGTTGAAATATTTATTTAACTATATTAACAATACTAAAGCCATTGTAAATTAATCTCAAAATCAAAGGATATGCATACAGAAACAACACTGGCTGTCCAAAGCAAAGGAAACACGTAATCTAATCAAAGCTTTAACTATTGCACATTCTAAGGCTACAGTGCAACTTAATAACAAGAACAATTTCGCTACGAGATCACATAAAAGTGGATGCAGCAAAGAAACTCATCAAGCATTATTTCCTATTAGCAGATTTTCATTAGTGAAGATCCTTAACTAACACCCGATTAGTATCAGCACGTTGGGATTCATGCAAAACAATTTCTTAACACGAATTTGGAAAAACATCTAACTATGGCTCTATCAAAATAGAATGGTTGGTACCTAAAAGGAAAAAGCAAATATGCATAACAGACACATAGGTACAATTTATACCTCTCCTCAATTAGATCGGGAAGACAAGATATCATCAGGACATCAGTCGATCAGCAAGGCATCAGGATTCAGCATCACAGCTCAGGAACGCTAAGTCTTTAAGCATTAAAGTTAAGCACGTATCTTGTCAAGACGCACAAGAAAATATTGACCTTTCGGCCATCAAGAAAATGGGCAATGGGCTTATGGCAAATGCTGGTTTCTTATCAGTGCAGTCCCATTAAGTTGAATTCACTAAAACTATTTCCCAAATCTATGTTGGTCAAGTGATCACATGTTCACACTTTGTCCACTAAAACTAAAACTCCAAATCTATGAATTCTACCATTACTCCGTTCACATGTCAGGATTGGCTTCCCTTTCAATGTCCTCATCATCGGGCTTGTCAGGTAGCAATATTGTTGCAGCTTCTACTCCAGTCAGTGTATCCCTTGTTCTCGTCCTGAGAAAGTCAGTCTTACACATATTACATACAAAATGTTACATTTAGCAATAACAGCATCTTCTAGCAGTCGGTTCTCATGAGGAAAGATTCTCAGCTGTGAGCACATTTACACAATTAAATGGAAAATCGCAGTTTAACTCTCTAGGACAGCCATTTATTAAACGTTAAGAAATAGAGCTTGATATGGGGATTTGCAAATTGGCCAGGACCTCTGCTGTTAAGGCCTATAACTAATAAAGCTAATACATAAAGCTAATAACCTTTAGTATGACATATTACCACATTAGTCAAACATATGCCAACATTTCATAGTATTAGACTATTAATAAGTACACTTTGTGAACATTAGCGGCCACTCATCGTAATCACATTTCCAAATGTGACCATTATTTTTCCACGTTATTATATTTTCTACACAAATCCATTATTCAGAATACTTGAATACTCATTAATAATTTTTATTAAAACACCTGCTCTAGCACTCTCAGGGAGCGGGGCCTCTGCGTCTGACTCTGAATCAATCCTGCAGGAGGCTCAACAGGTACGGCAAAGCTCGGAAAGTATTTACTCTTCAGGCAAGCAGTTTGAGGCTATGGCGGGAACCAACGAGATTGTGAATGTTTCACAGTCTGACTCCCCACTTGAAGGACCTCGAGCTTCCAAGTAAGCTTGCTCAAATCCCAAAGGAAGGATCTTTAACAAGTGAGTAGGGAATAAGTATTCAAACATGATGGAAACAAAGAAGGAAGGGAAGGAAGGAAAAGAAAGTCTGACAGTGCAGTTTTTTTTGGATGGGTGTACAATATAATCAACTGCAAAACACATGCAGAGGTCCCTTAAAGCAACAGCACTAAGCTCACGAAACATGTCTGGTCAGGCCTCTCTGGACAAACACATCCAGGAAACTGATGCGGAAGCAGGACCTAATGGAGGAACCCCAATCCAGGACAGGGGGAGGCCTCATCTCCAGGATGGCTTTTGGTCACTCGCCTGGAGATGGATCAGGGTGGTCTCCCACAGATACAGAATTGTTCAGAGAAGGGAGGCAAAACTGTGTGTTAACTCAGAAACACAGGGGGAAATAATTGCAGCAGATCCAGCCAGGAGAATATCTTCAGTGGCCCCGGCAAACTTGTCACAAGCAGGAGCCACACTGCTGGACACAGCTCCTCATGGCCCTGGAAGTTACACCATCATGTGTTACTGCTACCGATGGAGCTAAACCCTAAGCAATAGAGTTTGCTCAACCCGCCAAATGCCCAAACTGAAACAAACAGCACTAAAGTCTTGCCAAAATATAAGTCAAAAAGGTGAGAATGCATTCTAAACAGGGGAACATATTGGGTTTACTAACAGCCATCAACAGCTAGAGGATTTAAAATCATCTGACTTGTTCTCTGTAGAGTTTATCCAAGTTAACAATCCATTATGCAATGAAGCAACAAAAGCCACATGGCTTCTCCTGAGATAGTAAGGATGGTCATGAACCAACAAGTGCAACTCAAGCTCTGAGGGATAAAACTTTCATCTCATTATAACTCAGGTTACCATGTGCCTATGTTAGCCAAGAGCCTCACATAGACAGGATCTCGCTGTGTTAAACCACTTACTCTGTACTTAAAAGCGCTGAGAGTGCATCCCCCCCACGCAGAATTGAATCAAACTCCTAGTTGGCCCAAAATCTATTGATAGAAGACACAGCACCTCAGGGTTGGGCCTGGTTACCATATACAGTAACTGACAGAAAAAGCAACCATTGACAAACCCTGAAACCAACAACTGCTCACTAGCTAGGCAGAAAGCCCTCTGCCTTTGAGGCTGGAATATTAATGGCCTGGGTAATAAAACAACTGAGCCTCAATTCTTACATTATTTACAATTGTTTGATCTTATTCTCCTACCTGCCTGGAACACCAGACTGGAATACCCACTGACATACAGGGCTTCGTGGTACATCATCTTCCTGCCCAAAATGAGGCCAGATGTGAGCAACTCAAAGGTGGTCTTTAGGTCTACTCTTCAATAGCAAATATCAGCATTTTAATTCACATCTATTAGGTTCAACATAGGGTGATGATCTCTTGGCTGCCTAATTGTTTCCAGCAGGAGGACAACAAAAGGGGAAGACAAAATAAAATAACCAAGAAGCTCTTAAGGGACCTTGAGCATCGTGGCTTTCAGGCTTCAAATGAACTATTTTCTGAAGACTGCCAGCCAGCTGCAACATTCCATACCACGTTGGCCTGCTCAACTTTAGATTACATGTTTGTCACTCTCCCTCATATGGCCCTCCACAAGTCATGCAATTGGCCACAACACTGCCACCATACATTTTGAATAACATTTAGCATAATATGCTACCCTTTTAACCACAGTCACTAAAGGAGTCAATTTCAGTAAAAACTATTGTGATTACAGCCTTTCACCCCTAGAGAGTGTTCACCATTGTAGCGATCTGTTGTTATCATCATTCAGGCCACAAGGAGTGCAGCCATGATCTTCACCCTTTACAGGCTGCAGTTCTACCACCCTGAAACAAAAGTTCCAGCCTGGATAGAGCTTGAGAACACATAGGGGCCCTTGAGAAGTTATCCTTCCCAAGTCCCCTGAAACTGATGGTGAAGACATTTGATAACTTCCTGGTGGGAGTCTGCACTCCTCCTGCAGCTCTCCCTGCATGTGGTGATGATATTGTTGTTGACTCCGCTCTCCTGGGTTTCACCGCCATCTCAAACAAGTGTTTGTGGCAGGAATTTGGGCCAGGCACCGAAGGGCATTATGAGACGCTTCTTCTGGAGCGTACATTTCAAATGAACAGCTCACCCACTGCTCCGGGAGAGCCATTGCTGTGGTTTCCCCAGTTTGGTTGGTTCTTTGGAGGTGTCCAGTCCCACCGCACACCCCCTGGCTGTCATTACTGATGGAGAGCAGCTCAGGGAGGCCACTCCAGCTGCTCTCCCTGGTTCCTCGCTCAGCCAGCACCTTCATGTCCTGCCACAGAAGCCTGCTCTGCATTTGGAGTCTCCCCCGTCCCGCAGGCAAATACACATGGTGCTGTGGCTGGGCTAGCTACATGGGGGAGTTCAGCGGCACTCCCCCTCCTTCTCTTTCACCTTTGCACGTGGCAAGACGGCATTCCCTGACTTTACTTCGCGTTGGGCCCTGGGATGGGTTCTGGGGCCCCACAGTTCATCTACGTGGGGGGGGGGCACAATGGCATCCCCCGACTTTGTCTTGCTGCAGGGCCTCAGGATGGGGTCCGGGGCCCCTCGCTTCATCTTTGGGGGGACACAACGGTGGTCCCTGGCTTTGCTTCTTTCTGGAGCCGTGGGATGGGGTCCAGAGCCCCTCTCATCATCTTCACAGGGGGTGTGACTGTGTCCCCTGACTTTGTTTCTTTGTGGGGCCCTGGGATGATGTCTGTGGACCCTTCCCTCACCTTCACGGGAGCACAAACACACTCCCTCACTGCTGCATTATCACCTGGGAAGCAGGACTGCGCTCCCTGGCTCCATTCTTCTCTAGGGCAGCCCATGGGACCTGGCCCACCAGGGGCAACATTGGAATCTGCGGCGGAGCCCCATATGCTTCGCTGCCAGCCCTCCCTGGGGATCAAAGATATCTCTGGCTCTTGTGGGCCAATTTCGAAGATCTTCAGCTCATTTTGCTCCTGATGATAAGCCCTAGACACCTGGAGCATTTTTCTTAGACCTCCTGGCCTAGAAGGCTCCAAGTTGGTAGGGAGCCAGTCCCACTGGCTCCCTCTACCAGCCTTTCATTTGGGTGCTTTCCTCTCTTCTGGGTAGTGCGCTCTCCTTGCACCAGAGCCCAGTCTTTACCCCAAATAGTCCTTATGGGGAGCAAAGAGACCAGCTTACCTGGGTGTGCCCTACTTAGTCTGGGGTGATTCAGAGGCAGAGTCCTTGCACCAGTCAGGGTGTTCTTCTTTCCAGTTGTCTATGATGCCTGTCTGCAGTCCCAGTGATCTGCAGGGAAGCACAAACAAGAGGGGTAGAAGTGTCCAGCAGGGCAGCAGCCCTGGCCTATCCTGGTGTGCCACATCACTTCTCCTTCCCTGTCCCAACCTTCCTGCATAGTCTTCTGGGATAGCTTAAAAGGGTGTCATCCAGGAGTTAGTTGCCACATGTGCTCTGAGAGACTCAGTTCCTCCTCCCTAACATTCCTGTCAGGGTCTCTTCCAGCTATTCCTTCAAGGAGCCCCTCCTCACTGACAGTGTGGGGGCAGGCCCTGTTCCTGGCATGGAATGACAGTTGGCTGATTGATGCAAGGCCCTGCCCCTGCAGCGGAACAGAGCTGTAATTGGCCGAATCCTGATCTGAGTTAAAAAAAGATGACATTCCTGTATGACCCATGAGATGTACAGACATGCTTTTGAAACCTCGGGCATTATTCTTTTCATACAGGTTACAGAGTACATTGATGTGACTCTGTGGACCCTGGGGGACTAGAGTTGCGCCATAGGCTGGCATTTTCCATTGAGATATAAGGGATGGTCACTACAATCAAGACAGTAAGCACACTCACTAGCCCCCACATGTGTACACTCACCTCATAAGGCCTACTCCAGGTGACCACCCAGTCTGCATGAGCCCTTCCACGCCAGGCTACTTAAGCCCAATTTTTTAGCAATGCACACCAGGAATTCTCCCTAGGCAGCCCGCACATGGGTGCACACTCATGTGCTCATGTGCACACATGATCACGTTGTACCCAGCCCTGGGCCTCCTAGCCCTGCTGCCTCACAGCAGCCTTTGATTAACAAGGCAGCACTGGTGGTAAACAAATGCTGTCCATTTTACCATGAGTTTACTGTGGGTGAGTCCAAAATTTTGAGACTCCCTCACAATAAAAGGTAAAAATCCAGGTGATCCAAAAGCAAAACAAATCAGGGCGGACCAGGTAGTCAGACCCGTCCTCTCACAAACTGCAACAAGAAATAAGCCCTAATCCTGTGGCTGGGTGGGCAGCCTTCATAAAGTCATTAGGAGATACTCATACTACTTTGGTAAAGCCCAGGAAAATTACTGAGGGAAAGACTCGACAGGTGAGGTATACTGTTGCTCAGCTTGTGGAAATTAATTGCTATAAGAGAAAAATAAATAGAACACTCAGGAAGCTCTGTCTGTGTGCATCAGACAGCAATCTACAACAGGAGTGTAGACAGCTCAAAGCAGGCCTAAAAAAACTAAATGGGGTTTAAAAAAAGAGGTGAAGAATCTCTCTGGGCCAAGATGTTCTTTGATGCAAAAAGCAACAACAGTACACACTTCTCGCACACAATAAACATGCTTCAAAATCCTACAAATTATGAATTCAGTTCATACTTTACAGGAGAGGTCTGGGTATGTTTTTGTGAGAAAATTTCAACAGTAAAACTGAAGCGCTCCCCAGAGCAGTAACTCCAACTACAAACCAGCCAGACACTCCAAACTGCGCAAGATATCCTGACATAGCAAGCTCAGAAGAAGTAGCACCATTCCATGAGCCATGCTGTGACTCCGTTACATTTAGACTTGCAGTTTCAGCACAGCAAATTATGAGGTAGATATCCAAAGGGAGAAAAGAGGGGGCTCCTGGCCTTGACGCATGCCCTCTACCTCATTCAACTGACCTACTGGGCAGATAACCTAGTGCTGGTGTATCAACAAATTTTAATGGAGGAGGAAATTCCGGCTTCTTGGAGGGGATCTATAATCTCACCCATTTACAAACATAGGGACTAGAATAATGTGAAAAACTACAGACTGATAGTACCCATTCATAACAACACTGAATTCTTTGCTGGGGCCATCTTAGAGGAGCTAACATCTTGGGCCACCAAGAATGCAGTCATTCCTCTTACCTAAACTGTTCTGCAAGCATACTGATACCACCACTTTGGTACTCTCTTTATTGATGGTTGCCACAAAAGGGGCCAAGACTCCTCTGTTTTATCAATGATTGGTTTGCTCTCAACCAAATAGACTAGGGTAAATTGTGGTGCAAATTGAGCAACAGGAAGATCCCATTCCATCTTTTCAACAAGCTTATAGTGTTACATATGGACACCAGGGTACAAGTTAGACTGGGGACAGAAACTCATCTGTTTAGACGCAGTCCAAGCACCAAAGGCCTGAAGCAGGGATATGCCTTAGCACCCATTTTATTTAACCTCTTCTTGGTGGATCTAATATCAAAACTGGATAACTGTAACTCTCATGCCTCAAAGCTGGGGGGCTGGCTCTCTCAAATGTACTATATGCTGATGATTTGGTGCTTATAAACTGTGCACCTGTGGGGCTTCAGAATTTGCTAGATGTCATCCAATTGTACTCAGAGGAGAATAATATGTTAATCAACTTAGAGAAAACTAAACTTTGATCATAAACCAAGTGAAAAAAGTCTCTGTGCTATACTTGGCTAATCAACTTCTGGGGACAGTAGGAGAATACAAGTACCTGGGAGTGATCATAGACAGTAAAGGCTTGTTTGCCTCCCGGAGAGAAACCAGGAGGAGAAAAGGTAATCCTCAAGCCTTTGTGTCAAAAAACCTGAAGAAGAAGGTTGCCAGTCCCACCTTTGCACCACTACTTTGGGTGATTTAGGCAAAACTCATTCCCACAGTAACCTATGGAAGCGAGTCAATGAGGTGCTGCGATGCAGCTACTCTGGATGGAATAATAGCTGGAACATTTAGAATGATTTTTAGCCTTCCTAAGTATACATCGCCAGACCAGTTAGGACTTGAGTTTGGTCTGCAAAAGCAGACACTGGCCAAAAGAGGTGCATTTATCAACTGCTGGCATAAGATCAAGGGTGCAAAACCAAATACCCTAAATGCCCACCTTTGGGCTGAAGTGACAACCATGGAAACTTCCTTCACAAGGTCCAAGACTTCATCCATGAGTCTATCAAACAACTGGGTCAACTGGACCTGTGGGAGATACCAGGAACCCATGTTAGTTTTAAACATTTGGTTAAGACGTCAATTAAACAAATCTCCATATTGGAGGACAAAGCAACACAGGCAGGCAGGGTGCATAGTTGGTTTGTTCTGCACAGCTTTGTTAACAGAGCACCGTAGCCCTATCTTTGCACAGGATTCACAAAAATTGTATTGAGAAATATCTGTGTTACCTCCTTTGAGTACTGCCATTGCTGCTCCATTTAACATCCTGGAAATGCAGTGCAGCAAAGCTCAACTGTCGCCTGTGCAGGAAGGGGAAATAATATGTCTTACACTTTCTATGTATATGCAAAGAACATGTGGATGAGTGAAGAGCGATCCTATGCACCCTTTTCATCCACAGAGGCATCAGATCTTGTAGGCAAGCAGACATGGCATGCTTTGCCGCGGAGGACTTACAGTTAAATTGCCGCTTTGTGAGTTATTTACCTGAGGTAGGAAGGAAACTGATGACTAAAATCTACCTCAATGTTAGCCAAGAGGTCTAAGGAGGATCAGCGTTAAGGGAACAGCAGCTTAGATTTATCAATGTAGCTGAGAAACATGCAATTGAAAACACTGGCACTGATATGTACTGCTGGTAGCCCAAACTTGACGATGGACTGGTGGAAGTCCCTCAGAGTACAGGAACACTGAATCCCACACTCAGGCCACGTACTGAAGAAACTCTGGGGCATATTTATGGGCCCCTCCTCCATTGGAGCGTCACTTTTCAAGACGCTCCGGTGGAGCTATGCCCTGTGTCGTATTTACAAGGTGGCATTAAGCCAATTTTTGTGGCTTAACGCCACCTTGTAAATACGACCCCTTTACACGCAGGCCTTTGCGTGGAAGAGGCGTGGAATAGGTGTTGCTGCGGGCGTGCCACAACAACACCGATTGTGTTTTGATGCTGCCTCAAATATATGAGTTTTTGTGAACCTGCGGTAGCCCCATAATCTAACGCCACCCCAGTGGTAGCGTTACATGGTGCAAGAGGAGGAATATTTTGATTCCTCCTCGTTTTTTGCTTTTTCTATGTATGCTGCAATCTGCAGAACACATAGAAAGAGCAAAATGCCAAACATGATTGTTAATGTGTGGGACGGTGTCCCTTCCTGCACATAAACAATCATTTGAAAATTATGGTTTGGCACTTCTGGCTGTGCTGCATCACGTCACCCAAGACCTGTCAAGAGAAAGGTGCCAAATCGTCATTAGTGATTGTTTATGTGCAGGATGGGATACCTTCCAGCACATAAACAATCACACCCCTTAATGCAGATATCCTTGCGTGGTGGTGCAAAGATGCCTGCATTGGCAGCTAAATTTAGCGCCAGTACAGGGGACACCACAGGGGTGCGCCATATTCAATTAAATACAGCGCATCCCTGCATTGTGAAAATGACTGAGGGCAGAGCTGCCAATTTTGGTGCAGCATCGCACTCCCTCATTTTCCTCTAAGTATGGGCCCCTGTTTATAATAACCTTTCTCTTGACAGGTCTTGGGTGACGTGATGCACATTTAAATGATTAGCATCTTGCACAAACGACAGGGCAATGCAGGCAGTGTCTTGGCGCTTTAGTAGTTTACTATCTGACTGTTAGGTCCATCACAACATTTGTGGAGATGCGGAATGTGCTAGGTGCTTCGAATCCCCAAATGGGAAAATTCTAAAAGGCAGCATAGCCAAAGGAGTTTACTTTTGAAGGGGGCACGGGTCTTAGAGATTTGTTTGATGTATGCTTTTTAATGTTCTCACACTGGAGTTCGTTTTAGGTCAGTTTTGCATGTTCAAACTTTTTATTCACTGTTGCACCTTTCCACATATTGTTTTATTAACTAACTCATCTTGGTGATAGGCAAGCGCTTTGATAATGTTTTATGTTGTGATAATTTGTTTTAATGCAAACAGCAATATTTTTTGTGTTGTCTTTTAACATGTTTTTTACAGTTTGCAACGGTTGTGATTAACCACGCAATAATATCAATAAACTAAACTAAACTCTATCTATGTGCTGCATTCTGAAAAGCCTCTCAGGAATGTTTTTGTGCAGTATTCTGCATGCAACGCAGGCACACTTGCACCATAGTGCAAGGGTGTCTTCATTGGGGCTAGGCTGCCAAAAGAGCATCAGCGCAGGGATAACGGACAGGAATGCACTGTATTTAATAAATACTGCAAATTCCTGCCCTTCCCCTGTGACCAGAGCAGTGCAGCAAGGTGACTTGCTGCGTTGCCCTGTGCCACAAAGCACATAAATATGGACCTTAGTCTGCAGGGGCAAGCTTGGGGAAATGCTTTGTATTATCACTTTAGTGGTGGGCCAATATGTGGTGCAGTCCACCAGTGATATTAAACTTACAGGCCCTGGGTACACTTGGAACCACATTCTAGAGACTCACTGGTAAATTACATATGCCAATTAGGAGTATATTCAATCTAAACATGTTTTAGTGTCAGGGCACATGCACTTGGGCCTGATAAGCAGTGCCCTAATGTGTAGAGGTATGGACCCAGCAAGCAAATGTAGCAAAAATGGGGGTGACCATGCAAAAATGTGCTAGAAAAGAGGCCTTTTCCGACATTGAGTATGATTCTGAAACCTTTTCAGTTACAAAAAAAATAAAAGCAACCAAAAAAGTTCAAAAACATAACGCAAAATAATTCAAAATGGCACAATGACATTCTAATTTTCATGACTCTAGCATCAAAAAGTTCTTTTAAAGCTTGGTTAGCCAGTCACACTGACACCCTTGTGGAACTTTTTACCCTCTGCTAATGCTGGCAGGGAATGGTTGCCACCACACTGTTGATGTCACCAAACTTTATGTAATCAGCACTTTTCTGCAGGATTACACTATTTGTCAGTTCTCCTCGGCTGGGTTGATGCAAAGTGAATGTTTCTAAGCCCACCTGAGATATTTTAATTGGACTTTTCGAAATGCTTACTAGATATCATAAATACTTTTCAGCATACCTGCAAAACCATATTCTAATGCCCTTTAGAAAACATTGGAATCAGTCGCAGCTCACGACACCGTGGGCGGGGTGCCGCACACGTGGGGGGGTTGTAAATAAAAATTAAAGAGAAAGAAAAACACTTACCTCCTCCGCCACGTGCAGTGCACCGCTTCTCTGTCCCTCGTTGCACTACAGGCACAGGCTCCAAGTCTGCCCTCCGGCCAATCATGGTGCTGCTTTGAGTCATGATAGGCTGGGAGCGCCAGTCAGGGCACTCCCAGACAGACTGGGAGCCTGTGCAGGCTCTCTCAAGCCCGGCAACTGTGTTGCCGGCTTGAAAGAGCCTACTGCACATGTGTGTTTGGTCGGCCCGAGACGGACTGCCAAACATACATGTGCAGCAAGGGGGAGTGCTCTCACTGCTCTTTACCCCCGTGTTCCCACCCCTTTAAAAGAAAAGGATAATAAGCAAAGTTTATTATCCTTTTTCTTTAAAGGTTTTGCATCTGCCGCTGATGGCAGAGGGCCGACGCTCCTTCGTCCTAATGAGAGGAGCCATTCAGATTGGAATGAACATCCTCTGGAATTGCTAAGATGGCTACCATATTAATGCACGTAGTAAGGTGTCGCCTGCTCCTGGGAAGTCCTTGCTGATAGTGAATAAGCTCTGGTAAGAATTGATCAATAGGCCCCATGTAATGTGGGAATATTCAGCTTGCCCTGACTTTTTACCCAACAATACTTTCCATGGGGAAAATTTTGGGACAATTCTTATGTTAATAGGCAAATACCACATCCCATAATGTTGACTAGAAAAAGTACAGCTGCCAGCATCCTACTTGAAACAAAATCAGCCACTCTGCTTTCCCCAACAGAAAGAAACAGAAAGCAATGCAGTTAATTTAATGTCACTGGCAGGGAGTCCCAGCAAAAGGCAACCCCAGTTCCAAGGTGGAGACGTAATGCAGGCCCGTGCATAGCATGGGGCAATCCTTCAGTGGGCCCTTATTGAGACCAAACCCTAAGAATAACTGCGGTCGAGAGACTCTGCGGCCCTTCGTCACATTTTGCAGGTGTCCCCATCATTTTGTGTTAAGCCACTGTCACTAGGTGAATCAGAATAAGACACAGAGGAGTTGTGGCACTTGGTGACCTCTCAGTGACATCTGTTCCCGAATATCCCAAGACCTTTCTTAAGACTTTACTTACATTATCTGAACCAAGCAGCAAGGAATCTGTTCCTTTAATTGTGTATTAGAGTTTACCGTCTGGTTTGGGACTGAGTGGTGATGATTGGGAACAGCACAGCTTCACCTTGGACTCTCCTTAAAAGCGCACAAATAGACGCCATTTTAAGGTGACTGTGGGGTACGTATATATGAGATATGCCCCATCAAAATATGAACAGGAAGAGATTCCTATGGAAGCATGCACAGGAAACAAGAATAGGCCAGCAAAGCATGAGCATTAGTAACCGATTCATTAAGATGTGCACAGCAGTCTACAAATTCAGTCAAGCACAAAAGTTGCCACTGAAGTTGCTCACTGATCCAGGCATTGTCAGTTGGGAAATACTGCTCACAAACGCATGTGAAGAAGGAGTCTGCTTATCGAGTCATGCACGGCTGAGAAGAAATACACTCATAAATGTATTGATGTATAATGTGACTTGTCATATGTATGCATTATGCGTGCGTTATGCATTGGGCAAATGTTCCTGAACCAAAACCTGGCATAATTTCACATGAGATTCGAGTGCCCACTTTAGTTTGAGCTTCAGGCCATTGATGTACATGGTACAGAATGTTCTGTTGCTATAATGTTTCAAAGATGCCACTACCTTTCATGTGTGTGGGTGCCTTACTATTTACAGCCTCCGTGTCACAGCTGGAGTGCAGTGCATTATGCCTGCAAAGTGAGCATGCCACGTGTTATCCGTAGTGCTTCGGATATACCTGAGAGGCTCACCGAGGTATTCTGAGTTAAATCAGTTTTATTTCTTGCTGAAGCATTTCTTGATGTCATTAGCGCAGTTTCCTTAGACAGAATGTCTCTTCTGTAGTTTTCAGTCAGCTATGCATAAGGTATTTCGGTTAGGTGCATGATGGCTATATCTTTTTCTAGGGTTTTCCTTGACCTCCAAATGTTCCTTGAGTTCCAAATCATGCTGCAGTTTCTTTGTAATGATTATGATAGTGATTGAGTGTTGGCACACAGATCCTTCGTCGAGAGGAAACGAGGATCAGCATTACTTCCCCACTACGGCATTGCTTGGACCATTCTCTCTTGTATCACCACCCCATGACCCACCTCTAATGGAAACCGCCACTGCCCTACAGAGTGAGGTAAAACATGTCAGCATTAATCCATTGTTCCCTGTTCTAATTTCCTTCTGACTGAATGAGTGAGGTGATTTACTTAAGCAGGTTACTCCTACACTGCTGTGCCCTTGAACCCTCCTGATGAGCTTTTTAAGTGTGACCACTAACAGGACCCACATTCTTTCTGTATTTGATACTTCAATTGACTGAAAGGAGTCAGGGCTTATGTTTGGCCCCACCCCCTTTGAAGCAGATCTTCCTACACGTTCCCATTGGCCAGGATGATCAACATAGCAGCTATAAAAGTAGTCTAATAAGCTACTATTTTGACAATGGCACTTTTAAAAAGTAGACATCCTCCACGCTAAACTAAGTATGCTTTTCTGCCGGTGTACAGGGCCTCATGGGTTTCTTTCCCGTGAGCAAGATGTCTAGAGGTTGTCTTCAGCTCTGTCTGAGCTTCAAAGGGGAACCTGAGGGCTGTGCCAGCCCCATTACAAATACTTTAACTTCCATAATTTGTAGAACAGTGGTGGAGGTAATAAGACAAACCCCAAACATCAAATCATGGCAATTGCAGCAGAAGCAAGCCAAGTATTCTGTACAAAACACTTCTTCCCATGACTTGTAGGGGACATGATCATACTATCAATGCTTCCTTGCCTAAGGGGAGTGTCGACACCTCCTTATAATATGATTGTCACATTGATTGTAAAATAAATAAAACAAACACCAGTGTGCTGGGCACTGATCTGTCAATGTTCAACCTCAAATATCTAAGGGTTATTTTGGAAGCAGAGGTAACAATGCTGCTCCCAGAGTTAGTAGAATGCAAAGACTCAGCTCATAGCCAGCAAACTGACTTCAGCCCAATTTAGGATATTGAAAATAGACAAGCCAACATACAAAGCTGTCCCTATCCTTCACAGCCATATCACATGGTTGATCATAACATCCAGTTTAAAGACAAGACAGTCAGGGGCATATTTATACTCCGTTTGCGCCGAATTTGCGTCGTTTTTTTCGACGCAAATTCGGCGCAAAACTAACGCCATATTTATACTTTGGCGTTAGACGCGTCTAGCGCCAAAGTATGAGGAAAGAGCGTCATTTTTTTGCGTGAACGCCTTCCTTGCGTTAATGAGATGCAAGGTAGGCGTTCCCGTCTAAAAAAATGACTGCGACGCAAAGGCGTCGTATTTATACTCCCGGGCAAAAATCACGCCCGGGAGTGGGCGGAGCAAAAAACCCCGCATTTGCGCCGGATTTTAGCGCCTGGGTCAGGGCAGGCGTTAAGGGACCTGTGGGCTCAAAATGAGCCCACAGCTGCCCTCCCATGCCCCCAGGGACCCCCCCTGCCACCCTTGCCCACCCCAGGAGGACACCCAAGGATGGAGGGACCCATCCCAGGGACATTCAGGTAAGTTCAGGTAAGTATAATTTTTTATTTTTTTTATATTTTTTTTTGGCATGGGGGGCCTGATTTGTGCCCCCCTACATGCCTCAATGCCCAATGACCATGCCCAGGGGACATAAGTCCCCTGGGCATGGCCAGTGGGCAAGGGGGCATGACTCCTGTCTTTACTAAGACAGGAGTCATGTAAATGGCGTCTGGGCGTCGTTAAAAATGGCGCAAATCAGGTGGAGGCGATTTTTTGGCATCAACCTGACTTGCACCATTTTAAAAAGCCCTAACGCCATTTTCCCCAACGCCGGCGCTGCCTGGTGTACGTGGTTTTTTTCCACGCACACCAGGCAGCGCCGGTCTGCTAGCGCCGGCTAACGCCATTCAATAAATACGGCACCCGCATGGTGCTTCAGAATGGCGTTAGCCGGCGCAAAACTTTTTGACGCTAAACTGCGTTAGCGCAGTTTAGCGTCAAAAAGTATAAATACGGGCCTCGATGTTTTATGCTTTCTCCTCAGCTTGAGTCAGATTATCATTTTGGGTACAAGAATATTCTTCACAAGTAGTGCTTTAAACTTTCCACAGGGATCTTCCCACTCTCTGCTCTTGTTCACATCCATACATGTCTTTGTAAGTGGATGTTACAACAGCACCAGCTTTGATTCCATATGTGCCTCAATGGCACCCAAATCCACATTCAAATAAAATGCAAATCCAAGTCAAGACCATCTTAAACCACGTCAAATATTACTCTGAATGAGAGACAATGTTCTCTGCCTGAGCGTAAGAAACCCGTGACCTGGATACATTTTCATTCGGCACTTTCCAAAAACAATGAAAAATAATTATTACAACACCCACATTTTGTTCCCACCATAATATCAGTGGCCAAGCTTTAACTGGCTAATCTGGCCACTCATTAGTGCTGATTAGAGGTTTACTGTTGATAGGGCTTGACCAATATAATGTAATATTCTGTTCAGGGCTACCAGAAAAAGGGCAGAAAGAAACTCCAAAACTAGAGAACCAGACCTTCAGATTGTGATAAAACGTCAGAAAAAGCACTTATGGGGATATCCCAGAATGCACTCAGTTGTCTTACTGTTTGTGGGTAACGTTGGAAGTCTTGGGATCATACAAAACTTGTCCTGTTTTTAATGAGCTATTCGACTTTCTGTGGATTCACAAAATTACCTATGACTATGCATTAGGATATCTGCAAACAGTAGATTTCCAGGCATACTCTTCGTCCAATGCGTTCGGTTGACTTGACTACCTGAAGGAGAAAGTGCAGCAGAAAATGAAACATTAAACTTAATTTTCTTTTTTTTGCCCACAGAGAAACACTTTTTGCTGAGAAGTACCCCTGCCCCCCAAAAAATGGGACTATTGTGTTAACGTTGCCTTACAAATAATACCCTTTCTCCAAATTATTTTGATATAAGATTCACTGTGGAAATAACTTTTGCTAGACATTTTGGGGGTCATTACAACATTGGCGGTAAAAGCCGCTTACCGCTGTGCAGAAGACCGCCAATAGACCGCTGCGGCCGCGGAAATCCGTCACAGCTATTATGACCCACATCTCCGAATCCGCCGAAAGTCAGACACCCACACAAGTCCACCACATCAAAGGTCAGTGATAAACTGGCGAAAATAAAACCTCCACCGTCACGCCAACAGAAACACGCCCATGCTATCACGACCCACGAATCCACGCGGTGGTCTTTCAACCGCGGTATTCCATTGGCAGTACACACCGCTGCGCTCAAAATACACACACATCTCCAAAACACCGCTACATTGGACGATTCCAAATACACACACCTGATACACATACACACACCACTCTCACACACCCAACACAATATAAAACACACACCCACATCACCCACAAACCCCTACGACCACAAATTATTGACGAAGGCCAGAGAGACTGCACTGCATAGACAGCCCCACCACACAGAGGCACACAACACCATCACCCACACAACATCCACGCACAAAACACCACACACCACTACACATCACCACACTAATCACCAGATACACCACCTCACACATCACCTACACCACCCCATGGCACGGCAAAGACACCCCAGGTTCTCAGAGGAGGAGCTCAGGGTCATGGTGGAGGAAATCGTACGGGTAGAGCCACAGCTATTTGGAGCACAGGTGCAGCACACCTCCATAGCCAGGAAGATGGAGCTATGGCGAAGAATAGTCGACAGGGTCAACGCAGTGGGATAGCACCCAAGAAATCGGGAGGACATCAGGAAGAGGTGGAACGACCTACGGGGGAAGGTGCGTTCTGTGGTCTCAAGACACAACATCGCGGTACAGCGGACTGGCGGCAGACCCCCACCTCCTCCCCCACAACTAACAACAAGGGAGGAGCAGGTCTTGGCCAGTATGCATCCTGAGGACCTCGGAGGAGTCGGTGGAGGAATGGACTCTGGTAAGTCAAATCTTAACTATCATATCCCCCACCCTACCTGCATGCTATCACAGACCCCCACCCTCACCCTCTCCCCTATCACTCCAACTCCTCACTAATGTACTAATAACACAAACCACCCATCCCAGCACCAAGCCCTGCATGACACAACAAAGCATGGACACCCATCACTAAAGCATGCCCACTGCACATACCCATAACACCCCCCCCCAGCCATCATCACACAAGCCCCAACACAGGTATGCTAGCACTGGGGTACACGGTCACCCACCCATTCCACACCATGACACACACAGATGCAATAATCATACTTTTACACCCCTGCAGGACCACTACCCAACGTCACCAGATAGGAGGGTCCAGGCATCTCTACCCCACTCACAGAAGAGGCCCACAGTGATGACAGCAGCTCTGGCCAACTGGATCCAGATGACCAGCCCGGACCATCGTGGGCCTCGGGACAGTCGGTTCCCCTCACACAGGCACAGCCCAACACAGACTTTCCACCCTCTGGAAACACCAGCACAGCACCCACCCAGCGGGGCCATACCTCCATCCCCAGGACACGTCAATCAGCTGTGTGTCCACCACTACAGGGAACCCAGGATAACCCACCACCCCAACAACAACAGGGACCTGGGGGCAGTGGTAGTGGGCACACAGTCCAGGGGACGGAGGCCCAGGAACACAGGAGAACTGGGAGGGCTGCTGTGCGACAGGGGGCGGACAGGCCAAGGGAACCCACACTCCACGAGGCCCTCTCCTCCATCATGGGAGCATACCACCACTCCCAGGAGACGATGGCTACGGTCCTGGCCAAGTTTTAGGAGACCCAGCGCCTGCAGGAAGAACAGTATTTGGGGTTCAGGGAGGAACTCAGAACCATCAGCTCCGCCCTGGGCACCATCGAAGGGGTGCTGAAGGACATACAGAACACCATGAAGGTCACCGTGGCACTCCAAGGGCCCCCTGACACTAGCATGGACGATGAACTGCCCACCACCTCCGCCGGCGCTAGTGGACAGGACGCCCGCCACAGGACCACCACACCAGTACCAAACCCCCTGCAGACGGAGAACCACCCCGCAAGCGGTCCCTGAGATCCAGGAACAGGACAGAGCACGATGCCAAGACCCCCGCCAAGAAATGAGACCACCCTGATTGTCATCCCACTGTTCCACTTTGTAACCCTGTTCATATTGGAACTGCCCCAGCTCCACTTCCTATGCCCATATGGGCAGTGCACCTGTGAGACTAATAGACTGGACTCTGCCATGGACATTCCTCCACCATCACCCCTCACCATGTTACCACCCCCTCCAATAATTAGCACTTCAATGAACACCCATAGTCAGTCTGTGATTTTGAAAATGTGTATTAGCTATGACAGTGACAAAATCCGTTCACAAATGTAATGCCAACATACCTATGTCACACATCACAAGTCCATGAAGAATGCAAGCAGATGACCCACGTTGGTAACCACACCTGTGAAACCGTAATGGAAATGTACAACTTAGTTACCAAAAACTGCTTGAAATTGACAGACAGGATAGAGGTAGAAGTGTGAAAGTACTTGTAGTAGGCAATAAAGTATTCTCACCTGTGTGTCACTGGAAATATTGCTGGATGACTGAGTCCCTGTTGTCAATGTCTTCTTCCTCTGCTTTCTCCTCATCACTGTCCACAGGCTCCACACCTGCCACAACACCGTCATCTTGACCATCCTCCTACAGAAAAGGCACCTGGCGTCGCAAAGCAAGATTGTGAAGCATACAGCAGGCGATGATGATCTGGCACACCTTCCTTGGTGAGTAGAATAGGGAACCACCTGTCATATGGAGGCACCTGAACCTGGCCTTCAGGAGGCCGAAGGTGCATTCGATCACCCTCCTAGTCCGCCCATGGGCATCATTGTAGCGTTCCTCTGCCCTGGTCCTGGGATTCCTCACTGGGGTCAGTAGCCATGACAGGTTGGGGTAACCAGAGTCACCTAATAGCCACACACGGTGCCTCTGGCGTTGACCCATCACATTAAGGGATACTGCTATTCCGCAGGATGTAGGCGTCATGCACTGAGCCAGGGAACATAGCATTTACCTGGGAGATGTACTGGTCTGCCAAACATACCATCTGTACTTTCATCGAATTATAACTCTTCCGGTTCCTGTACACCTGTTTACTCCTGTGGGGGGCGGGACCAAAGCCACATGGGTCCCATCAATGGCACCTATGATGTTGGGGATATGTCCAAGGGCATAGAAGTCACCTTTAACAGTAGCCAAATCCTCCACCTGAGGGAAAACGATGTAGCTCCTCATGTGTTTCAGCAGGGCAGGCAACACTCTGGACAACACGTTGGAAAACATAGGCTGGGACATCCCTGATGCCATGGCCACTGTTGTTTGAAAAGACCCACTTGCAAGGAAATGGAGCACTGATAGCACCTGCACTTGAGGGGGGATCCCTGTGGGATGGCGGATAGCTGACATCAGGTCAGGCTCCAACTGGGTACACAGTTCCTGGATTGTGGCACGGTCAAACCTGTAGGTGATGATTAAATGTCGCTCCTCCATTGTCAACAGGTCCACCAGCGGTCGGTACACCGGAGGATTCCGCCATATCCTCACATGTCCCAGCTGACGGTGCCTAGGAAGGACAACAGCGACCACAGAGTCAAGCAACTCAGACGTATGTACCCACAGCTACACAGAACACGAAACATAATCCAAAAAGTTGTCTGTATGTGTGTTGAGTCCAGGCCTAGGTATGTGTGACGCAGTTGAAAATGAAGCCATGTGGGCCCCTGAAATGGCAGCTGCCTGACCTCTAAACTGGGACAATGGGATGTGAGGTAACTGCGCTGGCGTTGTATACTGTCGCGGTAGGCAGTCGAAGACCGCTGCGCAATGCTGCATTGGTTAACATTGGACCCTATGGGTCCCAGGAGCCAATGACGAAGTGTGCCGGCTGTGATGATACACACCGCCGCGGACGTCACCGCCATTTTTTATCTGTTGAATCACTCGATACCTGATCTTCCACAGGAGAGGACCTACACTGCAAGTGCTGATGTGACCTCAGTCTGGAAGAGACAATGGCTAGTGCGTCTGGGGAAAGGGCCCCTGCCTTCACTGCACAGGAGTTGGAGAAGCTCGTGGACGGGGTCCTCCCCAGTACACGCTACTCTACGGTCCTCCAGACCAACAGGTGAGTACACAGGGAGCAAGTTGTATGGGCTATGCCTGTGTGGAGAGGGCTGGTTGTAAGAAGGAAGGGGGCAGAGTTCTGCGAGCATTAAGGACTCTGAATGCATGTGCCACATGGCAAGGGTAGGGATGTGGGCCACTCACTTTGAAGGTGCAGTTGGTAATGACTTCTCTTCTTCCCCTGTACATGTCATGTCGGTCAACGCCCACCAGAAGAAGGATATTTGGCGTGCCATCGCCAAGGATGTCCGGACCCTGGGGGTCCACCAGAGACGGAGCACCCACTGCTGTAAAAGGTGGGAGGACATTCGCCGCTGGAGCAAGAAGATGGCGGAGGCTCAGCTGGGGTGGACCTCCCAATGTGGGAGGGGTAACCGTCGCACCATGACCCCCCTGATGTTCAGGATCCTGGCGGTGGCCTACCCTGAGTTGGATGGGTGCTTGAGGGCATCACAGCAGACACAAGGGGATGAGTACACTCTCATGCAGCGGACTTGCGCGCAGTGGAGGTGTCTGGGTGAAGAGGGAAGGGTTGTGGGTTTCCCTAGGCCAGGGCGAGTTCCGTAGGCTATGCCCCTCCATAATGCAGGCCATGTGGCACTCCACCCCACCTCTGTAGAGTGCCAACTACAGGTATACATGCCCCTGTGTCATCTATGTGTGCTGATGTCCACCATAGCCATGTAGGCCATATCCCAGGAATTGCATCAGTAGAGCCCAACAGCGCGGCGTAGTGCAGGGGGCTGCTGTGTCTGTATTGTCCGCCAACGGTAGCAGTAAGCCATGCACTCAACCTGTCTTTCTTCTGTCGTCCCCCCCTCTTTTGTGCTCTCCCTGTTCTTTTGTGCATCAGGCGGAGGTACAGTGGCACCGGAGCACGAAGGAACTGCATCCCACATGGCCATGGAGGGCCACACCACGGACTCTGAATACACCAGTGTGACGGAGGGGGAGGGGAGCTTCACGGTGGTCACAGGATCAGCAACCAGTGACACGGACTCGTCCTCCGATGGGAGCTCCATTGTGGTGGTGGCAAAATCTGTGCCCCCCCACTTCTACAGGTACAGCCGCCATCCCCCCTACCAGCATGCCCTCCCAGCAGCCCCTCAGCCTTCGCCCCGTGCCCGCTCACCTAGGAGGGTGGGCATCACCTTCGCCCCAGGCACCTCAGCCCCTCCCCCTGTCACCTCTTCTGCCCTCAGTGAGGAGGCCATTGACCTCCTCAGGTCACTCACTGTTGGGCAGTCTACCATTGTGAATGCCATCCAGGGTGTAGAAAGGGAGTTGCAACACACTAATGCATCCCTAGAGGGCATTCATTCTGGTCAGGCTGCCCATCATTGAACCCTGCAATCTCTGGCCTCAGCACTGATGGCAGCCATTGTCCCTGTCTCTAGCCTCCCCCCTCCAACTTCCTCCACCCAGACCCAATCCCCTGTACCCCAGCCTATCCCAAGCACACCATCAGACCAGCCTGCACACACGTCAACACACAAGGGGAGCTCAGGCAAACATAAGCACCACACATCCCACAGGCACTCACGCAAGCATCACCCACATACAGACACACCAACATCAACTGCCTCCACTGTGTCCCCCTCCTCGTCGTCTCCCTACTCCCTCCCAGTGTCGTCTACACTCTCACCTGCATGCAATAGCACTACAGCCACTAGGTCCCGCACCAGCACAGCCACCACCACACCCTGCTCACCTGCACTCACCACCCCCACTACCATTTACACGTCCCCTTTGTCCTCTCCCAGTGTGTCTGTGACGCCCCCTCCCAAAGTACACAAACGCAGGCACACACCCACCCAACAGCCATCCACCTCACGACAGCTTCCAGCGCATGCACCTGCACCCAAATCAACAAAAGTTACACCTCCTACAACCACCCCCTCTTCCTCCACTCCCAGAACCCCTCCAGCTACCTGTCCCAGTGTTCATAAGAAACTTTTCCTGAGCAACCTTGACCTCTTTCCCACCACCCACCCCCCTCCAATTCATAGGTCCTGTACTAGCACCCCAGCCAAAAAATCTCCGGTACCAGTGGTGCCTGTTAGAGGTATGTGGAGTGCACTGGACACCAGGGCAGCCAGTGTGACACAGAGCCACAGCACAGCCAGTCCCCCCCCTGTGAAGCACCAGAAGTTGGACAGTGCCCGACGGGATAGGGGGAAGACTCCAGCCGGCAAAGCTGCTCACAAGGGTCCCAGGGGGACTGTCCACTCAGCTGTGACTCCTCCCAAGGTGGGGAAGGGGCAGAAGACAGCGCCAAAGTCTGGGAAGAGCAGCACGGCGGAGAAGGCCACCATCATCCCCGCTGCCCAGGAGGCCACCGCCAGCCCCATTGTCAGTGGCCAGGAGGCCACCGCCAGAGTCAGTGCCCAGGAGGGCAGTCCCATCGTCAGTGGCCAGGAGGCCACCGCCAGAGTCAGTGCCCAGGAGGGCAGTCCCATCGTCACTGGCCAGGAGGCCACCACCAGAGTCAGTGCCCAGGAGGGCCACGGCAGCCACAGCCCCGCTGGGCAATGAGGGACCGCCATGGCAAACACCGCTGCACAGGTCAGAGACAGCAAAGTCAAGCACCGCTGAACAGGGCATGCACCGCTGAACAGGGCAAGGACCGCCATGGCAAGCACCGCTGAACAGGTCAGAGATAGCAAAGTCAAGCACCGCTGAACAGGGCAAGCACCGCTGAACAGGGCAAAGACCGCCATGGCAAACACCGCTGAACAGGTCAGAGACAGCAAAGTCAAGCACCGCTGAACAGGGCAAGCACTGCTGAACAGGGCAAGCACCGTCAACTCAAGCACTGCTAGCCCATATGTGGCAGGGGCAGTGACGGAACTGGGACCGTCACGGGGAGAGTGATGCACTCTGGGCACTAGTCCCCCTTCAGAACCAGTGGAGAACAGCATCCACTACCTCAGTCCTAAACAGGATGAAGCACTCTGCGCACCAGTCCCCCTACAGAACCAGTGGAGAACAGCATCCACTACCTCTGTCCTTAACAGGATGAAGCACTCTGGGCATCAGTCCCCCTCCAGAACCAGTGGAGAACAGCATCCACTACCTCAGTCCTTAAATCAAATCAAATCATTAACATTTATAAAGCGCGCTACTCACCCGTGCGGGTCTCAAGGCGCTAGGGGAAAAAGGGGGGTTATCACTGCTCGAACAGCCAGGTCTTTAGGAGTCTCCGGAAAGCGGAGTGGTCCTGGGTGGTCCTGAGGCTGGTGGGGAGGGAGTTCCAGGTCTTGGCCGCCAGGAAGGAGAAAGATCTCCCACCCGCCGTGGAGCGGCGGATGCAAGGGACAGCAGCGAGTGCGAGGCCAGAGGAGCAGAGGAGGCGGGTGGGGACGTAGAAGCTGAGGCGTCTGTTGAGGTATTCCGGTCCCTTGTCGTGGAGGGCTTTGTGTGCCAGGATGAAGCACTCTGGGCACCAGTCCCCTTCCTGGACCAGTGGAGAACAGCATCCACTACCTCAGTCCTTAAGAGGATGAAGCACTCTGAGCACCAGTCCCCCGCCAGAACCAGTGGAGAACAACATCCACTACCTCTGTCCTTAACAGGATGAAGCACTCTGGGCACCAGTCTCCCTCCAGAACCACTGGAGAACGGCATCCACTACCTCAGTCCTTAACAGGATGAAGCACTCTGGGTACCCGTCCCCCTCCAGAACCAGTGGAGAACGGCATCCACTACCTCAGTCCTTAACAGGATGAAGCACTCTGGGCACTAGTCCCCCTCCAGAACCAGTGGAGAATGGCATCCACTACCTCAGCCCTTGGCAGGATGAAGCACTTTGGGCACAAAGCCCCCTCCAGAACCAGTGCAGACTGTTATCCACTTGAGAGACTGTGGTTTTGCACTCCCCAGGATGGTACAGTGGGCAAGCCACCCACTGTAGAGACTTGAGAGACTGTGGCTTTGCACTCCCCAGGATGGTACAGTGGGCAACCCACCCATTGTAGAGACTTGAGAGACTGTGGCTTTGCACTCCCCAGGATGGTACAGTGGGAAAACCACCCACTGTAGAGACTTGAGAGACTGTGGCTTTGCACTCCCCAGGATGGTACAGTGGGCAACCCACCCACTGTAGAGACTTGAGAGACTGTGGCTTTGTACTCCCCAGGATACATCAGTGGGCATGGAGCCCCCTCGTTGATCTGGTGTGCTGCACTCATCCGGCTGAGGTGCCCCCCTTTCCGTGCCCCCCTTTCCCTTCCCCCTGAGGTGCCTGTTATATTTCGATCTGATGCCCCTGCGGTGTTCTCTCCGTTTTGCTCAGGTATCGTCTGTGGGCCTCGCCCATGCATTTTGGGTCCAGTGGTCCACTGACATTAAATGGTGCATACCTGCACTACTAATCGTGATGTATATTTTGTTGAATGTAAAATTATATCTGTATATATTTGCTTACTGTATTTTGATACATTACAATGGTTGCACTTATTTCCTTTTGTCTTTGTATTCTTCCGGGGGGTATTGGGGTTGTTACTGTTATGTTTGGATATGCATTGGTGTGTGTGTTGTAGTGGGTGAGGGTCGGGGTGGGGGTGGGGGTGTTGCGTGTGTGTGTGTGTGTCCCTGACTTTTGCCTCCCCCCTCCCCTATGTCGTAGGTGCAGTACTCACCGTTGTCTTCGGCGCCGGCGTTGATGATGATCGTACAGGAGCAGGAAGACTATCGCAGGGAGTATTTGGAGTTCCGGCTCCATGGTGTCCTCCTTCCTCATGGAGTGTGTAGAGGTGAGCGTTTTCCCATTGAAATGGCTGTTTCCACCGTGTTTTTATCCACGGTGAATCCGCCCTGGAAAAGGTGGCGGATTGGTAGGTTGTGATACTGTGGGCGGTACTTTGTCTCCCGCCTGTCTGTTGGCGGTTACCGCCGCGCTGTTTGTCTGTACCGCCGTGGCGGTCGGAGTGTTAAAGCAGCTGTTTTTGTTGTCGGTTTCCGCCACGGTCATAATTCCCTTTTTTTTCCCGCCGGCTTGTTTGCGGTCTTAACGCCGCTTAACACCGTCCGCCAGGGTTGTAATGTCCACCTTTGTATGGTTGTGAAGCTATGATTTTGTTACTTTACACAGCTTATCCAACAACAACCAAAAGATACTCCAAAAGGTGGTGCACTGCAAGCTGTATAAGAGACAGTATACAAATGGCCAAAACCAGTGTTACAATGTAAAGAACAAAAGTTTCCAATTTAATACTTCATTGACAGTCCAAAATATTGCACCACCTTTTGGAGTATTTCTTAGTGGAGCTGTCTTTCAGCCCCGTCGAGTTCCTTATTGCAGTAGGAACTATGGTGTTGTTGCACGCTCTTTGATACTTATGTATTGTTTCTGCTAACTTACTGATATATTTCTTTGTACTAGGGGGTACCTTTTGGGATGGTGAGTTGTTGATGAGCTTACTGCATACCTTTTTGCTCAGTATATTAAGGCTTGTACGCACTCCCTACTCCCAATACTATGTCACGTTTTAAGGACAAACGCGAGGAATTAGCAAAAGATCTGTTCAGTTTATTACCAAATACTGGTCCTTCTGATGCACCAACATTGAGGACACACAGTTTGAAAGCTAAATTCCATAGGTTGGAGAGGCTTAAGAAACAAGAATTAGCAAAATGGTGGGATGGGATTACATTACAGAAATACCTGGACAACCAAAAAATACCTAGATGTCTTAGAATTTTGATTTTCCCCACATATGAAGATCTTGATGATGACTCATTGAAGGAATGGGAGGCCAATCTACAAAATGCATCCTTTAACATGATGCGTATATTAATTAGTCACACCGATAAAAAGGTTGCTAAACTTCAGAATGACATTGAAACTTTAGAAAGAGAAATTGATGACATTACTCAAACAGATCTGGTAAAAAAGAACTATGAAATCCTTGAGAAAATAATTGATGATTACCAAATGTATTTAAGAGATAAAAAATTACGGAAAGTAAAACGTGATGATTTAGATTACAAACTTGGCAGGATATACACCTTTTCCCGTAAATATGATAATGTGAATCTCCCTGAACCCTTAACAATTAGGGGACGTGATACTAACGATACTGATATATCTAGTGGGAGTTCCACCTCTTCAATTGACAGTCGCACCTCTAAAGCAACACAGCCCCCCCATGACACTTCTAAGAGCAATTTTTTTGTAGAAATGGAACGGTTATGCCAGGGCACAAAAATTATTCGCAAAGACACAAGACCAGAAGGGGTGGGAAACGATGGAAACAAAGATACTGGCAGTCTGGGGGTCAGAACCAGATCCAAGAAAGACTAGCACCCTCTACGTCTGTGTCTAATCTTACTGAGGGTGACTTGACTATTATCAATTTATCTGATCGAATTCTGAGTGCTACTGACTGCAAGCTCTTGAGTAAGGGCCTCGGTTTCTGCCCCACCCAGACCAATGACCCCGTTGAAGTATTTGTTGATCTGTTCAAATTTACACGTCTTCTCAAACTTCGAAACCACTTCTCATCTGTACCTACTATTGACAAAGGTACACTTCAATTAGAGACAGATGACGCAGCAACTCACCCTTTTTGAAACTGGTTCCTTGATTCAGTCAGTCTCTGATTTACATGATGTGCAGTTACTTATGTCCTTAGATGATGACAGCAGGGCAATAGAAGACATTAGGATTGACCTAGGGATTTCCGAAAAACCTGAAAGAATAACGAGATTTAAACATCGATCCAAATTTACACCGGCCACCACTCATAGTAATATTGAGTTATTTACAAAAGGAGTCTCTGCTGATTTACACCATACATTAAATGCTCGTATTCGCAATTGGCGCCAGGTGAACATTTTGTCGGTTACAGAGAGGGAAGCTCTTCGGAATCTTAAGAACGACCGATCCATCATTATACGTGAGGCTGATAAGGGAGGTAACGTGGTGGTCATGAACCATAGGGACTACATGGAGGAAATTAACAGACAACTAGCTGATACCACCTGCTATAAACATCTCACACACAATCCTACTGGTGGTCTAATTGATTTTATTAATAACAAGCTATGGGGTTTGCACGAATTAGGGTTACTTTCCGATGACGAACTTAAATATCGACATGTCTCTAACCCTAAATTTCCGTGTATCTATATACTTCCCAAAGTACATAAGGGTGGCACTTTCCCCCCTGGAAGACCCATTATCTCTGGGATTGACTCTCCTACAGAAAAAATAGATGAATATGTTGATTTTTATCTACAGAAATTTGTTACCAACTTGCCTTCCTATATACAGGATAGCAAAGATATCCTCAACAAATTTGATGACTTTACCTGGTCTGAGGACCTCCTCTTTGTAACCATGGATGTACATAGCTTATACACGTGTATACGTAAACCTTTTGGAATCCAAGCAGTCACCATGTTTCTTAATACCAGGTCTGCTGACTGTAATGCCCACAATCAGATGCTTCTTCAAATGATTGACATTATTTTGTCCAGGAATTACTTTCTACATGACAGTGAATGGTATCACCAGATACAAGGGACAGCGATGGGTTCTAAATTTGCCCCATCATATGCCTGTCTGTTTATGGGCTGGTGGGAAAAAACACATGCCTGGGGGAAACTGGCATCGCCCTGGACCAACTTCATTGTTTTCTGGGGACGTTATATTGATGATATCATTATCATTTGGAATGGGACCATTGACCAGCTTAATGACCATGCCTTTCTCAATAACAACCCTTACAATGTACAACTTAGCTTACAGCATCACAACAATACCATTGATTTTTTGGATATTACTTTCTTCATACACAATAACAGTATACAGAGTGCTCTTTTTAGAAAATCCACTGCATGTAACAGTCTTCTCCATGCTACCAGTGCCCACCCTGCTTCGGTTATTCACAATATCCCCTATGGGGAAATGGTACGTGTCAGACGAAACTGTAGTACCAATGACATTTTTAGGACACAAATCCAACACACACGACACCGGTTCATTAACAGGGGTTATGACGCACATGATCTAACACAAGCAGTTCATCGCATTATGAAGACCCCCAGGAAGGACACATTGATGACGAGGACACAGGGGTCCAGGCAGACTGGCAAGAATATTCTATCTTTTGTGACTCGGTACACGGCCCATAGCCAGGGTATTTACAAAATTCTCAAACGTCACTGGCCCTACTAACTGATGTTCCAGGCTTGAAAGGAATAATATCTAACAAACCTAGGATCACCTACAGAAGAGGACTTACCCTTAGAGATCACTGTATGTCCTAGCTACATTGTTCCCACCTGTACTGCCACTTGGCTTCCAACAAAACCCAAGGGTTTTTACGTCTGTCATGGTTGTAATGTCTGTATCTATGGTCGTGATAAAATCAAGGACTTTTGTTATCACAATGTGAGGAGTTTTACTATTCACCAATTTATTAATTGCAACACTAAATTTGTTGTCTACATTTTGGTTTGCGCTTGTAATAAGATCTACGTAGGCAGCACCATACACCCATTAAAACTCAGAATACAAGAACATTTGCGAGCCATAAAAAATCATGATTTTACATATCCACTTGCCACACATATGACACTTGTTCACCCTAACGATCCAAGAATCTGGTTCCATGGCATCGAATTTGTCCCTGCTCTTCCGAGAGGGGGCAATAGAGAAATTATTTTACGCCGAAAAGAGGCAGCCTGGATCTGTCGCCTGCAAGCGGTAGACCGAGGCCACAATACGGATCATGAACTTCATTTCTTTTTATAACCTGTTTACTTCTTTTATAATTCATGTTTTCATGGTTATACAAATCCAATTTTCCTTTGTATTTGTTGTAAAGTGATCACTACTTATTTTGTGAAAGCATATTGTTATTCGCTCTATTGGTGTAATATGTTGTACTATTGTGGGTACTTGGATTTATATACTGTCTCAAATGTTTGAATCTATTTTCAGTATGCTTTACTTAATTGTTTATACAGTGTATTTACTGAATTACACTTCTCTAAATTAGGGTCATATGAACACATCACCTATGTTGGGTCTCGCTTTCCTTTCTAGTCACTTTTTCTCTCCTTTCTTACTATTATTACGATTTGTGGCTCACTCTCTCCTATTGCTCTTAGTACTCATATCTTACTCTTATCCACAATAACCTTTGGTCCAGTACAGCTGTCCTTTGACACTATTACATTACACTTCCTTTATGTTTCGGCTATACCCATTTTTGTTTTTACAATAATTTTCTTATACATGTACTTTCGCTTCCATTTTATTTTATTTTATCTTATTTTTTATTTTTTTATTTAATTCATTTTTTCTTGTCCCTTTTGGGTTCAATTATATATTTTTTGCCTTTATCTTTCTTCTTCACACCTATTTATCTTAATTTTACACGATTCCGGTGCGTTTTTTATCGTCACCCTACACCCAATATGGCGGCGTTTGTAGTCCGTCTTTTATTTTTAGTATAGGGAGACCGGTACTCCCACTTCCGGGTCCCGGGCACATTACTTGTGGCTTCCGGGACCGGCTTCTGATCGGTGCCTGATCTTCGGTATTCCTGCCGGCAACTTCCTGAGTTGCCAGACACACGCGCGCTCCGGCGGCCGTTTGGACCGCATTTGAGAGCATTTCTATTTGGAGCTACTTCTTCGTCCTTTTACCAACGGACGGTAAGCGTTTTTTGAACCCCACATGGTTCCCATTATATTACTAGTCCTCGGCGACTCTATGTGCCCTTCATTTTCACTGTACATTCCTTATAGGCTTGTTTTTGATTTTAATGTATATATTTTTTCAATTTTGCGCCACATATGGGGTTGGTCACTTTCTCTCCCCACGTCTTCTCAGATTTTTCCTTCTGCAAAGTTACTTTCTTGACATTTTACATAAGCGGTAAGCCTCTTTCTTCTTATTTATTTATTTTTTCGGACTTTCTTTCTGGACCATGAGATTATATAGATTAAGTATCTCATTGACCTGTCGCCTGTATAAATTATCATATTTATTTTGGAATTTATCTTTCAGGGTACGGATACATTAACACACATTGTGCTACTTTTGATTGGACTTAAAAATAATATTTTTATAGGGTACGTTGCTTCGTTTTTTCCTTACTGTTGTCACTGACATTTCATATTATACTTTTCACTACCTGCTATAAACATCCTATCGACATCACCTTCTTTCTTGCTATATTACGGGTTACACACTGCATATTATTTAAATGCATGATCTAGAATACGCTATGCATGGGTTTGTCCACATTATAGATCTTTGATTGATCATTTCGATTGGTTTCCCTGTACTCTCATTTTTCTCTCATCTCCGGTTGTGGTTTCTGTACACTTCTACATCTACCTGCTCTTCTCCGCACTAGGGACAGAATATATATGCTCACTCTGGTTACTTTACGGCCCTGAAGAAGCCCTATGTTGGGCGAAACGCGTTGGCTATTCATCGTCTACTTACCTTCTGTCTAAGAATTCACTACAGACTATTCATCGTCTACTTATTTTCTGTTTAATAATTTACTCCAAGGACATAAAGTTCTTTGTGCTTTCCTGTTTATTTATTATTTGTGGTCAGAATTCACACTGCCCTTTTGGGTGGCATAACGTCAATATTTTGGACTGTCAATTAAGTATTAAATTGGAAACTTTTGTTCTTTACATTGTAACACTGGTTTTGGCCATTTGTATACTGTCTCTTATACAGCTTGCAGTGCACCACCTTTTGGAGTATTTCTTAGTGGAGCTGTCTTTCAGCCCAGTCGAGTTCCTTATTGCAGTAGGGACTATGGTGTTGTTGCACGCTCTTTGATACTTATGTATTGTTTCTGCTAACTTACTGATATATTTCTTTGTACTAGGGGGTACCTTTTGGGATGGTGCGTTGTTGATGAGCTTACTGCATACCTTTCTGCCCAACAACAACCAAAGCCTCTTCTCTGTTGATGTAGCAGAAATGGTATTGCTACCTAGGCGTCACAGTAATCATCTATAACTGATAAGCATGTTGCTATTTGAAACTCTAATAAATTAACTGTGAAGTGGTGCACTGAAAGCATACATTAATGTGCATACACTGTACAATAGTGATATAGTGATTTTAAGTGATGTGGAATAGCCCTAAAACTTTAAGTATAGCCATTTGTTTTTATTTCATGTGTTTCTTTATCATGTTAATTAATAGTTTTCACTAAAATGACAATGAATTTCTAAAAATAAATGTTTAAATGTTACATGTAAATGTCAAAAACTGCAGTTCCTCGTTATAGCTAATGGAATGTATTAACAGAGTTATTTCATTTTTTTAAACTACTGTAACATGAACACTGACAAAGGTCATTAGTGATGAATTTATGATTTTGAATGTTATATTTGCCTTGCTTGACATAATTTTAATTCACTTTACTTCTAATTCTTGTTAACATGACTTTTCTTTCATATTCCATTTCCATGAAATGGTAGCTTGGAGGTAGGTGCCCTATTGTTTTATGCATAGTGAGCCTGAGAAATTAACCTTGAATCCAATACATTGAGGAACTGTGGAACTGTGGAAATGGACTGTATAAAACAGTTTCAGCCTGTACAGATGAGCTAAGATCGATGCCTTTCCCATGTCAGTTATGGTAATCTTTCCTGATGTTTCAAATGACTGTCGCATGATGGACTTTGATTGGACAGTTACACCTTCCCATTCATATAGAGTGATGGATGAGAGGATCATCTGGCACTCTGGATCTTAATATACCATTCCCCAGTTGGACTTTAGTTAATTAATTCTTCGTTATGGACCCCCTTGGACTCCAAGAGGTTCAGACCTCTCCACTCTTACCCTTTATTTTCAATGCTTGCTGAACCTCAGAATGTTTCTGCTGACCCAAGAAGAAGACTGGTGATCAAGCTTCTGACATCCTGACGCCTTCCCTTTTCGACAACTTTGGTTAGCCATATTTTGCTTCAGATGTCATATTTCCAAATTGTTTTTGTCCTTTTTCATTTTACTTTTTACCCCCAAGTGTGTTAGCCCAGCACATTCTAACTTGTGATTTGCTAATCTGTATGGATTTCCCTTTGACCTAGCTAGCTAAATTTAGATGACTTGTAAGGTACCTTAATGCTTACAAGAACTGAACAGCACTTGTTTTCTACTCATCAAATCATTCTATTGAGTGATTAGTTTGTTTGAATCTTTTCTCTTGCCTTGGTCAACCCATGGGGATTCTGTATCTTCATAGTCTTGTTTTGAGAATCATTTACATAAATTTGAACCTGAATCTGTAATATAATCCTTAACTTTATCCTTAACTTTATTCCAAACTGGAGTTTTCCTTGCATGGCCACATGGGTCATTCTGTCATTTTAAACTTTATTGTTTGAGTTGTATGCCTAGATTTCTACTTCTTACGATGGGTGAAAAGATGCATTGAACTTGTTAAAAGCATAATTGAAAAATGCTTTACCACGGTGTACACCCAGGTACAAGCCCAGACCTTTAAACTTTATTCTGTGAGAAATCTGCCAATCTGGTAAAATCTATATTGTATTCTATGCAGGTGTAAATGTCAGCAGATACTGATTTGTGAATTCACATTTTCAGGTGTTTTGCACACATGACTGAACGTAGATGCAAGAATTAGTCTATATGATGTATGCATAATATCTAATATGGTAAAGGCCTAGAATAAAGAAAGCAATCCACCCCAATCTCCTCCATGGTATTTAGTAGCCAGAAGCCTTATGTTGCCCACCAACTGCTTCACCCATTAACACATTTTAAACACCAAATACATGAGGGCAGATCACTTTGTATGATGGCCACTGCCTTTCATTCTTTCAAAAACATTTATAAAGCGCGCTACTCACCCGTGAGGGTCTCAAGGCGCTAGGGGGGGGGGTTGCTGCTGCTCAAAGAGCCAGGTCTTGAGCTGCCTCCGGAATGCGAGGTGGTCCTGGGTGGTCCTGAGGTTGGTGAGGAGGGAATTCCATGTTGTGGCCGCCAGGTAGGAGAAGGATTTCCCACCTGCCGTGGTGCGGCGGATGCGAGGGACGGCGGTGAGTGCGAGGTTGGCGGAGCGAAGTTGACAGGTGGGCGTGTAGAAACTGAGGCGACGGTTGAGGTATTCGGGTCCCTTGTCGTGGAGGGCTTTGTGTGCGTGGGTGAGGAGCCGGAAGGTGATCCTTTTGTTGACGGGAAGTGCAGGTGTCTCAGGTGGGCGGAGATGTGGCTGTTGCGGGGTATGTCGAGGACGAGGTGGGCGGAGGCGTTTTGTATTCGCTGCAGACGTTTCTGGAGTTTAGCGGTGGTTCCTGCGTATAGGGTGTTTCCATAGTCCAGGCGGCTCGTGACGAGGGCGTGGGTCACAGTCTTTCTGGTGTCGGCGGGGATCCAGCGGAAGATCTTTCGGAGCATGCGGAGGGTGAGGAAGCAGGAAATTGATACGGCGTTGACTTGTTTGGTCATGGTGAGAAGCGGGTCCAGGATGAATCCGAGGTTGCGTGCGTTGTCTGAGGGGGTTGGTGCGGTGCCTAGGGCCATGGGCCACCAAGAGTCGTCCCAGGCGGACGGGGTGTTTCCGAGGATGAGGACTTCCATTTTTTCTGAGTTCAGTTTCAGACGGCTGAGTTTCATCCATACTGCGACGTCTTTCATTCCATCTTGTAGGTTGGTCTTGGCGCCAGTGGGGTCCTTGGTGAGGGAAAGTATCAGCTGAGTGTCGTCGGCGTAGGAGGTGATGTTGATGTTGTGTTTGCGTACGATGTCGGCGAGGGGGCTCATATAGACATTGAAGAGAGTCGGCTGAGTGAGGAGCCTTGTGGGACGCCGCAGATGATCTTGGTGGGGTCTGAGCGGAACGAAGGGAGGTAGACTCTTTGGGAGTGGTTAGAGAGGTAAGAGGTGATCCAGTCCAGGGCCAGTCCTTGGATACCGGTGGAGCGCAGGCGGGATGTTAGGGTTCGGTGGCAGACTGTGTCGAAGGCAGCCGATAGGTCGAGCAGGATGACTCCACTCTGAACATGGGCTTGAGATATAAACAATTTCATACCTGTCTTATGTGAATTCTGAAAACAGAAATATTCAGACATGCTTTCTAATTCCGTTGTACCTCTCTCATCATATTATGGGCCTGATTACGACTTTGGCAGTCTTTTGGCAAGACCACCACAGCGTCGGCCGCCAAAACCCCACCATTTAGGCTGTCATCCGACTGCAGTATTAAGAATTACAACGTGAATACCACCAAAAAACAGCGAAAATTCTGCAACTGCCAGGACACTGGAGGTCAGCAAAGAGGTAATTCCCTACACATATCAGACCACCAGATTATAAGCCACAAATCACCACAGTGCTTCCTCCATGGCTGATAACCATTGGTGGTGCGAGCTGCTGCAGTCATTACCCACTACTGTCAGAACACAACACCACATTGGACAGTTTAAATACCCCACACTTGACACACATCCACACACCCAACACAACTACACACTGCACTATATAACACTCCCCCACACAAACCACCATCCTTTGCTACAAATATGCCACTCGGAGACACCAAGAGCAGCCAATCACATAGAGAGAGCACCCTTACACTATTGGTACCCACACCACATGGATCACACACTTCACACCAGCACAACTACCACATAACACACATAATGAGCACACACATTTCACGACAGGCATCCATTTCATACAGAGCATCACCAACACCCATCACTCACTCAACGCTGCACCCTTAAACAAACAACACCCCTCCCACACCATCAACACCATATCCCCACAAAAGCACCCACGTTTTACTGACAACAAGTTGAGGGTCTTGGTGGGTGAAATTGTCAGAGTAGAGCGACAACTGTTTGGAGCACATGTCCAGCAAACATCAATTACAAGGAAAATGGAGTTGTGGCAAAGAATAGTTGAAGACAGTAGGCAACCATCCACGCACCAGGGAGGACATCAGGAAGAGGTGGAATGACCTATGATGAAGGTTTATTCTATGGCATCACACCACCAGAGCACCGTGTAGAAGACTGGCGGTGGGTCCCCAACCTCTTCCCCTACAGTTCACATCATGGGAGGAGAAGGTCTAGGACATACTACATCCTGAGGGCCTGACTGGAATACCTGGGGGACTGGAGTCTGGTAAGTTCCCACAACATCCATGTCACAATTGTTGTGTCCTGCATGCTTCCTCACCACCCAAATCTTCCCTAATTAACTGAATGTCCCACTAGACCTACCTGCCAATCACCTAGTACCACCCCACACAGCCCTTGGCAAAGGCGTGGATGCTATAGGCTAATTCTATCACTACGACTACCAGAATGCAGTAGCCCATCAATGTGAAAACCTGGAATGTGCACATCACATCACATTTCATGCATGTAACACTATTGTACTAGCTACACAACCCGAGTGTACGACTGAGGACCAGTACATGGCACTGACAGTAATGCAATAGCACATCACAATGGCAACCAAGGCTAAACACAGCTAAAGCTCACTAACAAATCCAAATGGCCACTGATTGACATACCCAAGCCTGAAATGGACTGACCATGGTTTGGAAAGTAGTATGGCAGACCCCATGCACATGCACAAGCTCCAGAGACGGGACTAATAGACTTGCATACTCAAATACTGTGTTCCCACTGGGACACCATGGTACAATGTGTAGCCATATTGTGTGACATCTAGCAAGCCTGACTATTCACTAGGTAACAGAGTTGAACAGTATCAGACAGAACCAGAACCCATCCACAGTACTATATGTGCCAAACCTGAATGAAAGCACCCCAACATGGAGTATGAAACTCATGTCCCACACTTTTATGTACCACCAGCTATGCTGTGCAGAATCAAAGAGGTAACCAAACACGCTTTCTACACTGAACTGTGTATCTCACTCCATCCAAAGGTAACCCTGCCAGTGCCACCATGGAGAGGATACCAGACACTGCCAACCCTCCTAAGGATGAAGGCCTGGATGTCTGGACAGTGACGACCTACCTGGCCTATCTGCGCCACCTGGTCAGTCAACCACTCCTTGCCTCACCCTGCCCACATCAATCCCACCAACCCTGTTGTATCGACCTCACAGCCAACCATACGCCCTCAAACCTGTGTCCCACGGACTGTTCAAACTATTGTGTGCCCCACAGTACAGTACAGGGACCAGAGTCTAACCTTCACACCCCAGGGTACGTGGGAGGGATGCTGTGGGCCAGAGGATGGTGCCCCCAAGGGACTCCACTGTCCAGGAAACCATCTCCCAAGTTCTGGAAGCATATCAAAGTTCCCAGAACAGGATGGGGCAGACTATTACTATGTTGGGGGAAAATCAAAGGCTGCAGGGGGACTACCACAAGGAGGTCATGTATTAGTGGCAAGCACACAATGCCCCCATGGCCTCCACTACAGGGATTCTGAGGGACAACAACACCCTGCGTGGTTGTTCAATCCACCATCAGGCCCCTTCCACTGGCAACGTAGCAACTGCCCCATGTATATCAGTGGCTGCTAGTGGAATGGAGGCCCTGCTGGGGGAGCCACATGCCTTAGACACCCCTCCCTCTGTAGCTGAAGAGCCGCCCCCCGCATATGTGGAAGTCCACCCATACATTCGGCTGGAGCAGATGCCAAGGCAAAACCCATTGCCAGGAAGTTAGCCTTTCCTGATTTGTCACCCTTGTGTGCCACTGAGACACCCTGTTGACTGTTCTGAGGCATTACTCCATTTTCCCATGGTACAAGGACACTGGACCTTTGTAACCAACTGTTGTGGCAGGTGTGCTGATGAATCCATCTACCATGACTTCACTCATCACTTTTGTGTTATTTTGTTCACATTTCTTTTAACTGTTAAAAACCTTATATGAACAATAAATCACATTTGGACACAGCTACTGTATATTTGTCTTCAACAATACAACAACAAATGTAATGATTTACAAATGTGATCTGGTAATCCCCCCCAATTCTTTCAGTTGTACCCCATGTGGGTTGAGATACACACAAATGATGGAGGTGCAATTTAAAATTGTGAATGAAACACAGAGTGTCAAATTGTACCCAATGTTGACCTGTAATGACTCACTCAAAGATTTAAAAGATACTGTGTCACCTGAAATTTGGTGATCAGACTGAGCCTCCCCCAGCAGGACACACATGACAACAGTAATGTCACTGGACAGATGTCAGAGAGTGAGGTTGAAATCCAGAGCAACACCAGGGTATAGTCCACATACCGATCTGCAATGAGAGCACCATCAGGATGGAAGGAATGGTGGCACACAAAGCACATATGCAGGTCATAGATGTCGTGCACATGGTAGAATACCTCCAATGTAGGGGCCCACTGATTGGACCTATACACCACCAGTCACAGGCTCTTGGCAAAATCAATTTTACCAGCTATCTGTCGTGTACACCTCTCATGTTTGTAATAATTTTCCATTGGCAGAGCCACAAACTAAATTCCACATTCAGTAGGTGGATGGAAATGAGAATAGGAGAATGCAGGAAATATAGCTCAATTCTAGTCACTCCATTAGAGAAGTGAATGTTGGAATTTTCTGTAAAAATAGATGTTATAGCTGAACTACTATTACTGTACACCTCACGTCCGATGATTCAAGTCAAGACTTGAAAAGGCCTACTCAACATACCTGTATGTCACTGGAAGTACTGATTGATGAACTCTGTCCTAGAGTCAGGTGCTCCTTCTTCCTCTGGCTCTTCATCACTTTCAATATCAGCATTTCCAGCCACTGGTCCAGCTGTCTCACCCTCATCAGCCAGCAATGGTATCTGATGTCTCAGGGCTAGACTGTGGAGCATGCAAAAGGCAACAATGATTTTGCAAACCTTGAGGATGAATAGAGAAGGGCACCTCCAGATTGGTCCAGGCACTTGAATCTTGCCTTCAGGATAGAGACTCCTCCATCACCCCCATTGTCACAGACACTACACTGGACATGCCTGCAGACACCACACCCACATTCAGTGATACATCCACACCTCCAATCCTACCTACAGTCAGCACAATAGCAGACCCACAGACATCCACCCCAGCCACCACATCTGCAAACACCACAAACAGAGACACACCCATCCACCACGGCATCACCCACCACCTCTTCCCCCCTCCTACCAAGACGCATAAACACCCACACTCACCCACCTAACAGACACATAGAAAAAACAAGCATTCCTCGCAAGCACATGCACCCAAAACACCCACCAAGACACCGCCTACAACCACTCCCTCTCTCTCCCCTCCCAAATCCTTTTGCCATGACCATCCATGTGTGTCGAGGAAGTTTTTCCTCTCAGAGTTGTCCCTTTTCCCTACTCCTCTCCCACCCCGTGAGACCCCCAAAAGGTGTGTGTTCTTCCCCAAGTCCTGCCCAACCACCTCCAAGTCCTTCCCTGCCCTCTGCTAGTACCATGCCCCTGCCCACCAAAAGTCAAACCCTCCAAGTGTTCCTAGCCCTCCCCTAAGCCTCGCCCTAAGCCCCCTCCCAAGCCCAAGCCCAAAGGCCCCCCTCTAAAACCGAAGCCCAAACCCCCCTTCCATGAACACCAAATCCCTGAGGTGCCTGCCTGCCCCCTTGATGCCCTGACTTGTGGAGGTTATATAGCAGCCAGGAGTCATGAAGGGGCACTCAGATATGCATGTTGTTGTTTGGAGTGGCATATGGGCTTTTCATATTGGACATAGCTCTGTATTTATATATTTATTTATTGCTTACTAAACATCTGGACCAACCAGTTGTTTGTTACAAGATTACATATTTGTCCTGCCTTTCTTTCCTCATGGCGGTCTTGCCTGCTTTAGTTTGTGTGTGAGTGAGTAGTGTGTGTGGTGGTTGTGCTACCAGTTTTGTCTGGGCAGCATATGTGGGTGTGTGCTTTGCATTTGTACCGCAGTGATGGCTGTGTATTGTGTGTTGGGCATGTAAGTGTTTGGGACATGCATTTAAGTTGATATTGTATGTATTGATTGTTTTGACATTTGTCATTTGGAGTGTTGTGTGCCCTTTTGTGGTTGTACTGTGTGCATGTGTCTGTGTGGTGATTGGTATGTCAGGACCAATATGTAGTGTGTTTGCATGGTATGATGTATGCCTCGTTGTATGGCTGTGTGATTGTGTGAATTGGTTCTCTGGTGTTGTTACGTTGTGTTGTATGTATGTTTTGTCAGGGGGAGGTGTGTATTGTGCTTTACGTAATGGTGCATTTGAGGTGTTGCGGTTGTGGTGTAGTTCTGTGATCTGGTGGAGTTGTGTGTTGTTTTGTTTGAATTTGCCGGTGCTGTGTGTCTGCGGGTTGGGGTGTGTATTGGAAGTGTGTGTTGGCCATGGTGTGTGTACTATGTCTGTGCGTGTGTGTATGTGGCTCAGTGTGAATGTGCATGTCAGTGTGGGAGTACGTGTGTGTGTGTCGCCATCGGCACCCGTACCGGATGTGTATGTTGTGTGTGCGTTGATACCTTGGCATTATGCAGCAGTGACAGGTAAGTGTGCATACTCACGGTTGCTGTCGTCGCTGGTGCCGGAGTCGTTGTACAAGCAGGAGGGGCGGGAAGACATGTAGTCCAGGTTCCATCGCGGCTTCAGACTGGTATGTGTTCCTAAAGGTAAGTGTCTCCTTTTATAGAGTTGGTTTCTGCCAGGTTTTCTGTGGTGGTGCGACCGCAATGGAAATCTTGACAGTGTGCAGCCTCGTGCATTGTGCACATTGTTGTTTGGACTGGCCGATGTTCTTTTCATATTGTATATATATTTATATATTTATTTCTTGCTTACATGGTCTCTGCTGGCCTGAAGGTGCCTACCACCGTCCGTGCCATCCTGACCGCACTGGCGATACCGGCAGTGATTTGACTGTATTCTGTAGCGCATACCGCCATGGTCATAATGTGGCGGTCTTCGCCCCCAGCCTGTTGGTGGTATGACTGCCACCGCCAACATGACGGACATGAGACAGCCGAACTCGGAATGACCCACTATAGGTTGTAGTGCATGGGTTTCTAAAGTGGCACCAAATCGACATTTGACACTTCACGAAATTCCATAATAAACATATAAAATAAATAAATTAAGTTAAGGAAGAAATATCTTATCTATTTTTTTGATTAAACATAGGACAGAAGCAACCAGACAAAAAAGAGATGCTAAGGAAAGAATAGAAAAGTACCAGAAATAAAAAAGCTGAAAACTAAAACAACTATGTGGTTCATACACTGTACTAAAGCCATGTTACCTCTTCTCAATGCACAAGACTTCTTCTCAATGCACAAGCAATGTCACCATAGGATTGAGCGGTGCCAGCAGTCTGCCTTTTCACCAAAAAAGCTTCTGACATTTCTTGCCATACTTCACTGAAGTGGTTTGACTGGTGCTCCTCCACTGCCTCGCAAATACGAAAATAATCGAAAAAAAGAAAAAACTGAAAGATTATGAAATTCCTCTTACCGTATTGATCAACCAGACTGCCTCATTTCAAGACTCTTCTGGCCTCATTACAAGGCTGGTGGTCCATGGCCTGCCAACCTCATGGTGACAGTCGTGCCACCAGGGTTCATGACGGTTTGAAGGCAGCCTGAGTTGTACTCAGACGGGGCGTCACTGAGTTCAGCACCGCCTGGCTGATTACTATTCTACTTACTGCCAGCCTTTTCATTGCAGTCTGACCAGCATGTAAAGGCTGTCTGTAAGACACTGCTTGGGGCCTCAAGGAGGGGGCCTGCACTGCCCATGCCCGTGGCCGGGGTAGTATAGGAACCCCTCTCCCCAGCACCATCGGAAAGTGCACTGTGTGCTTTGCAGGCAGTGCACATTCCGAATGGTGCTGGGGGGGGCCCTGTGCCACAGCATTGGCCTTGGCTCTATGTGAAACCTAAACCAATCCTGCCGCACTGTTTCCACTGGGCTGACTGGCAGAAACATTGATTTCCTCCAGTCAGTCCAAGGGAAAGCTTGCAATGGGGCTGGTAATGAGGCCCTTAATCATTAATAGAGCCCAAGCTATGTTGCATCTTCTCCACAAATTAAGAATGTTGTCAAACGATTGAATGTTGCAAGCAATTGTCTATCTACCATAATTGTTAATAATTACAGACATTTCCTCTCATTAAGACGCACAAGCTGGATGGGTGTCCTATCGCTGAGCCATTATTAAAATCAAACACAGACTGGTACTGCTACACAGGATGCTCGGAAAAAGCAGCAAAGGAATAAGTGCCTCTTAAAATCCTGTAAAAAAATGTCCTCGTTACCTCTTATCCATTGTGTCCATTTCTCACTGCATCTCTCTCTATCATCCGAGACATAAATAATGAGCCTAGAACCAAGACAGTGAATGGACAGCAACAAAAGTTGCCTTTTTGCATTGCATGAAAAGGAGAATGCAGAACAGCACCACATCTAATAAGGTATAGTTTCTCTTTCTCCCTGTGCAGGAGCACTTTTGACTGCCTTGTGCCAGGACACACATTCCCACACTTAAGGGTGTGTGCGTGATGTCAACCACTGGATTTGTACCTGAAAGATAGCCTTCCAGTAAAAAATATTGGGGCCGATTTAAGAAAAGTGGCACTGTGGAGCGCCACTTTTCTTGCGCCCCTCAGGATAGGGGGCAGTAGCATCAACAGTTTTGAAGCTATTTATGTACTGTTCAGGGTTAGCGCCAAAATGTTGGAGCTAAGCTGAACAGTAGATAGCAGCCCATTGTAACCAATGGTGTGCCCCCTTTTAACGCCGACTCTGATCAGGCATTAAAAATGCAGAGAAAATGGTGCAAAGCAATTTTTTAGATTTCTTTGTGGCATTTCTTTGGTCTCCCTAATGGGGGAATGCCCCCTTTGCATACATTATGCCTGGTGCAAGCACAATCTAGTGTAATGGGTTACAAAGTGGCGCAGCATTTTTTGCCTCGTTGGGCCTCATTATCGTTAAAAAAAAAAAACACTAATGTGGCGCGAGGAGGCACTAGGCCCTCTTAAATCTGGTCCATTGTTTTGTGACATAGTTTATAACTTTTCCCATTTTGTATAATTGCTGTACAGTGCAACACATATTCAAAGAGAGACACGTTTTGAGAAAACGATTTTTAAAAAAAATGGTATACCTACATGAGGGTGGCATTAAACTTTGGTGTAAAAAGGCCAGCATACCCTTTTTAGTACATAGGGCTTTGCATTGAATTCCATGGGTTGTTGCATGGGGAACACCCATACAACAATCATGTGATGTCTCCTTAATGCAAGGTAGAGCAAAATATCATAAAACACAACTTTGTGTTATTTTAGGGCGACTTTCAAAAGCAAATCAAGATCTGTGCTGGAAAGTGAATCCCAAAACAATACTTTGTGCTAGTTTGTGTAACATTTGTGATGCAATTCTGATGGAAAATGTTAGTAACTCTGCCCCCTAGTATCAGTAAAACACACTGTTCAAGGTAACGTTAATTTATAATCACCAACATGAAAATAGATATTTTACTGCAGAAGTAGTCAGTGCCTTGAGGTTAGCAAAAAATTTAAATTTTTAGAAAGCATACATTTTCTTTTTGGGAAACTCTGCTGTGTCCCAGCTATTGGAACCAAAGGATGTTGTTCTCACAAAAAGAAGCACAGGATTCGAAGAGGTAACAAGGAGGTTTGTGTTCTGTCATTATGTTTTCAGCGATCACGAGATCCTAAACAGTTTGTGACATCTCAAAGTAAAATAATGAGGATGTTAACTCCAAGAATTTACAGCTAATGTGCCAGTGCGGGTTTAATTTCACCTGATATTAATAAAAATACATTTCGTTTCTGGTGTGTGATGCAGAAATGGGAACTCATCACTTTCAGACAGATTCAATGCAATTTAAATGCAGAATTTCGCAGTGTAGCTGGAATCAGATTCTGATTTCTTCTATGACTCCATGAGAACGAAAACATGAAGAAAGATTCTGCAGGGAAAATCTCTTCAGTATTTTCATAAAACAACATCATTTTACCCACATGTATTTGTAGCAAAGAAATATATATTTTTCAAAGCACGTGCTTTCCAAGCATTTGTCAACATGCAGTTTCCCACTTCATAGTTTTGGGAAAGATCACAGAGGCCTCACTCACAGGTTGAATTTACATGCATAAAAATAAAATTTGTGGACGGAAATTGTAAATCCTTATTCCTGGTACCTGGACTTGTGGATTTTTACATCGGTCAATTGTGTAAGGCAGATTTTTAGAAGCTAGAAAGTTAGGGTAATTTTTGGAGCAGATATATTATACTCAGATGGCCCTGCGATTCCTCTGGACCATTTTTCGGGGCCTGCTGATGCCGGAACAGCCCCTTTTGCATACATTACGCCTGGAGCACGCATAATATTTCGCAAGGCTTTACAAAGTGGCTCGATGCCAAACCTAACGCCACATTAGAGGCAGAATGTGGCGTAAGGGACTTCCTAAATATGACCCATAGTTCCACTGGGTGTAGAATTTCTCTTAAAATCTCCAGTGGGGCGAAATGTTTGTAAATGATATGTAGAACACTACTGACTATAATATGGTTATTGTGTGATTAATAAAACATTACAGCATTATAAATATGAAACAAGCATCTCATTGGATAGCCGAAGATTGCAATGAAAACAATCAGGCAATTATGCCTTTGAGAAGTGTTAGACTTTTCATCCTTGGTGTGGTCTCCCTTAAGTTTTTGCTTCTGTTTCCCAGGTTATTGATGTGTGCTGGACGCTGTTTTTACTGTTTTTGTTACTCTGGCCACTTTACCACTGCTAACCAGTGCTAAAGTGCAAGTGCTCCTATACAAAATGTGTGTGTAATTGGTTTATCCATGATTGGCATATTTGATTTACTAGGAAGTCCCTAGTAAAGTGCACTAGAGGTGCCCATGGCCTGTACACCAAATGCTACTAGTGGGCCTGCAGCACTGGTTGTGCCACCCACCTACGTAGCTCTGTAATCATGTCTCAGACCTGCCATTGCAGTGTCTGTGTGTGCAGTTTTTAACTGTATATTCGACTTGACAAGTGTACCCACTTGCCAGGCCTAAACCTTCCCTTTTCTTACATGTCAGACACCCCCAAGGTAGGCCCTAGGTAGCCCCAATGGCAGGGTGCAGTGTATGGTTAAGGTAGGACATATAGTAATGTGATTTATATGTCCTGACAGTGAAATATTGATACATTTGTTTTTCACTGTTGCAAGGCCTGCCCCTCTCAGAGGTTAACATGGGGGCTACCTTTAAATATGATTAAAGTGTAGATTGCATTTGGGAGTGGATAGACATGTGGAGTTTGGGGTCTCTGAGCTCACAATTTAAAAATACTTCTTTTAGTAAAGTTGATTTTAAGATTGTGTGTTTGAAATTGCCACTTTTAGAAAGTGTGCATTTTCTTGCTTAAACCATTTTTGTGACTTTGCCTGTTTGTGGATTCCCTGTCTGTGTCAGTTTGACAGTTGGGCTGATTGCGCCTCTCACTAGACAGTGACACAAAGGGAGCTGGGGTGTAGTCTACATTTCCTGATGAGCCATCTGTGCTAGGAGGGAGAAGAGGAGTGGTAACTCACACCTGAAAGGGCTGTGCCTGCCCTCACACAGTGCAGTCTCCAACCCTCTGGTGTGTGTCTGGGGCCTGGCCTAGGCAAGGCAGGATTTCACAATCAAGAGAGACTTTTCTTTGAAGTACACCTACTTCAAAGGGCAAAATGGGTATAAGACGGGCACCCAAAACCACAGTCTTTAGAACACTTCTGGAAACCAAGAGGAACATCTGCCTGAAGAAGAGCTGAAGAGCTGAGGAAGAAGAGTTGCCCTGCCTGTGACTGTGCTTTGTGGAGCTATCCTGCAGTTGCTGCTTCTGCCTGTGCTAGAGGACAAAGACTGGACTTTGTGTTGTGAAGAAATCTCTAAGGGCTTGATTTAGAGCTTGTCTCCTGTTGTTTGAAGTCTCAGGGACAGCAAAGACTTCTCTCTGCCAGCACCTGAAGCCTCTGCTGAGCCTCCTACTCTGCCAAGTGGTGCCCATCCAGTTCCTGGGGCCCTTGAAGGAGAGGCTGGCAGGCCAAGAGTGAGAAATCCATGCACCAACCGCTGTGCGGGGAAAAGATCGACGCAACTGTGATCTGTGGCTGAAATATCGACGCGCCGCTGGCTTCGCGGCTGAAAATGGACACTCGATTGCAACACGACCAGAAGGTCGACGCTGGCAGCTGGAGAAACGATGCACAGCATCGCTGACGGAGACCGGTGAGATCGCAACCCACGCTGCGTGGTTTTCGGATCATAAGGTTGCTGATTTTTTTATGCAAACACCGCTGTTTGTGTAAAAACAATGCAAGGCCTGCCTGGGCCATAGAGTGCTGACCGGATCGACATATTGCTCTCCTGCTAAGAGATGAAAAGACGCACGCTGACTCGACTAAAGGAGAAATGACGCAAGGTCTTGCTTGTGAGTGAAATCAACGCATCACAAGCCTTTTTTGACGCCCACTTGCCCGTGCAGGGTTATTTTTGATGCACCCAAGGTACATTTTCATGCTGACAGCGATAGCGTTGTGTTTAAAACTACATGAAGATTCTTTTTGGTTTTTAATTGATAACTTGACTTGTGTAATGTGGATTTTTGTTGTTTTGGTCTTGTTTTATTTAGATAAATATTTTCTATTTTTCTAAACCTGTGTTGTGTCAGTTTGTAGTGTTTTTAATAAGTTACTGTGTGTGTTTGTACAAATACTTTACACATAGCACTCTGAATTAAGCCAACTGCTCGTGCCAAGCTACCAAGGGGGTAAGCGGGGGTTAGCTGAGGATGATTCTCTTTTACCCTGTGTGAGAAAACAGGGCTGATTGCAGAGGCCTCCTAAGTTTTTGCCCCCATTTTCCATTTTTTGCGGGTGTTTTCCTGACTCTGATGGTGCCCTGGGTACTGCTAACCAGCCCAAGGGCTTGTGCTCTGTGTAAAATCAATATGCAAATTAGGCTAATTATAATTGGCTAAGTCAACCTACCTATAAGTCCCTAGTATATGGTAGGGCATGTAGGTTTAGGTACCATAGCATAGGTAATGCACCCATAGGTGCACCGCTGAGGTGCAAGGCCGGCCTGCCTTGCTGGCTGCTTTTAAATTAAAGTTATGTGCAAATTCAACTTTGGAATTAAAAGTAGTTCCAAAGTCTTAAACTACCTTTTTTTTACATATAAGTCACCCCTAAGGTGTGCCCTATGTGCCCCTAGGGCTGGGTGCCATGTAACTATAAGCAGGGACCTTATAAAAGTAGTTTTATAAGCCCTGGTGAGGTAAAAACAGCCACATTTGTTTTCCCCTCATTGTAGTGATTGACCT